>NC_138756.1:7747707-7966903 GCF_965113315.1 Podarcis vaucheri | reverse complement strand
GGGCCTCCTGCTGCCGCCGGAGCACGATTTCTGTTCTTGTCCTGAAGCAAAGTTCTTAAGCTGAAGGACTATTTCTGGGTTAGCGGAGTCTGTAACCTGAAGCGTATGTAACCTGAGGTACCACTGTACTGGAAGATTGACCCCTCAAGTCATGCAGTATGGCATCACTTCGTAAAGATGTACGCAGCTCATGAAAATGGCATGGAGAGTCGACTTCACTCTCAGTGACCAACTTTGGCCCGGGCTGTTTGCAGGTGAGGGCCAAAATGCTACCCAACTCTCCGGATCAGGCAGACCGGAAGACATTAAGTCCCGCCCATGAGATTTATGAACTGGGAAGTTCAGATTACTTAGCTTCATTCTGCCCGAAAGACCTTAGATATGACAACTCAGATAACTTGTCAATCTTCTGCTTGCGATACCTTAGATCTGAGCAACAGCAGCTCAGATTATTTAAGCCACGTTTGCATTTACGAAGGGAACAGAAATCTCATCAAGGATTCTGATTTAACGTAGAAACCAAAGCTCTGGGTTTATTTGATTTCCCGCCAGCCCTTTTGACATAAAATCTCAGAGTGAGTTACAACAATATATCTGATTTCATGCCGATCGATCCAGGGCAGCCCAAACTTGAAAAAGCCAGCTGCTTCGCTGATGTGAATTTGGGCTAAGGTCCACTCCAAGTTGAGGCGCCGAGAGATACGGCAGAACAATCAGAGGGCAGGCACAAGGACGGAAAGGAAGCCATGGTTTTGCGTATCCGAAATACAATCTCAAGTCAGGAGAGGTTCTGCTCTCCGAGCAGCAAGCCCTGGCACGCCAACCAGACTGAAATCAACTCCAGAAGGAATGTTAGCCAGACTTTTAACTGTGCTGGCATTTGAGACTTGAGAGGGGAGTGGACGTTTTAAATATATCTTGGCAGCCATCGGAAAGAAACCCTTCGCTGAATAGGAAGATAAAGCCATCCCACCCCGCTGCACATCTCGCCCCTTGTAAAAGGCCGTTTGGTCTGGAGTACATTTGACGGCGGAGGAGCCTGAAGACTGAAATGTTTAATCAATGAGTTCTGAAAGGAGGGCAGAGCTATTAAAGTTTTGTAAATTCCGCCCCCGCGATCCCTCTCCCGCCCTGCAAACGGCAGCAAAAGAAAGTGGTTTTATGCACCGTATTTTTCGCTCTATAAGACGCACCAGACCACAAGACGCACCTAGTTTTTGGAGGAGGAAAACAAGAGGAAAAAAATTATTCTGAATCTCAGAAGCCAGAAGAGCAAGAGGGATCGCTGTGCAGCGAAAGCAGCAATCCCTCTTGCTGTTCTGGCTTCTGGGATAGCTGCGCAGCCTGCATTCGCTCCATAAGACGCACACACATTCCCCCTTACTTTTTAGGAGGGGAAAAGTGAGTCTTATAGAGCAAAAAATACGGTATTTCACACACGCAGGTTTGGCCTCCGATGCAAACTCCAAAATCCGCACCAAGGAAGTAGTTTTATGCTCGCTGAATAATTCATCGTGTTTCTACGGTTTGTGACTTTTAGAAGGAAATGGCATTTTCTGGCAAGCGACAACGGGATGCTGACGATAGCTACTAACGCAATTTGTAATCCAGGGTATAGCAGGCTGCAAATGTCTCAGTTAAGTAGACCTTGCAAGTTGCTTCATATCCCTTAAAAGCAGGGATGGGGAGATAAATTCTAATAATTTGAAGCAGCCACCCAGGAATTTGAAGCATTCATTCAGGCCTGCAGCTTGGAAATCTGGCGATGGCGCCTAGGAATTTGAAAGGTTTTTTTCTCTTCCCCATTTGTCCCTGATGAAGGAGAACGATAATTGGACATTTTGCGCGATGCTTATATCTGTGTAAGTCGATTGCCATGGAAACGACCTGGCCCTTACCCTGTTACTGCAAAGGTTTAAACTCCATGACGCTAACTAGAATTTCTCTTGGATTCTGCTTAGCCTTATCTCGCCTTGCATTAAAAACTGTCACACTGTTTTGAGAAACAGGAATCCGATCTGGAAAGGATGTAAGCAATAAACCTGTTTTTTTTTTGGGGGGGGGGCGCTGATTCAGTCTGATCTTTAATATATATTTAATAAAACTTTAATATTCAACAAGGAACTATAAATCAGTAAACGGAACACAATCTCTGCTCCCAATCCTATACACCTCCAGTTCAGCCACGACCCCTGATTGCTGCAAGCAAAGAGATACGAGAGGCGATAACTCGACGCAAGTGAGCCAAGCCACACACAATTTTGTGGAAATAAAGCTGTTTTTCTGGATCGCTCCAGCTGGAATTAACTAAACAAGGCGCACAGACACGAGAGCATTACGATTCCAGACCTGCGAAAGTCTGGGTTGTCCTGGCCGTTGCTTTTGTAAACGACAGAGCAATTTTTAGGCTGTTTATAAATAAATGGGCGGGAAGTTTATCGGAGGATTATTGGAGAAAGCGAGGGGAAAAGACTGAAAGTAAAAGTTCAAGGAACACAACTCTTCCTTTAGTTTTTCTTTTCGGTAGTTGCTGGCTTTGAAGCTCTTTTGCAAATCGCTTTGGGAAACCTTATACCTGAAAAGCAGGGGTGGCAAAGATTTAAAAGAGAGATGGATAACGGTGCAGAGGCTGCTGTAAAGAACGGGACAGAATAGAAGACGAGATCAAAGAGAAATCGCAGTGGCCGACATCCACGGAGAGCTTATTTTTTTTTTTGCAATGATGGTTGCAGAACTGTTGTTGCGAAGGAAAAGCAATTACTGACAGGTGTGGGGTATGTGGGGAACGCATGTCTAGCCTTGCCAATGAGTGGCCTTCCCATAGCTCACGACTCAGGCAGGTCGGGAGCCAAAGGATGACAGAGCAGACCCCCACTTAATCCGGATTTCGTGGGGCCACCGTTTATTTATTGCAGTTTCCTGGGGTTTCACGTCTCTGCCGCATTCGCCCTCCTCCAAAGAATAAATAAAGAAAATAAAAGTGCAGCCAACTTCTTACTGCACTCATCTGGAAGTGCCTACGTTTCCACACACACCAATCTGGAGTCACACCAAATAGGAGTCGTTGCTGCAGAAGCGGGTTGCTCTGGAGCGCCACCGAACCTGAATCGCTCTCTTTCCTCTTGCAGTTCGGTGGCCCAGCGCACGGACTGCATGCAGGAGGTTCCAGGTTCGAGTCCAGGAGGCTGCCAGCCAGTGCAGGCAATTGTGAGCCTCAGGTGGAGAAATGGAGCTCTTGTTCTGGACAGATCGGCTTCTTCTAGTTGCAAACCGCACCTTCTTCCTGCCCTTTTCTTTGAGTCCAGAGTTGCCTGGGGCAACCGGGCTCCCGTTAGCGGCTTCACCCCTAACTCATCCCCCCCGAATCCGGAGCCACTCCGAATTCAAAACCCATCTTTACAACAGAACAGAGCGCCACTCCGCTCGCCCTCATCCGAAACCAGGCTCGCTCCAGTTTCCATTTTCCCCCGGCAGGAACGATAAGAATAAAAAACTTTTCCCCGAAGTTCCCAGCCCTCCAAACTCGACGTCACTCCGGATTCGCTGCAAAGGCAACCGCCCCCCCCCCCACACACTTTCCCTTTCTCTCAAGCGCGCACACGCCCACCCCCCAGCTCCCTTCTGGGCTCCCCCACCCTTTTCCGCCTCCCCCGATCCGGAGTCACTCCGGATTCCCCCCGCTCCTCCGAAGAGGAAACTCGTCCTCGCCAAACTCGTCACTCCGGCTCCTCCTTCCCGCCCGGGGAGCGGGGAGAGCTCTCCCTCCCCCCACCCCACCCCACGCTAATCCGGAGTGACTCCGGAGTGGAACCGGAGCGAGGGGGGGGGAAAGGCGCCGTCCGTCCCCCGGCAGGCTTACCTGGGTGGCTCCCCGGCTCCTCCTTCCCGCCCGGGGAGAGCTCTCCCTCCCCACCCCACCCCACGCTAATCCGGAGTGACTCCGGAGTGGAACCGGAGCGAGGGGGGGGAAAGGCGCCGTCCGTCCCCCCGGCAGGCTTACCTGGGTGGCTCCCCGGCCCCTCAGGGCTGCGCGGGGCTCCGGCGGCGGCGCTCTCCCTCCCCACCCCCCCACCCCCGCTAATCCGGAGTGACTCCGGAGTGGAACCGGAGCGAGGGGGGGGAAAGGCGCCGTCCGTCCCCCGGAAGGCTTACCTGGCCCCTCAGGGCTGCGCGGGGCTCCGGCGGCGGCGGCGCTCTCCCTCCCCACCCCCCACCCCCACTAATCCGGAGTGACTCCGGAGTGGAACCGGAGCGAGGGGGGGGAAAGGCGCCGTCCGTCCCCCGGAAGGCTTACCTGGCCCCTCAGGGCTGCGCGGGGCTCCGGCGGCGGCGCTCTCCCTCCCCACCCCCCACCCCCACTAATCCGGAGTGACTCCGGAGTGGAACCGGAGCGAGGGGGGGGAAAGGCGCCGTCCGTCCCCCGGAAGGCTTACCTGGCCCCTCAGGGCTGCGCGGGGCTCCGGCGTCGGTCGGGGCTGCGCGAGGCGGCGGCGGCGGCGGCTCCCGTTGGCAAGTAACCGTCTCCAGGGCTACAGT
The DNA here is from genome assembly GCF_965113315.1 of Podarcis vaucheri. Taxonomy (NCBI): domain Eukaryota; kingdom Metazoa; phylum Chordata; class Lepidosauria; order Squamata; family Lacertidae; genus Podarcis; species Podarcis vaucheri. The sequence goes on along the minus strand of NC_138756.1, from coordinate 7,962,367 downwards.
CACTATGGCGCCTCCTCGCGCGGGGTTTCGAGGCAACTGTTGCTAGCCTCCCGCGTGACGTCGGCGCCCGGGCCACGCCCCCGGGCCACGCCCCCTCGAGGGCGGCGCTAGCCTCCCCCCTCCCTCCCTCGAGGCCTACGCTGGCGCTGATTGGGCGCTCGCGGCGGCCAATGGGAGCGGCGCTGCTCGGGGAGGAGGAGGAGGAGGAGGAGCTGGGAAGGGCGGCGGGTTTCTGAGCGCGTGCAGAGTGCCAGCCGCTCCCACGCTGTTTATTTCCTTTCCTTTCCTCCACCTACAACTCCCATCCCTTCCAGGCTTTTTGCTTTAATTTATTTCCTCCCCTACTTTCCTTTTTTTTTAAAATAAAATATTTATTGCAAATTTTAGACAAAAAAGAGAGATTAACAAACATATAAAATACCATACAACCCAACAAAAAAGAAAAGAACAGAAGAAATTTAGAAAGTAAGCATAAAATAAAGAGAAGGGGGGGGGGAAGTACATAAAAAGCAATTTATCCATAAATCATATTTCCATAATCTTTGGACTTCCTCGCATCACCCTTTCCTGTGTTCTCAGTCATGCAGTTATAAACAGTAATTTATTACCTTGTTTCAAGTCTTATTAAAAGTTCTTGAATATTATGTCCCCAATTATCGATATTTTTATCATATATTAAAGTAGTTGACTTAAGCATAATATTACCTCAAATTTCCTCATTTTCTTAAACATCACTTACTCATATCTCTTATAGCTAAATTACTGATGCCATGTTATTTTCTGTCATGCATTCTCCTAACATTCATGCAGCTTATAATATTTTCGTAGATAGTCTTTAAATTTTTTCCAGTCCTCTTCCACCGTCTCTTCTCCCATGCCATTTATTTTATTTTATTTTATTTTATTTTATTTATTTATTTAATCTGATCTGATCTTATCTTATTTTCCACCCTCCCCTACCTTCCATGCTACTTATACATTTATTTTATCTTATCCTTTTAAAACAATATTTTTTATTAAATTTTATTAAGTACAAAACGGAAAAAAATATACAAGGAAATAAAGAAAATACATGAAACCAAGGGAAAAATAGGAAACATTTTACCTCTTCTCATGCTTATAATTATTTACACCTCTATAAAGCAATTTTATCTTATCTTATGGCCTATCCCCACAATCCCGTACCTTCCATGCTTTTATTTTATTTTATTTCCTCTCCCACCTTCCACGCTATTTATTCATGTTATTTCCAGAATACTGGAAAAGGTAGCCCCCAACCCAGAATAAACGCACACAAAGGCTGTTGGCTACAAGAGCTATAGAGAAAGCCTCCACATTCATGGGCACTCTACCCCTGAAAGTCCTAGGAGAGGGGGAAGAATGCAAAGATAAAGGGGAAAAACCTGGAGTTTTGCAGGACATTTGCAAGAGGGGCTCCAGGCAACGTATTTAATTTCCTGTACAGAGTCCCAAGGTGTTGTGGCAATTAATCTCGCAGCTGGGCGAAGGTGCTTCGCGTTGATCAGGGCATCGAGGCCACAAAGCTGGAGGCTTAGAATCATAGAATCATAGAATCATAGAGTTGGAAGAGACCACAAGGGCCATCGAGTCCAACCCCCTGCCAAGCAGGAAACACCATCAGAGCACTCCTGACATATGGTTGTCAAGCCTCTGCTTAAAGACCTCCAAAGTAGGAGACTCCACCACACTCCTTGGCAGCAAATTCCACGGTCGAACAGCTCTTACTGCCAGGAAGTTCTTCCTAATGTTTAGGTGGAATCTTCTTTCTTGTAGTTTGGATCCATTGCTCCGTGTCCGCTTCTCTGGAGCAGCAGAAAACAACCTTTCTCCCTCCTCTATGTGACATCCTTTTATATATTTGAACATGGCTATCATATCACCCCTTAACCTCCTCTTCTCCAGGCTAAACATGCCCAGCTCCCTTAGCCGTTCCTCATAAGGCATCGTTTCCAGGCCTTTGACCATTTTGGTTGCCCTCCTCTGGACACGTTCCAGTTTGTCAGTGTCCTTCTTGAATTGTGGTGCCCAGAACTGGACACAGTACTCCAGGTGAGGTCTGACCAGAGCAGAATACAGTGGCACTATTACTTCCCTTGATCTAGATGCTATACTCCTATTGATGCAGCCCAGAATTGCATTGGCTTTTTTAGCTGCCGCGTCACACTGTTGGCTCATGTCAAGTTTGTGGTCAACCAAGACTCCTAGATCCTTTTCACATGTACTGCTCTCAAGCCAGGTGTCACCCATCTTGTATTTGTGCGTATGAACAGGAAGGAAGGAAGGATGGATTAGTCAAGAGCGCAACTTGCTGAGCCTTGCATGTAGCTTACGGGGCAGACATTGTCAGCTGCAGCAAAAACAAGATCCTTAAGTCCTCTAAAAAAAAAAAGATCTATGCATTTATTACAGCTTAAGCTTTGCAAATCAGAGCATTCGCCTTTATCTGTGGCCCTGGAAATAATTGCATTAAATCATCCCATGCACTCTGCCATGGGTAGGCAAACTAAGATATTATTTTTTTTGGGAAGCCGCCCAGAGTGGCTGGGGAGGCCCAGCCAGATGGGTGGGGTATAAATAAATTATATTATTATTATTATTATTATTATTATTATTATTAGGCCCCGGGGGCCAGATCCGGCCCAATCACCGTCTAAATCCAGCCCGCGAACGGTCTGGGAATCAGCATGTTTTTACATGGGTAGACTGTCCTTTTATTTAAAATGCATCTCTGGGTTATTTGTGGGGCATAGGAATTCGTGCATCTCCCCCCCCCCCAAAAAAAAAAAATATAGTCCAGCCCCCCACAAGGTCTGAGGGACAGTGGACCAGCCCCCTGCTGAAAAAGATTGCTGACCCCTGCTCTTTGTGAATCAAGACTGCAAGACGGCGTCCCTGCACCCCGGTTGAAAGCAAGGGACTGTTGTGTGTGAATGTCTGCCGGTGTGTGTTCGGTAGATATAAACAGGGATTTTTGTGCGTCTGTACTCACTGGTACACCCCGCAATGACGGGGTGAGCTCCCGTTGCTCGGTCCCTGCTCCTGCCCACCTAGCAGTTCGCAAGCACGTCAAAGTGCAAGTAGATAAATAGGTACCACTCCAGCGGGAAGGTAAACGGCGTTTCCGTGCGCTGCTCTGGTTCGCCAGAAGTGGCTTAGTCATGCTGGCCACATGACCCGGAAGCTGTACGCCGGATCCCTCGGCCAGTAAAGTGAGATGAGCGCCGCAACCCCAGAGTCGGTCACAACTGGACCTAGCGGTCAGGGGTCCCTTTACCTTTACTCACTGGTACAAAGTAAAGTCCCCTCTTTTTCTTCCGCAAATGGCAGCCATTTTGCATTGGCACCCACAGTATTTATCTCCATTCATTATAGACGAGCACCAAAACAACAACAGAAAGGACTTGAGCGATTTACGATGCGTTTTTGGAAAGTAGTGCGCTTGGACCACCAAACCTGGCAAGAGAACAGCCGTTCTCGATGTTTGGATGGGATGGCAGCTGTCGTTTCAAACCACGGTGCTAATCCGAAACATGACTTGGATGCGACTTACGTCTGGTTTTTGACGCAACGGGTCCAAATTGCGCCAATTTCGAACTCAGCAGGAGGGTTGCTCGTGGAATTTGTGTTGACGTTGATCCAGTGGCCGCCATTTTGAATCAAGATGGCGGACCAAAACCTGCGCTTGGTACGAATTTCGCCAGTTCTTGGCATGACAGGCCCCAACTGTGCCAACATGTAGGTCTCTAAAGATATCCCCGCACATTTTGACATCACTGCACCCATTTTAGGTCCAAACTGCGGCGATTTGGAGCATTCTGAAGGCGTGGCTGCCCAGTTTGACACAATGGGTCGCAATTGTGTCTTTTTTGGATGCTTCCGAATATATTGTTGCCCAAGTTGCCGCAACGGCTCCCAAGATGGAGGCAGTGGTCTTTGTCCATGTTTGGGTGCCATTTTGAATCAAGATGGCAGACCTAAAGATGACTTTGGCCCAGAAGCTATTTGCGTTCTGCCCTGTTCTCTGTTCGGCTCAAGGGAAGTAAAGCTATTGAAATGCAAAGCACCGATAAAATAGCCAATTAAAACTCCACACCCACAATGCAGCAAATGTTTCAGCCCGGACAACTTAAGTCCAAGGTGTTTGCTTACTGAGAAGCAGTACCCTTTAAAACCGGAGAACACACACTAAGGAGCAGTATTATTTAGGAGGAGAACGAAAGGGGAAAAACAAAGGCCAAGGCTTGAGATATTCGGAAATTTTATTAAACACTCATTCCAACAGGGTAGGAGAGGTGTACATAAACCTTGGGCTCATAGCAAACATTGTCTTTTTTTGAGGGGGTACAAAAGGACTCTCTCCTGCCCCGCTAATTTAATCCCAATACATTCAATTGCAAACATGATTTAACCACAACACCAAATACCCAGTGCAATTTACATTCCGGAAGTATTTTCTTTGGACGTCAACAGCTCCTCGCTTTACCCCCAAACACCTCCCTCTATCCCTGCACGGGCACAACTCTCTCTCTCTCTAAAAAAAAAAAACAAAACAAAACCCCAAACACCCTACAACAATACCCCCATAAGGCTATTTCTCAACTCTGCAGCACGCCAGAACATATTGTGTCTCTCCACAACGAGGTTTAACAGCTTCAGCATAAACAAGAGGCATTGGGGAGCAAATATCTCCCAGAATTATTTTGCTGTGGGTAGGACTTACATCTGTAGTCAAGGTAGCAAGTACAGGAAAAAAAGGAGAGGGAAATAAAACAACAGGAACCAGCCCCAGAAAGCTACACGGAAGTTCTCCCAGCCTGGCAACGCTTGTGGCATGATTGAATGGGCACAACTTTCAGATAAGAGTTTTAGAGTCCTTTCTTGCATGCCAGGGAGTCCCCATGTGCTCATTTCCCCCAGAGGGCAAAAAGCATGTTCACAGGCAAGGATTTTCCAAGGTCCCACCACCTTCCAACGTTTCCTCAGTGGCGCAGGAGGAACCGCTAAAATCTGGTTGCCAGGAGGACAGGGGAAACATTCGTAAGAGTCGCTGCTGCCTGTGTTTCTGCGGAAAAGGCTCCACGCGAACGGATGCTACAGTCGAGTCTCACCAAGTGAACAGACTCCAAAATATAAATAATAATAATAATAAGGATTTTAGTGAGTGCACCGGATTTCCTTTTATCCACACGTGAAAGACATCTGTGGTTGTTTCTCGGTGGGTCGTGGGTCTCTGTGGGAGAGGGTGGGGGAAAGCTCACACAACTATAAAGTTGTGCCGCGTTTCACCAAAGAAGAAAGGAAGTCGGTTCAGTGGAGAGATGGTTTCACTGCAACTCCCGCCAGCCGCTTGCTAGAATAGAATTCTGTTTAGACCGTGGGGACAGGAGACGTGCATTATTTGCATGTCTAAACCACAGGGTTTCCCCGCCCCCCTGCAAGGCACAGTTAGGGGACAAAAGCCACACTTTCTGTACATTCAATTTCAAGAAAGGGTGAGGGTGGGTTGTGAAAGACACAGAGGTGGCAGAAAAGAGACCTTGCCCGGGTGCAAAGCCACAAGAGCAGGCTGGAGTCCTGTGCCAAAACAGGGTTCCAAAACCAAGCCCAGGAAGTGTGAGGGAGAGACAGAAAAGCAGAAAAGGCCGCTGGTGTTTTGCAGCCGAAATACTTGGCTTTGGAAGGGGTGGGAGGGACAGGGAGCAACTGGCGAGGAGAGAAACCAAGCTGAATTCGGGGAGCTGCCTTTATTGAAACCTCGTTTTTCAATAAGGGTAGAGGAAAGAGGAGCGAGAGACTGCGGCGCTTCTCTTTCCATAGGAAGACGGTCCGTGCAGCGAAGATTGGACTTCTGATAGAGGCAGGCCGGCGGGCCGGCGATCGTTAGGTGCTCGTTTAGTTCGCGTAAAGCTGGTCTATTTGCTGTTTGTACATCTTGGCGACCACGGGCCTCTTTAGTTTCATTGTGGGGCCTGGAAACAAGAGAAAGTGTTAGGATCTGTCCAGAAAGGCTGGAGAAAACACAAGGCTTCTCCGAAGAAAGTCCAGGTTCGATTCCTGGCACCGTCTCCAAGGAGCTTCCTGGATAGCTCAGGGGGTTCAAATTGTTGCTGATAAGGCCAAGGTTGCAAAGGGACGCGGGTGGCACTGTGGGTTAAACCACAGAGCCTAGGACTTACCGATCGGAAGGTCGGCGGTTCGAATCTCCGCGACAGGGTGAGCTCCCGTCGCTCGGTCCCTGCTCCTGCCAACCTAGCAGCTCAAAAGCACGTCAAAGTGCAAGTAGATAAATAGGTACCACTCCGGCGGGAAGGTAAACGGCGTTTCCGTGCGCTGCTCTGGTTCGCCAGAAGCGGCTCAGTCATGCTGGGTACATGACCCGGAAGCTGTACGCCGGTTCCCTCGGCCAATAAAGCGAGATGAGCGCCGCAACCCCAGAGTCGGCCACGACTGGACCTAATGGTCAAGGGGTCCCTCTACCTTTTTTAAGGCCAAGGTTGCAGGTTTGATCCCCGGAAGGGACAAGGTTGCATATTTCTTGGGGTTGGACTGGATGATCGTGAGGGTCCCGTTTTAAACCCTGGGCAGCAGCTGCTACTCAGTGCAGACCAGGGGCTGCCAACCCCACTCCACCCAAAAACTACTTGGGAATTTTGCTGATGCGTCTTGGCGAACCATTCCTTCATTTACCCATTTCAGAATTTTTAACCTTCTGTAGTGTTTTTTCATAGTATCATGGCACTGGGACCCCCGAGGGTAATCCAATCCAGCCCATTGCAAAGCAAAACAGTAACTAAAGATTTATTTACTCATGCAACAGCAGCAGCCAGAACCTTGCATATGCAGAACTGGAAAGAAGAGAAAACACCAACAAAAGAAGAATGGATTTTAAAGCAAAAACTAAGAGCATAAAAAGGGAAGCAGGTGGCATTGGGGGTTAAACCACAGAGCCTAGGACATGCCGATCAGAAGGTCGGCGGTTCGAATCCCTGCGACGGGGTGAGCTCCCGTTGCTCGGTCCCTTCTCCTGCCAACCTAGCAGTTCAAAAGCACATCAAAGTGCAAGTAGATAAATAGGTACCCCTCCGGTGGGAAGGTAAACAGTGTTTCTGTGTGCTGCTCTGGTTCGCCAGAAGTGGCTTAGTCATGCTGGCCACATACCAGGAAGCTATATGCCGGCTCCCTCGGCCAGTAAAGTGAGATGAGCGCCGCAACCCCAGAGTCGGTCACGACTGGACCTAATGGTCAGGGGTCCCTTTACCTTTAAGAAAACTACAGAGCATAAATAAGAAACCAACACGATGGACTACGCATGGAAGAATGAAAGCCCCTTTTGGAATATCTGAAAAAATACCGTAATCAGATGAAATCACGAGCAGGATTTGAAATACTGATAACATATGAAATAGAGGGATATTTCTTAGGGGAAATGTTTACAAGAAGGCAGGATGTAAATGGGTTGAGAGGTAAAAGGTAAAGGACCCCGGACGGTTAAGTCCAGTCAAATGCGACTTTAGGGTTGTGGCGTTCATCTTGCTTTCAGGCCGAGGGAGCCGGCGTTTGTCCGCAGACAGCTTTCCGGGTCATGTGGACAGCAGGACTAAACCACTTCTGGTGCAACGGGACGGAAACCAGAGCGCACAGAAACGCCGTTTACCTTCCTGTCACAGCAGTACCTATTTATCTACTTGCACTGGCGTGCTTTCAAACTGCTCAGGGGTCAGCAAACTTTTCCAGCAGGGGGCCAGTCCACTGTCCCTCAGACCTTGTGGGGGGCTGGACTATGATTTTTTTTGGGGGGGGAATGAACGAATTCCTATGGCCCACAAATAACCCAAAGATGCATTTTCAATAAAAACACACTTTCTACTCATGTCAAAACATCAGGCAGACCCCACAAATAACCCAGAGATGCATTTTAAATCAAAGGACACATTCTACTCATGTAAAAACACGCTGATTCCCGGACCGTCCGCGGGCCGGATTTAGAAGGCTCTTGGGCCGGATCTGGCCCCCGGGCCTTAGGTTGACTACTCCTGTGCTAGGTTGGCAGGAGCTGGAACAGAGCAACGGGAGCTCACTCCGTCGCGGGGACTCGAACCGCCGACCTTCTGATCGGCAAGCCCAAGAGGCTCAGTGGTTTAGACGATAGGGCCATCTGCGTCAGGGATAGGAAGTAAGAACAGCCTGGAGTGCTGTTCTTAAGTTTAAAGAGAAACATAACAAATGTGGAACTTGGAATACAGTGGTGCCCCGCAAGACGAATGCCTCGCAAGACGGAAAACTCGCTAGACGAAAGAGTTTTCCGTTTTGGAGGTGCTTCGCAAAACGAATCTCCTATGGGCTTGCTTCGCAAGACGACAATGTCTTGTGAGTTCCTGCTGGTTTTTTCCCTCCCCCCCTTTTTCTAAGCCGCTAAGCCGCTTATCAGCTGATCCAATCAGCAGATAAGCCGCTAAAAGCCGCTAATAGCGCTAATCCGCTAATCCTTCAATGGGCTTGCTTCGCAAGATGAAAAAACCGCTAGACGAAGAGAATCACAGAACGGATTCTTTTCGTCTTGCGAGGCACCACTGTACGTATGGTAAGATTTTAAAGTTCAATAAAAACGCGACTATTGAAGGAAAAGGATACCTGCTTCACCCACTCACCCAGTTCTCCGCCTGCGATGGAGAAATCTTTGTCTAGAAGCATCCACTTTTGGATTTTCTGAGCGTTCGAAGTGGCTCGTTCGTTGACGGACGTGACCCCTTTCTGAATGGCGCTGTACACCGCCGGGTCTTTGCTGTTCACAATGTCGGACACTTTGGTGGCCTTGCTGCCCAGTTTATGGCAGAACTCGATGGCTTGAGGCGTCAGCGCGTCTTCCGGGTCTCCGGTTTCTAGGTTCACCATGCACTGGAACGGGAGAATTCAAAAGGAGCGGCGCAGGTGCGTCAGCCAACACAGGAGGCCACAACGTGGACCAAGATCCTTTCCACACAGCTTTCCAACCCAAGTTCTGCTGAATTACTGGACTGAAGAAGTTAGGCCATATTCTCCCCCTCTCAGAGGGAGAAAACAAGGGAGCAGAATGAGGAGGAGGTAGTTGAAAGAGTGACAGGGCTTCGGGAGAAGGGAGAGTCTGTGGCAGAGAGCAGTGCAGAAATCAGGCTGGAGGAAAGGGGAGCCAGGAGACAAGAGATGAAAGGTCTCCCCCTCCTGCTCCCTTCCCTGCTAGTCTCCCAGAACCAGAAGAGGTGTGAAGAGGGTGTAGTACAGACAGACACGCTGGCAGAATCTCAGATCGCTTGGGAAGGACCCAGGAGCAGCACAGCCAGTTGTGGGAAGACACAGTCCCTGCAACTTGTTAGGATTCCTGCTCCACGATTGCAGTCATGGGATTCTTGTCTATCACATGACGGTGTATGTTTTGACTCCACAGCGTGGGAAGTGACGGAGACAGGATGTTTGTGTTACTGTGTTCCGTGAAGTGGGACTCTTGTCCTTTGTTCTTTTTCTCTTTGCTGTCTGATGCTAGAGAGAGAGGGAGCCATGTTGCAGGGCTCTGTGTGTGTTCATATGTAAATAAAGTAGATTAGCCAAAATGCTGAGTTCTGTTACACAAACTCTGCGGATCCCTAAGTGTGCTGGTGTCGGTTGGCATCGGTTGCTGTGATGTTCGGGCTGAAGAAAGCTTATGAACCTCCCAAACGATTGACCAGGAGGGAGAGAACATGCCAGTTGGGCATGTATCTCTGCAAGGGTCCTACTCGAGAGTAGGCTGAACTCCTGACACAACTGCCTTGGGGAGGGGAGAGGCAAGATCTACAGGAAAGAGTTGCTGTGCTCTCTATGTCTGTGCTGTGCTGAATAAAGAGTCAACTTCATGAACAGCTTGTTACCAGAATGTTAAGGTCTCAAATATAGAATAAATATTCATAAATGCTCATATTCATCTATCTAAATATATGAACCATGTGTCTGAAATAGTACGGGAGAGCCATCCTGAAGCCATTTTGACTCTCCCAGTGGCGTCAAATATTCCTTTGCAGAAAGGGAGGCAAATGGGGAATGTCTTCCCATTGCTTTTCCACTTGCAAATCCTGTCTTAAGGGCGTATTTGTGAATGAATAGGGTGAGCCTGTGACCTGGACTCAGGAGCTAAAAAAAGAATGACCAGGCTGCCCAGGTAATGCCATCAGTGACCATTATCAGGTATCCTGGCAGACAGGATTTCTGCTGTAGACCGCCCCATTCTGTGATGTATGTATGATGTGTGGGGTTTTTTTGGGGGGGAGGTCTTGGGAGAACAATTTCAAGAGTCTATATAAGGGCTTGCGTACCATTGTTTGGGGTTCTCCTCTCTCCTGCGTGTGGTGAGTGGGGACCCTGTTGCAAAACTTTAATAAAGATCAAGCTTACTAGCTGCTTTGCTTCTCAATATTCTCTGGTTGGCCTCTCTTATTTCCTCCTACGGATAGGGAACCCACTTAAGGGCTCTATAAGGGCTCCGGAATACCCCATAAGGCAGACATGTCCAAAGTCAGTTTCGGGGACCTAATCCGGCCCACAGGTCAGTTTAATCTGGTCCTAATAATAATAATAATAATTTATTATTTATACCCCGTACATCTGGCTGAGTTTCCCCAGCCACTCTGGGCAGCTCCCAATCAAGTGTTAAACAGTACAGTGTTAAATATTAAAAACTTCCCTGAACAGGGCTGCCTTCAGATGTCTTTTAAAGATAGGATAGCTGCTTATTTCCTTCACATCTGCTGGAAGGGTGTTCCACAGGGCGGGCGCCACCACCGAGAAGGCCCTCTGTCTGGTTCCCTGGAACCTCACTTCTCGCAATGAGGGAACCGCCAGAAGGCCCTCGGAGCTGGACCTCAGTGGCTGAACGATGGGGGTGGAGATGCTCCTTCAGGTATACAGGACCGAGGCCGTTTAGGGCTTTAAAGGTCAGCACCAACACTTTGAATTGTGCTTGGAAGCGTACTGGGAGCCAATGCAGATCTCTCAGAACCAGTGTTATGTGGTCTCGGCGGCCACTCCCAGTCCCCAGTCTAGCTGCCGCATTCTCAATTAATTGCAGTTTCCAGGTCACCTTCAAAGTTTATTTCCTAGGGTAAAATCCTAAAAAAAAAAACCTCAACAACTTCAATCCTAAAAAAAAGGTCAACTGTGGTCGGCCCTCACGGCCCTTCACTTCATCAGATCTGGCCCTCTTTGAAAAAAGTTTGGACACCACTGCGGAAAGGGAGCAGTTTTTTCTTATAACAAGCTTTGCGGCTGTCCCACTCGCAGTAACGGCCCTGACACGGAAACACACGTCAAGATTGGGAAAGGAGACACCGACGATTGAAGAATGGAGGATGAAGTTAATGGACTATGCAGAACTAGATAAACTAACAGGAAGGATTCGAAACCGGCGGGACCAGAAATTCACGGAAGACTGGAGTAAATTTACGGACTGTTTGAAAAGTAATTGTGAAGAACAGACGACGTTTGTAGGTTTGCAAGACGTTTTGTGAGGAGTATTATTGGAAGTATTGCAAAAATGGAGAAGGGGAAGGATGATTTGTTAAGAGATGTAAGACCTATTGCAGTCGTTAAGAGTCGTCAACAGGCTCATCTCAGCTATCTGCCAATCTCCCATTCCCACCACCCTTCTGAGTAATACCCCTCCCCACCTTCTCACTATATAGAAGGATCTGGCAACTTCTGTTTCAGTGTATCTGAAGAAGTGTGCATGCACACGAAAGCTCATACCAAGAACTAACTTAGTTGGTCTTTAAGGTGCTACTGGAAGGAATTTTTTTATTTTGACCATGGCAGACCAACACGGCTACCTATCTGTAACTTGTTAAGAGATGTAAAGGCAATATAAAGTTAAGAAATGCCTAAGAAGTGGTTAAAACGGTGGATCATCAGAGGTGCTGATGGAAGTCTAAAAAGATTGTATAAGTGATACGGTTTGTGGTACATTTTATAATTTATATGTTAAAATCAATAAAAATTATTAAAAAAAAAAAGATTGGGGAAGGAGACAGGAAATAGCAGGACTTACCTTCAGAGTCATGAGCATTGCAAGGAATTTGGCCTTGTCCCCTATCAACATGACGTTGCTGAGGATGGGGACGGCCTCTTTAATGGCATCCTCGATAGGGACTGGAGGGATGTTTTCGCCACCGGCTGTGATGATTAGCTCTGGAAGGAGACGACACGGCATGAGCCATCAGGAACCTAAACACACCTGAGCTACATTTCATAGTACAGTGGTACCTCGGGTTAAGTACTTACAGTGGTACCTCAGGTTACAGACGCTTCAGGTTACAGACTCCGCTAACCCAGAAATACCTCGGGTTAAGAACTTTGCTTCAGGATGAGAACAGAAATCGTGCTCCGGCGGTGCGGCGGCAGTGGGAGGCCCCATTAGCTAAAGTGGTGCTTCAGGTTAAGAACAGTTTCAGGTTAAGAACGGACCTCTGGAACACAGTAAGTTCTTAACCCAAGGTACCACTGTAAAGGTAAAGGTACCCCTGCCCGTACGGGCCAGTCGTGTCCAACTCTAGGGTTGTGCGCCCATCTCACTTAAGAGGCCGGGGGCCAGCGCTGTCCGGAGACACTTCCGGGTCACGTGGCCAGCGTGATGAAGCTGCTCTGGCGAGCCTGCACCAGCGCAGCACACGGAAACGCCGTTTACCTTCCCGCTATAAAGCGGTACCTATTTATCTACTTGCACTTAGGGGTGCTTTCGAACTGCTAGGTTGGCAGGAGCTGGGACCAAAAGGCAGGAGCTTACCCCGCCGCGGGGATTCGAACCGCCGACCATACGATCGGCAAGTCCTAGGCACTGAGGTTTTACCCACAGCGCCACCCGCGTCCCCAAGGTACCACTGTACTTAGAACCAAAAGGTCTTTAGTTTGTGGGTGGGATTTAGGTTGTTTTAAATGAATTCGTTTATTTGTTATAGTAGTTCTGTGTATGTTTGTTTACTGACTGAGGGAAGCATAATTATATCTGCTTGTTTCCAACGATAACTTACTCTGCTTTATGTATTTGAAAACCTAATAAAAAATATTTAATCGCAGCAATAGAAATGTATTATTATTACTAATTGCTGGAATTAAGTACTTAACCCGAGGTACCACTGTAATTCGTTCCGGAGGTCCGTTCTTAACCTGAAACTGTTATTAACCTGAAGCACCACTTTAATGGGGCCTCCTGCTGCTGCCACTGCATGATTTCTGTTCTCGTCCTGAAGCAAAGTTCTTAACCTGAAGCACTATTTCTGGGTTAGCGGAGTCTGTAACCTGCAGCGTATGTAACCCCAGGTACCACTGTACCACTCTGTTCTCCCTTGGTCAGACCACACCTGGAATACGGTGTCCAATTCCGGGCACCACAGCTCAGGAGGCTTTGGGCGGCTATTCCTGAAGCCAGGAGATGAAGAGGGATAGGTGCGCACTGATCCCCTCTTGCTCTCCTGGCTTCGCTTCGCTGGAGAGGCGCTGCACAGCTTTCCCTCTCTGCGCAGCGCCCCTTCAGTGAAGCGGGAGGAGAAACGGAGCCCCTTCTATTTCTCTTCCCGCTTCGCTGGAGAGGCGCTGAGCAGAGAGGGAGAGAATATTTTTCCCCCCTTGTTGTCCTCCTCTAAAACTAGGTGCGTCTTATGGTCGGGTGCGTCTTATAGAGCGAAAAATATGGCACTTTGTGTATACATGATGGAAATTATATTATAGTAAGTCCTGAAATGTAATATGATGTTTACCGATGTACAGTGGTGCCTCGCAAGACGAAAAGAATCTGTTCTGTGATTCTCTTCGTCTAACGGTTTTTTTTCGTCTTGCAAAGCAAGCCCATTGACGGATTAACGGCTTAGCGCTATTAGAGGCTTTTAGCGGCTTATCTGCTGATCGGATCAGCTGATAAGCGGCTTAGTGGCTTAGAAAAAGGGGGGGGAAAGGGGAAAAAAACCAGCAGGAACTCGCAAGACATTGTCGTCTTGCGAAGCAAGCCCATAGGAAATTCGTTTTGCGAAGCACCTCCAAAACGGAAAACTCTTTCGTCTAGCGGGTTTTCCGTCTTGCGAGGCATTCGTCTTGCGGGGCACCACTGTAATATAAGAATGTTAACAAATAACTAAAATGCAAATTCCAAAAAAAAATAAGGATTCTGGTTCTTCCGAGGACTGAGAAGGGGGCCTTTTTTTACCTTTGATTCTTCCCGTGATATACAGGAACCCGTCTGTGTCGTGCCTGCCAAGGTCTCCCGAATGGAGCCAGCCCTCATCGTCAATGGCCTCTTTGGTCTTGTCTTCCATGTTCAGGTAACCCATAAAGACATGGCGCCCAGCGAAGCAAATTTCCCCGACGCCTTCGGAGTCCGGCTTGAAGAGCATCGTTCTGCAGCCCGTGATCTCTTTGCCGGAACTGGGGGAAATGCAGGAAAAGCGGCTTGTGAGCAGTCGAGACCAACTGACTTGCCCCTTTCCCAAAAGGAAAACAGCTCGCATGCTCTGTCTGATACGATGGGGCTTCCCCCTCTTCCCCTATCGATTTCTATCCCCTTTCATCTTTACAAAACGAAGTAACATCAAATCGAGTCACATCTAATACAAATTAAAAAGTCGTCTTCCTGCTCCGCTGCCTTGATGTTTCACTAACCACCCTTATTGTTTGCTGCTCAATATTACATACATTTCCAAATTACATTTCTAAAAATTTCAAAGGTGCAAGGCTTATTTAGGGGTGCGGCTTACACTAAGCCTCCCAATTTATGTTTTGGTTGGTTTTTATCAAACTCCTGTTTCTTATAGTTTGCAAGTTTATTTTATTGCCTTTAAAGTTTTTGAGACGCTGCCCAAAATGGTCAGGGGTGTGTGTCCGTCTGTCCTTTCAAGGCCAAAAAGTTGAGTACGCATGCTTTCATAAGCAGTGGTGGGGGAAGATACTGTTCTGGCGGTCCTTATTTTAAAGCAAACAAGACTTAGTTCAATTATTCTGGGTTTGCACGCAGATCCGAACACAGGGGTCGGTCGGATTACGGGCTTCTCCGAATTCTGCAAAACAGTTTTGGTACGGGGCAGAGAACAGGCCCAATTTAAAAGCAATCGGGGAGGGGGCTTGTCGTTTTTAAATCCGCAAAACACAGGGCGGGTGCCACCACCGAGAAGGCCCTCTGCCTGGTTCCCTGTAACCTCACTTCTCGCAGGGAAGACTGGTGACTGGGAGCAGCCGCTGAGACCACCCTATCTGCGTAACCTAGCAATTCTAAAATATAGACGCGCTTTTACTCTTGCAAGATTGAATGTACTGCCCTCGGCTGGACTTGAGGGACGATTCCAACAGATGCCACACGCAAAACGCTTATGTCCCTGTGGAGATGGCAGTCATGAATCGGTGGCGCATGCCCTTCTGGCTTGCCCTCTTTATAAAGACTTGAGGAATGAGATTATCACCCCTCTTTTATTGTCCATTCCGGGTCGCCCAGCCACTGCCCCAGTGTCCTTTCTCTTGGCACATCAAGATGAGAAGGCGACAGCAAAGGTGGCAAGGTTTTTAGCTGGGGCAATCAGAACAACACCCACTATTTGACTATTGATTCCAACAAAAGTTGCAGGATCACCCCCTCTCCCAAAATAAATACAAATTACTGGAAGAAGATTGGATTGAACTTTTTTTTTTAGTATTACTATTACCAGAAAAGTTTTATGAATGTTGGGAAAATGTTGAAATGAAATAACTTGGCTCTGGTTAAAATATTTAAAGAATTTGGTAAAAGGGTAATGGTTTTGAGAAATTGATAAAAAAGATTTAAGCTTTAAGCTTTAAGGTCGTTTTTATAAGATAAAATGAGAATAGAGTAAGATAACAATGACAAAATATTATGAACTATGGAAAGGATTTGCTGTGACAACTACTAATCAAGATACAAGAGACGGGAGGGGGAGGAGGTCAGGGAAAGAAGGTAAAGAAAGTGGAGAATTTGAAAAGGATGGTTTTATTTTTTCTTTTTCTTTTTATGTTTCTATTCTTTTTTCTTTTTTGTAATTTTGTCTTTTTTGTGTATTTTTTTTAATTCTTTTGTTTCAATAAATATCATTTAAAAACAAAAACAAAAATAAATACAAATTACGCCCTTACCTTCCCAGTTTGTACGAACTCGGGAACGAAGCCGTGTGAGGCCCTGAACTCTCGCTCATGCCGTATAGCTCATATATACAAATGTCGAGGCTCAGGAAATATTCCAGGGTGTCTCTTGTGATGGGAGCGGCTCCCGTGTAACATTTGGTGCAGCGGTCCAGGCCCAACTGTTTACGCACTTTCTTGAAGACAAAGCTCCGGGCCAGGCGGAAATTCAGAGGAAGCTCGTCGGAACTGTGGAAATTAGACAGACAGCAATTTACAGAAAAGAACCTAGGTTCAGTCCATGGCTAGAACTCTCTCAGTGAGTGTCAACGATTCGTTCTGCTTGCGTGGTTGTGTCGCGCCGGTTGAGACTTTTGATCTCGGGGTCTTGGATTCGAGCCCCACATCGGGTAAAAATATTCCTGCATTGCAGGTAGTTGGACTTAAGATGCCTCACAGAGCCTAGGGCTTGCCGATAAGAAGGTCGGTGGTTCGAATCCCCGCGACAGGGTGAGCTCCCGTCACTCGGTCCCTGCTCCTGCCAACCTAGCAGTTCGAAAGCACATCAAAGTGCAAGTAGATAAATAGGTTCCACTCCGGTGGGAAGGTAAACGGCGTTTCTGTGCGCTGCTTTGGTTCGCCAGAAGCGGCTTAGTCCTGCTGGCCACGTGACCCGGAAGCTGTACGCCAGCTCCCTCGGCCAATAAAGCGAGATGAGAGCCGCAACCCCAGAGTCGGCCACGACTGGACCTAATGGTCAGGGGTCCCTTTATCTTTTAACAATGCTACAATTCTATGATGGGAGATCAACAGCTCCCAATATATTATTACTGTTTCATTTATTTTTATGTGTTTTTTTGAACAACGTTTCAGATTTATCAATCCACCATTCCCCTCCCTCCTTCCATGGTTCCCTCAAAATTTCAATTTCTGCTGCGTATTAGAGTTACGCTATACCTTCACCTAATCTCACAGGAAAAATGAAGATTTCACTCCCCGCTGCTGCTCTCACTTCAAATCCGATTTGCTCCCTAACATTTTGACACTGATTTTTTAAGTAAGGGTTACTTAAAATGTTCGGAGATTCCCAAGACATAGCTGGGATTTGGCCGTCAGGGAGGAAATCGCTAAAATGATCGCGGGGGGGGGGGGGACGGGGGGACGGGGACCAAACCAATATCCTGCAAACATTTTCTTCTTTAAAATCAGTATTTATTTCAATTGTTGAGTTTGCCTCTTGTGCCCTTCCTCCCAGACTAGACCAGGGCAGCAACCAACAAGTAGTGAAATAATCAGAAGAATTTGATCGTTGCAGGTTCGATCGACAACTGTACAGTCCAGCATTGCAGGGGATAGGACTAGATGATTTTCAGAGTCCCCTTTCCTTTTTTAAAAAATAATTTTTATTAACTGGCCAATCACATCAAATTAAATCATATCGCATAAATTCCGAATTACAAAGCCAAATTTTCAAATTTTGTTGGGGGGACCCATATTTCAAGATCCGAAGGGGAATTCTGATCATCTTCTTGCCGCTGTGTTAATGTCCCAATCAGCCCAAATCAGTTCATAATTCTATCCCATCTTATCTTGCTGTTTCCACATCACATCTTGTTCATATATTTTCTCTTTCTTTCTTTATGATCTCTTCTGATAGTCTCCTTAAGCCGGTAAACACCAATAGTAATAATTCATGGTCCCCTTTCCAACTCTATTCTATGATTCTATATTAAAAACAGTTACAGCCTTTCACAGCAGGGCTTCAAAATCCTGTTGATAAAGAGGCACAACAACAACAACTGGTGTGTGGGTGGGTGGGTGCTTCTCAACAGTGCAGGTTTAACCATACAAACTTCTTTAAAAAGTTATACCTGTCTTCTTCCCTTGAGCGTTGCGAGCCTCCAGTTTTAAGTCTGAATGGGGGGAGGAAAGAAGAAGAAAAGGCCCCCTCATCTTATCAGGAGTTTCACAAGTTTGTGAAGCTCTTGAGTTTTGCAGGGTCCAAGCGGAACGCTGCCATACTATAATAATAATGGTAATAATGGTAGCTGCCATACTATAATAATAAAAGTAATAATTACAGATAGGTAGCCGTGTTGGTCTGCCATAGTCAAAATAAAAAAATTCCTTCCAGTAGCACCTTAAAGACCAATTAAGTTAGTTCTTGGTATGAGCTTTCGTGTGCATGCACACTTCTTCAGATACCTGAAGAAGTATAATATCTGAAGAACACGAAAGCTCATACCAAGAACTAACTTAGTTGGTCTTTAAGGTGCTACTGGAAGGAAAAGTAATAATGGTAAGGATAATGATAATGGTAATGGTAATGATAATTTATTTATACCCCGCCCATCTGGCTGGTGGCTTCCAACAAAAGATTAAAAACACATTAAAACATCAGTCATTAAAAACTTCCCTAAACAGGGATGTCTTCTAAACATCAGATAGTTGTTTATTTCCTTGACATCTGATTGGAGGGCATTCCACAGGGTGGGTGCCACCACCGAGAAGGCCCTCTGCCTGGTTCCCTGTAACCTCACTTCTTGCAGGGAAGACTGGTGACAGAGCGGCCACTGAGACCACCCTATATGCCCCAGTGTCCTTTCTCTTGGCAGATCAAGATGAGAAGGCGACAGCAAAGGTGTCAAGGTTTCTAGCTGGGGCAATCAGAATAACACCCACTATTTGACTATTGATTCAAAACTCTAAAATGTATTTTATATAATTGACTTCTTATTTCTATTCTTTGTACATCGTATTGTTGTTTTATTGCTATGACCGATGGCTGACGCATAAAGATTCATTCATTCATTCATTCAGCAATGATACGTTGAGGAGGAGGACGACGACAAGGAGGAGAAGAAGACGACGAAGATGAAGAATTTGGATTGATATCTTGGCTTTCACTCACCTTAGGGAGTCTCAAAGCGGCTAACATTCTCCTTTTCCCTTCCTCCCCCACAACAAACACTCTGTGAGGTGAGGCTGAGAGACTTCAGAGAAGTGTGACTGGCCCAAGGTCACCCAGCAGCTGCAGGTGGAGGAGCGGGGAAGTGAACCCGGTTCACCAGATTACGAGTCCATCGCTCTTAACCGCTACACCACGCTATAGGTCATAATATTGAAAAGGCTCGGGAGAAATTATGGATCACAGATATGAAATTTAAAGCACGCTATACATTAGATCATGGGATGTGGGTGGCGCTGTGGGTTAAACCACAGAGCCTAGGACTTGCCGATCAGAAGGTAGGTGGTTCGAATCCCCACAATGACGGGGTGAGCTCCCGTTGCTCTGTCCCAGCTCCTGCCAACCTAGCAGTTCAAAAGCACGTCAAAGTGCAAGTAGATAAATAGGTATCGCTCTGGCGGGAAGGTAAACTGTGTTTCCGTGCGCTGCTCTGGTTCACCAGAAGCGGTTTAGTCATGGTGGCCACATGACCCGGAAGCTGTACGCCGGCTCCCTCGGCCAATAAAGCGAGATGAGCGCCGCAACCCCAGAGTCGGCCACGACTGGACCTAATGGTCAGGGGCCCCTTTACCTTTGTACATTAGGTCCCTTGCTGTTCTACCCCCAGGGGTCTGGGACCCAATACAATGCCACCACGTTCTTCCTACCCATTGATTCGTCTCAGGTTGGTCTCCAGACCGACGACTTTTGCCCAGGCGGCGATCCGCTTCTTCAAGGCAGAGAACTTCATCCCGGCGGCTTTCATCCTCTCCTGCATCTTTTCCCAGACGCGAGGGACCCCCAGGAACGCCGTGGGCCGCACTTCCTTGAGGGTCTCCACCAAAGTGCCCTGGCGGGACATAAAATTTCGAGAGAGGGAGTTGAAGGTCAGGTGGGAGCAAAGGGGTCCGGGGTTCATTCTGCAGTGGCAGACCTGGAGTTTAGATTAGTAAAAATGTATGTGCTGTAAACGGGACGCGGGTGGCGCTGTGGGTTAAACCACTGAGCCTAGGACTTGCCGATCAGAAGGTAGGCGGTTCGAATCCCCGCAACGGGGTGAGCTCCCGTTGCTTGGTCCCTGCTCCTGCCAACCTAGCAGCTCGAAAGAACGTCAAAGTGCAAGTAGATAAATAGGTACCACTCCGGTGGGAAGGTAAAGGGCGTTTCCGTGCGCTGCTCTGGTTTCGCCAGAAGCGGCTTAGTCCTGCTGGCCACATGACCCGGAAGCTGTACGCCGGCTCCCTCGGCCAGTAAAGTGAGATGAGCACTGCAACCCCAGAGTCGGCCATGACTGGACCTAATGGTCAGGGGTCCCTTTACCTTTTTATGTGCTGTAAACACAGCTGTTAAAATGGGAAACATCAGAAAAGGGAGGGTGGACAGTCAAGAAGAAACTTTGTGGGACTGGGTGAGGATACGAGAAATCTGGGACATAATATACAACGAACTTATAAAGGTTTTCAAATTCTCCTTCCCCAGAAAACCCCAGAAGCCTTTCTGTTAGGTATCATGTCCACTGATAGGACTGGAAGAAATCTAAAGAATATTTAGCTATATATTGTGGTATAAAATAAATATGGTATAAGATAAATATGTGGTATAAGGTAAGATAAATAGAAAATCCTTGGAAGTATCAAATAGGCTTAGGGGTAGAATAGGAATAGGTTTTAGTAAGTATTAAGGATTAAAATAGTAAAGGAGAAGAGCTTAGTAAACCAAAGGAGCTAGTATTATTAGAAATATGAATTTGGAGAACTGTTATAAAAGTGATATAATGAAATTCGGTTAGTGGGGATTTGAGGAAGTCACCAATTAATGTGAAGAAATTGGGTACCAGAAGAAATATTTTTTTTTCTGTGTTTAGTTTATTGCTGTGTTTTCTTTGTTGAGTGTTTTTATGTTTTTATGTGTTTATGTGATGTTTTAAAGGTTGAAAATCAATAAAAAATTTGAGGGGGGAAAAAGGCATCATGTCCACTGAAATACAAAAAAAAAAAATAAAAAAAAAATAGAACCATCTTTATGTATGTGACTACGGCGGCTAGAATCCTAATAGCAAAAAACTGGAAAACTCTTGACAATTCCCACAAAGCTTGACTGGCATGTGAAGATGATAAGATACCTGGAACTTGCAAAAATGACTGGGAGAATAAGAAGAAATACAAATCAGGAAATGAGTATAGAATGGATAATTTTTAAAGAATATATAAAACAATTCTGTGAAAATGCAGATCTCCTGACAGGTTTAGGTTGGATCTTGAATATTAAGGATTGCTGGAAACTTAAAAATTTATTCGTGATATGTAATAGATAAAACAGGAAGTGTGTATAGGTTAAGAATGTGTAGAAAGCACAATAAGGTGATTCGGAAGTCAAAAGTGTGTGAAGTTATACCATTTGTTGTTAGTGTGTGTGTAGTTGTTACTGAGGTACTGTGTTTATGTTTGTGTTGTTTTATGTAAATTGTTTTGCAATAAAAAAATATTTTAAAAGGAAGAAGAATCTGTGGGTTTTTTTTAAAAAAAAGAGATTGTGTATGATGATTAATTTTTGGGGAATCTTTTTGGAGATTTAATAAAAAATGACATAGGGAATGGGAAAAAAACACTCAAGTGCTTCTGTGTGTTCTTGCAGGGCTGTGGGTTCTGGGTTTTGGTTTTAAATTTTCCCAAACATCACCTTCAAAGCGTCCGGTTGCGCAAAGCAGATGTGGACTCCAAACGTGATGGGCAGCCAGATGTCAATCATCTGGGCAGCCACGTGGCTGAGGGGCAGGTAGCTGACCACCACCTCCTGACGCTCCGTCGCTTTGCTCAAGCCGACGTAGTTGCCTCCTGCCCGGGCCGTCCAGGTGATCTGCAAAGGCACGACACTTCAGCAACAACGCAACACACACACACACACACACACACACACACGTAATTATTGTTTTTATTATTTATACCCTGCTCATCTGGCTGGTTTTCCCCAGGCAGTCTGGGCGGCTTCCAGCAAAATATTGTGCTGGGCAACTGTGCCCCTGAAGGACCAGGAGCGCAGCCTGGGAGTCGTTTTGGACTGTCCATGGAGGCACAGGTCAATTCTGTGTCCAGGGCAGCTCCATCTGGTACGCAGGATGAGACCCTCCCTGTCCGCAGACTGTCTGGCCAGAGTGGTCCATGCTCTGTTTATCTCCCGCTTGGACTACTGCAATGCGCTCTACGTTGGGCTGCCTTTGAAGGTGACCCAGAAACTACAACTAATCCAGAATGCGGCAGCTAGACTGGGGACTGGGAGCAACCACCGAGACCATATAACACCGGTCCTGAAAGACCTACACTGACTCCCAGTACGTTTCTGAGCACAATTCAAAGAGTTGCTGCTGACCTTTAAAGCCCTAAATGTCCTCGGTCCAGTATATCTGAAGGAGCATCTCCACCCCCATCGTCCAGCCCAGACACTGAGGTCCAGCGCCGAGGGCCTTCTGGTGGTTCCCTCCCTGCGAGAAGCAAAGCTACAGGGAACCAGGCAGAGGGCCTTCTCGGTGGTGGCGCCTGCCCTGTGGAATGCCCTCCCACCAGATGTCAAAGAGATAAACAACTACCTGACATTTAGGAGACATCTGAAGGCAGCCCTGTTCAGGGAAGCTTTTAATGTATGATATTTTAATGTATTTTTAATCTCGTTGGAAGCCGGGGAAACGCAGCCAGATAGGCGGGGTACAAACAAACTATTATTATTACAGTGGTGCCCCGCAAGACGAATGCCTCGCAAGACGAAAAACTCGCTAGACGGAAGAGCTTTCCGTTTTTTGAGTCGTTCCGCAAGATGAATTTCCCTATGGGCTTGCTTCGCAAGACGAAGTGTCTTGCGAGTTCTTGCGAGTTTGTTTCCTTTTTCTTAAAGCCGTTAATAGCCGTGCTTCGCAAGACGAAAAAACCGCAAGACGAAGAGACTCGTGGAACGGATTAATTTCGTCTTGCGAGGCACCACTGTATTATTATTATTTTGCCCTTCCCCACCAGAGGCGCCCACATGCCCCCAGTTTCAAAATGGGCTTAATTATAACTGCATTCCTCCTTTTTCACCCATGGCGATTTCTTGCACAACTCAAGTGGCCGGTATCTGATACGAGAGACCAGTTTGAGAGAGATAAGATTTCATCTCCAGGGCTGCGACTCTCCTGAAAGTTTCCCAAAGCGGCGAATCTCACTCACGTTGTCGTGGCTCAACATGACTCCCTTGGGCTGACCCGTTGTCCCCGAGGTATAGATCAGGGTGCAACATTGGTTGGGCTTCTGGGACGCGATGATTTTGTCAAGCTGGTCATCCGAGACGCTGGTCCCAAGCGCCATGAACTCGCTCCACTGCATGAACGAAAGAGACACAAGGGTAAAGGTAAAGGACTCCTGGATGGTTCAGTCCAGTCCAAGGCGACTATGGGGTTGTGGCGCACATCTCACTTTCGGGCCGAGGGAGCAGGCAATTGTCCGCACACAGCTTTCCGGGTCATGTGGCCACATGACTAAACCGCTTCTGGTGCAACGGGACACCGTGATGGAAACCAGAGCGCACGGAAACGCCGTTTACCTTCCCGTCACAGTGGTACCTATTTATCTACTTGCACTGGTGTGCTTTCGAGCTGCTAGGTTGGCAGGAGCTGGGACAGAGCAACAGGAGCTCACCGTGTCGTGGGGATTCGAACCGCCGACCTTCTGATCAGCAAGCCATAGAGGCTAGGTGGTTTAGACAACAGCACTACCCATCCCCTTTCCTTTACCAAAAGACAGAACCACAGAAGGGAAGAACTTGATTAAGAAGGGTCTACATTTCTATTTACTCTATTTATTTAAACAAGATTTAAACAAGGTGATTCGAGCATGTAACACCAATTCCAGCCCAACTGCACTGGCTGCCAGCGAGTTTCTGGGTCCAGTCCGAAGTGCTGGTGTTGACCTATAAAGTCTTACATGGCTCAGGACCGCATGAGGGCTGGGTGATATATCAATATATCATCCCAAACTGGTTTGAAGTCCATATCATGATATTGGTTTCTTAATTTATGACCTGGCAGTATACCGTAATCGCCTGAATATAAGCCTCATTTTTTTCTTTTCTTTCAAATTCCAACAGTGAAAAGTTAAAGCACGGCTTAAATTCGCGACCTGACAAAAATTGGCTTTTACGATATTGCTGCTGAAACATAAATGGAACAGGTGTGAGTGCCTGCGGAATTTAAGGGAGCGGGTTATATTCAGGTATTTTCCTTTTCTTTCTTTCTTTTTTAAATCAGTTTTTATTAGTTTTCATACATATATCATACATTATTCAACTTAACCATATAATCGTTTTATGAATTCCCCTCTCTTCCTTGGCTTCCTCCCATTTCCATTTCTGGTTTGTAAAACCACTTTTTGCATTCTGCTGTTTATATATAGTAGTATATTATTACATTGTTCTCTTTCTTGTTCTCTCTAGTTACATTATATATGTTTATTTAAACCCTGCCAAAGAGTCCATACTTTACACGGTTGCTGCAAATATGTTACAAAAGCTTCCCATTCTTTTCCAAAATTACTATTATCTTTTCCACGCAATTTATCTGTCAATTTTGCTAATTCTGCATATTCCATCAACTTTTCATGCCATTGTTCTTTGGATGGTATTTCTCCCGTCTTCCAGTTTTGTGCTATTAAAATTCTTGCTGCTGTCGTCACATACATAAATAGTATCCTCAATTCTTTCTTCCCATCTTGTCGTAAAATACCCAACAGAAAATACCCGAATTTTCTGTTGGATATTCGGGTATTCCCCCCCCCTTCGAATTTTAAAGGTGCGACTTATATTCGGGCCAATACAGTATTGTGAATCAGGGTGTGTGTTTGTGTGAGTGCTATGCAAAAATCACGATGCAGGGAAAATGTGATGCTTCTTCATTGTTCCAGACATTGTGATATATCGGTATATTGTGATGTATAGCTGGCAATAATATCACAAAGTTGAAAACCAGTTCCAAACCTTGGGAAATCGTTATGAATTGGAAAAAAACGCTTAAATGTACAGTGGTGCCCCGCAAGACGAATGCCTCGCAAGACGGAAAACTCGCTAGACGAAAGAGTTTTCCGTTTTGGAGGTGCTTCGCAAAACGAATCTCCTATGGGCTTGCTTCGCAAGATGAAAATGTCTTGTGAGTTCCTGCGGGGTTTTTTCCCCTCCCGCCCCTTTTTCTAAGCCGCTTATCAGCTGATCCGATAAGCCGATAAGCCGCTAAAAGCTGCTAAAAGCCGCTAATAGCGCTAATCCGCTAATCCTTCAATGGGCTTGCTTCGCAAGACGAAAAAACCGCTAGACGAAGAGAATCACAGAACGGATTCTTTTCGTCTTGCGAGGCACCACTGTACTTCCCAGACTCCATGCCCCCCCCCCCGTCCTTTCTGTTGGCGATAATTCAGACTCAAATTCCCAGGTGTCAGAAAAGGTTATTTATGGATGCAACAACTGTGGCCTGTGTGTTTTGTTAGCCCAAAAATGGGGAAAAGAGCGAGGTCCCAACCGAAGAAGATTGGCAACTTAATTTGACAGAATATGCACAACTTGTAGACTTAACATATAGAATAAGAGAATATACGTTTAGAGTGTATTGGAAAACATTCATTGAATAGATGGGAAATAATTGTGCACAGGTGAAAATGCTGGCAGCATTAAGATAAATTCAACAGTGTAAATAAGCTTTGATGGAGGCAATAATGGAAAATTGATTGGTACAGTTGTACCTTGGTTATCGAACGCCCCAGAACTTGTACGTTTCGGCTCCCGAACGATCAAAAACCAGAAGTGAGTGTTCCGGTTTTTGAACCATTTTCAGAAGCCAAACATCCAGCGCTGACGCTCCTGCAGCCAATTGGAAGCTGCACCTTGGTTTTCAAACAGTTCCGGAAATTGAACAGACTCGAACGCCTTCTGTTCGAGAACCAAGGCACGACTCTATCGTTTTTGTAAAATATGCAGGGATTTAAGATATGCAAAATGAACCACGGAAAGAGAAGAGGGGAAGTCACAGATATCTTAAGGATGTAAAAATGTTTATTTGATTGACTACATGGAATTGGCAGAAATGACTGGCAGAATCCGAGACCAGGGAGAAGAGTCGGTGAAAGAAGATTGGAAGAAATTCAAAGACTACTTACAGAAACATTGTAAAATTAATCAATGTTAGAAGGATGTTGGATAGAAACTAAGCGGTTTCCAGCTGTAATGTTTTAAGAGATATGGGGGGGGGGGAAAGGTTTCACAAATGGGTAAAATTTTAATGGTAAGGATTTGCTGAACTAACAAATTGAACTGGAATACAAAGAAGGGAGGTATGAGGAGGTCCGGGGAAATAAGTGTATGGAAGTTATGTTATTGAAAATTAATGTGTGTTTTTAACTGTTTTTCATTTTGTATGTTTATTTTTCTTTTTGTGTGTGTTATATTTTAAAAACCTTCAATAAATATCTTTTTTTTAAAAAAATATGTTTACTTGAAATGGTAAAACAGAAAAAAATAGTAAAAATTATATAAGGAAAGGAAAGCAGATATTGCTAGTCACCTGGGCAAGCGAAATGCAGGAGAGAAGTTGCCGGGAAGTTGGGATTCCAACTCTCGAACTCAATGAAGCACTCAGGGAAGGTTTAGAGAAGGAGGAACGGAAGGAAAAGAGGAGACTCTCACCGTGTACAGATTTGGCCTTTTCTCCTTGAGCTCTTCGCCATACTGGATGATTGCCTTCACAAGAGGCAACTGGCTTTTAACCTAGAGCAAGAAAGACAACAGGAACTGAGAGGGGGAACCTCAGAGGTCATCCATCCCAGCCCCCTAACTCAATGCAGCAATCCCACAGCTTTGCAATCATTTCCATGAGGAAATCCCTGTGCTCTGATGGCTCAATACACTACAGTGGTACCTTGCTTCTCAAACACCTTGGTTCTCAAACGCCGAAAACCCAGAAGGAAGTGTTCTGGTTTTCAAACGTTTTTCAGAAGCCGAACATCCGATGCGGCTGTCGGCTATTGTTTCCGGGGCGCCTGCACCAATCAGAAGCCGCGCCTTGGTTTTCAAACATTTCGGAAGTCAAATGGACTTCTGGAACGGATTAAGTTTGGCGCTTTTGTTTTTGCTATTTATTTTGCGTTTTTGTTTTTGAGGCTTTTTCGGTTCATTTCTCTTCGCGACTGTGTGGAACCCAGTTCAGCTACTGATTGTGTGACTGTGGAAATGGATAAAAGCCCCCCATCGAAAACATGACTATCATCAGCGCAGGTAAAAATAAAATAAAATAAATTATTTTTATAATCTACAATACTGCCTTATTTATTTTATAATGCAGTACAGTGGTACCTCGGGTTAAGTACTTAATTCGTTCCGGAGGTCCGTACTTAACCTGAAACTGTTCTTAACCTGAAGCACCACTTTAGCTAATGGGGTCTCCTGCTGCTGCCACGCTGCCGGAGCACGATTTCTGTTCTCATCCTGAAGCAAAGTTCTTAACCTGAAGCACTATTTCTGGGTTAGCAGAGTCTGTAACCAGAAGTGTATGTAACCTGAAGCGTATGTAACCCGAGCTACCACTGTACCTTGATTATTGCTTTCATTTTATGGATCAATGGTCTCGTTAGTTAAATTCATATTAAATTGCAGTTTTAGGGGTTGTTTTCAAAAGTCTGGAACCGATCAATCTGTTTTGCATTGCTTTCTATGGGAAAGTGCACCTTGGTTTTGGAACAGACTTCCGGAACAGGTTAAGTTTGAAAACCGAGGTACCACTGTAAATGCAACTTAATGTTGTGATTGCAGTTTCCCTCAACACGGTAGGGTTTTAGGAGTCTGATTTCAACCTGGGTTACCGAATCCGGCCCAATCATAGAATCATAGAGTTGGAAGAGGCCACAAGGGCCATCGAGTCCAACCCCCTGCCAAGCAGGAAACACCATCAGAGCACTCCTGACATATGGTTGTCAAGCCTCTGCTTAAAGACCTCCAAAGGAGGAGACTCCACCACACTCCTTGGCAGCAAATTCCACTGTCAAACAGCTCTTACTGTCAGGAAGTTCTTCCTCATGTTTAGGTGGAATCTTCTTTCTTGTAGTTTGGATCCATTGCTCCGTGTCCGCTTCTCTGGAGCAGCAGAAAACAACCTTTCTCCCTCCTCTAGGTGACCTCCTTTTATATATTTGAACATGGCTATCATATCACCCCTTAACCTCCTCTTCTCCAGGCTAAACATGCCCAGCTCCCTTAGCCGTTCCTCATAAGGCATCGTTTCCAGGCCTTGGACCATTTTGGTTGCCCTCCTCTGGACACGTTCCAGTTTGTCAGTGTCCTTCTTGAACTGTGGTGCCCAGAACTGGACACAGTACTCCAGGTGAGGTCTGACCAGAGCAGAATACAGTGGCACTATTACTTCCCTTGATCTAGATGCTATACTCCTATTGATGCAGCCCCCTTTACGGCCCTGAAAGTATAATTCCACAAGCTAGCGTACACCCGAACACTCAAATGCCCACAGGATTGAAGCAAGCCCAAGCCACAGCTCACGACCCCACGTCACCTCCAAGATTTTCTGAAGTTGCCGGTCGTTCTCCACCACGATGATATTGGCTCCGCAGTTCTCTGCGACATACTGGCAGGCCTCCGGGGAGTTGGTTGTGTAAATGCCAACAGCAAAACCTCTGCGTGTGTGTGGGGAAAAAAGAGAAACCCTGTAATCTGGGTGCAACAGACATCTGAGATGTGGTTTGAACACAGAGGAACCAGGCTGCAAACTTTGCCACAGACCAAAGCTCTCGGCCCTCTTTCCCTGCCCTCCAAATGACGAGCAACAGGCGGTTTTGAACATTTTAAAAAAAGTAAAGGTACCCCTGCCCATACGGGCCAGTCGTGTCCGACTCTAGGGTTGTGCGCCCATCTCACTTAAGAGGCCGGGGGCCAGCGCTGTCCGGAGACACTTCCGGGTCACGTGGCCTGCGTGACGAAGCTGCTCTGGCGAGCCTGCACCAGCGCAGCACATGGAAACGCCGTTTACCTTCCCGCTATAAAGCGGTACCTATTTATCTACTTGCACTTTAGGGGTGCTTTCAAACTGCTAGGTGGGCAGGAGCTGGGACCGAAAGACAGGAGCTCACCCCGTCATCGCGGGGATTCGAACTGCCGACCATACGATCGGCAAGTCCTAGGCACTGAGGTTTTACCCACAGCGCCACCCGCGTCCCTGCTTGAACATTTTTGGGGGTGCACAATTCAAAAGCTTCCTTCTGAGGTTGTTCTGGAGTGCTGCAAGCAGTGCTGAATTTACGTATAAGCTAAACAAGCTATGTGGGATGCGGGTGGCGCTGTGCGTTAAACCACAGAGCCTAGGACTTGCCGATCAGAAGGTCGGTGGTTCGAATCCCAGCGATGGGGTGAGCTCCCGTTGCTCGGTCCCTGCTCCTGACAACCTAGCAGTTCAAAAGCACATCAAAGTGCAAGTAGATAAATAGGTACCGCTCCGGCAGGAAGGTAAACGGCGTTTCCATGCGCTGCTCTGGTTCGCCAGAAGCGGCTTAGTCCTGCTGGCCACATGACCCGGAAGCTGTACGCCGGCTCCCTTGGCCAGTAAAGCGAGATGAGCGCCGCAACCCCTAATGGTCAGGGGTCTCTTTACCTTTACTTTAAACAAGCTATAGCTTAGGGCCCCCAAAAAATGTAAAGGGGGGGGGAAACTGGATGTACATTTCCAAAATGTAAGATAAAAAACAATTATCATTTCATGTTATTGCAAGTCTAGAGACTGAGACTAGACTATGAGCCTTTCTAAATTGTTTTTCTAAAGGAACTTTTGTTATTGCCAGATGCCAATGTGTTTGCATTATTAAGTTTGTTACGAATAAAAAAATCATTTAGAGCTTAATTATTTCACACTTCATATACTTCTGAATTTTATTTCACTATTAATATACTTAATTGTATTTCAGTTCAACAATTCCTTTGATTAAATACATATTCCGTTATGTGCAAATGGCTCTAGATATTATTAGGTCCATAAATTATTGTTGTTTCATCGTTTAGTTGTGTCCGACTCTTCGTGACCCCCTGGACCAGAGCACGCCAGGCACTCCTGTCTTCCACTGCCTCCATAAATTACCATAGAGCATATATTCAACACAAAAAACTGTGACAATTTGCTGTTGACAAAGGACA
This sequence comes from Podarcis vaucheri, assembly GCF_965113315.1. NCBI lineage: Eukaryota > Metazoa > Chordata > Lepidosauria > Squamata > Lacertidae > Podarcis > Podarcis vaucheri. Next base: position 7,932,090 of record NC_138756.1, on the reverse strand, counting down.
GCTGGACATATAAGGGGCCCCATTACCTTCAGTAGCTTAGGGCCTCAACAAACCTAAATCCGTCCCTGGCTGCAAGGATTTATATGGAGACTTTGTGAGGATTTAAACGGAGACTCCTGCTTTTCACTCAGGTACCGGGTTCAATTCCAGATGTCTCCAGGTAAGGCTGGAAAAGGCATTGATCTGGAGGCGGTTGGAGGATGGATGGCGGCTAACAGATTGTGGTTGGATCCTGACAAGACAGAAGTACAGTGGTACCTCGCAAGATGAATGCCTCGCAAGACGAAAAATGCGCAAGACGAAAGAGTTTTCCGTTTTTTGAGTCGTTCCGCAAGACGAATTTCCCTATGGGCTTGCTTCGCAAGACGAAACGTCTTGCGAGTTCTTGCGAGTTTGTTTCCTTTTTCTTAAAGCTGCTAAGCCGTTAATAGCCGCTAAGCCGTTAATAGCCGCTAAGCTGCTAATAGCCGTGCTTCGCAAGACGAAAAAACCGCAAGACAAAGAGAACGGATTAATTTCGGAACGGATTAATTTCGTCTTGCGAGGCACCACTGTACTGTTTTTGGGGGACAGGGGGCGGGCAGGTGTGTAGGACTCCCTGGTCCTGAATGGGGTAACTGTGCCCCTGAAGGACCAGGTGCGCAGCCTGGGAGTCATTTTGGACTCACAGCTGTCCATGGAGGCGCAGGTCAGTTCTGTGTCCAGGGCAGCTGTTTACCAGCTCCACCTGGTACGCAGGATGAGACCCTACCTGCCCTCGGACTGTCTCGCCAGTGGTACTAAAGATAAGACACTCTCCACTGTGCCTCAATCCCAAAAGGAGACATGGACTCTGGAACCTGTGTTAGCTCCACCTGGTACGCAGGATGAGACCCTCCCTGCCCGCAGACTGTCTGGCCAGAGTGGTGCATGCTCTGGTTATCTCCTGCTTGGACTACTGCAATGAGCTCTACGTGGGGCTCCCTTTGAAGGTGACCCAGAAACTGCAATTAATCCAGAATGCAGCAGCTAGACTGGTGACTGGGAGCGGCTGCTGAGACCATATAACACCGGTCTTGAAAGACCTACATTGGCTCCCAGGACATTTCCGAGCGCAATTCAAAGTGTTGGTGCTGACCTTTAAAGTCCTAAACGGCCTCGGTCCAGTAGACCTGAAGGAGCGTCTCCACCCCCATCGTTCTGCCCAGACTCTGAGGTCCAGCACTGAGGGCCTTCTGGCGGTTCCCTCACTGCAAGAAATGAGGTTACAGGGAACCAGGCAGAGGGCCTTCTCGGTAGTGGCACCTGCCCTGTGGAACGCCCTCCCACCAGATGTCAAAGAGAACAACAACTACCAGACTTTTAGAAGACCTCTGAAGGCAGCCCTGTTTAGGGAGGCTTTTAATGTTTGATGTATCACAGTATTTTAATATTCTTTTGGAAGCCGCCCAGAGTGGCTGGGGAAACCCGGCCAGATGGGCGGAGTATAAATAAATAAATAAATAATAATAATAATAATTCCTTACTCTGAAACCCCCAGAGCACTGCTGCAAGTCGGCTTAAGCAGCAATGATTGACAGGTGGACTACTGTGGTCTGGTCTCAGCGCAAGGCATGTTTTTCCAGTGAACTGCCCTGAAATCTTGTCTTCCCAAAAGGAAGTTGGACATCCCCAGTGGCCCATCTTAAGGCAGCGGGTATCCTTCGACGGGCCAAGGGATCAGAAGCGAGTAGGTTTCTCAAGTTGATGGGATCATGCCATCAAATGGCAACAATGACCGGACAAATCAGAAATCAGGAAGACCCAAACTTTAATAAGGAATGGGGGGGGGGGGGCTATAATCCAGGCATAGGCAAACTCGGCCCTCCAGATGTTTTGGGACTACAACTCCCACCATCCCTGACCACTGGTCCTGTTAGCTAGGGATGATGGGAGTTGTAGTCGCAAAACATCTGGAGGGCCGAGTTTGCCTATGCCTGTCTTAAAAACCACTGTAAATAGCTAAAACTGTTTGTGGGATTGGAATAAGTTTAATGGTAAATTTTGGGTATCATGGAGATGTAAAAGATTTGGATTGTATTATAAAAGGTCTATATAGTTCAAGCTATGGTTTCCCCAGTAGTGATGTATGGAAGTGAGAGCTGGGCCATAAAGGCGGCTGATCACCAAAGAATGGATGCTTTTGAATTCTGGTGCTGGAGGAGACTCTTGAGAGTCCCATGGACTGCAAGAAGATCAAACCTCTCCATTCTGAAGGAAATCAGCCCTGAGTGCTCACTGGAAGGACAGATCCTGAAGCTGAGGCTCCAAGACTTTGGCCACCTCATGAGAAGAGAAGACTCCCTGGAAAAGACCCTGATGCTGGGAAAGATGGAGGGCACAAGAAGAAGGGGACGGCAGAGGACGAGATGGTGGGACAGTGTTCTCAAAGCTACAGGCATGAGTTTGACTAAACCGCAGGAGGCAGTGGAAGACAGGAGGGCCTGGCGTGCTCTGGTCCAGGGGGTCACAAAGAGGCGGACACGACTAAACGACTAAACAACAACAACAATAAAAGATGCAGGAGGAAGCGATTAACAATAGGACCCACAAAGGGGAAGAGGGAAGCCCTGGAGATTCTATGGAACCTTTTTTTATTGTATGTTGATACGTGACTTTCAAAGTTTAATTTGAAAAACCAAATAAATAAATTTACAACAAAAGAAAAGAAACAGCGAGAGGGTTCCGGTCCAGTTTGGAGTTACGCTTCCTTTTTCGGAACGGTCAAACTCACCCAGCCAGAATCGCTCCTATGTCCGCTATGAACCATTCGGCAGAATTGAATCCCAGGATGCCAACCCCGTGAAAGCGTTCCAGGCCCAACTGCAACATAAAGAGGAGAGACTCGGGTAAGAAGGCATCTTCCAAAATGCACTCATTTTTTGGGCAAAGATGTTTAGGAAGGAAAATAACAGTTGCTGGAGATGTAAGGAAAAGGAAGGAACATTTTATCATATGTGGTGGGAATGCAAATGGATTAAAAAGATTGGGAAATGATATACAATGAATTGAAAAAAATGTTCAAAATGAATTTTGTTCAACATCCTGAAACCTTTTTGTTAGGTATCTCAAATCAAGAGCCACCAAAAGGAAAATGGACATTATTTATGCTACAACCACGGCAAGAATCTTGATTGCACAATACTGGAAGACGGAAGAAATACCATCAAAGGAACAATGGGAAGAAAAACGGATGAACTATGCAGAATTGGCTAAGCTAACAGACAAACTACGAGAGAAGGACAAAATCGACTAAACAACAACAACAGTCCAAAGGCTATTCATCAGGAAATAAAGATTTGTTTAAAGTTTTTCATGTGTACTAAAACTCAGTCTGAGGTTTTTTTTGGTTTTTTAAACCACATCAAAAGTTTAACCTTTGGACTATAATGTAACTTAAATAGAAAACTATCTTTAGAAAGATTTTTCCTCCCAAAGCATTTTATTTTAAAAATCCAATTTAAATTTTAAAAATCCTTTTTTAAAAAATATCACTGATTTTTATCCACCTTGCAATGAACTGGAAAAAAAAATGTTTGAGATAACTTTTGTTTAAAAAACAGTAGGCTTTTTGTTAGGAATTGTAGGTGCAGAGATACCGAAGGAACTGAAAAGACTGTTTATATCTACTAGGATGGACTGGCAGATGAATTTACTGGACTACGCAGAGATGGCAAGACTAACCAGGAAAACCAGAAACCAGGAAGATCAAAACTTCAATAAAGAATGGGACAAATTTATATTATATTTGAAAGACCACTGTAAAAACTTGAACTCTTTGGCAGGTTTTAAGTAACTCTAGCAACGTTACACAGATTTCGGATACAGTGGAGGATTGTAAATTAGATGAACTAATACGCAGTTTTTGAAAAACAGTTATTCAAAGAACCCACGGAAGGGAGGAGGGAAGTCTTCAGGTATGGAAGAATCTTGTGTAATTTCTATTACTGGTGATTATGAGTGTGAACGGAGTTGTAAAATCAAATAAAAATTATACATAGAAAAGAGAATATACGGTTTCTGCCCTCAAAAGGGGCCGCCTGTTTGCGGTGGCTTAAATATGCTATAAGAGCAATTGTATTATTTATAAAATAAATTATAATATAATATAGTATAGTATAGTATGGGACGCGGGTGGCGCTGTGGGTAAAACCTCAGCGCCTAGGGCGTGCCGATCGCATGGTTGGCGGTTCGAATCCCCATAGCAGGGTGAGCTCCCGTCTTTCGGTCCCAGCTCCTGCCCACCTAGCAGTTCAAAAGCACTCAAGTGCAAGTAGATAAATAGGGAGCGCTTTATAGCGGGAAGGTAAACGGCGTTTCCGTGTGCTGCGCTGGTGCTGGCTGGCCAGAGCAGCTTCGTCACGCTGGCCACGTGACCCGGAAGTGTCTCCGGACAGCGCTGGCCCCCGGCCTCTTAAGTGAGATGGGCGCACAACCCTAGAGTCGGACACGACTGGCCCGTACGGGCAGGGGTACCTTTACCTTTTTAAGTAATGTAATGTAATGTATATACAGTCATACCTTTGGTTACATTTGCTTCAGGTTAAATCTTTTCAGGTTGTGTCCTGCGGTGACCCGGAAGTACCGGAAAGGGTTACTTCCGGGTTTCGCCGCTCGCGCATGCGCAGACGCTCACGCGCATGCGCAGAAGCAGCGAATCGCACCCTGCGCATGGGCAGATGTGGGTTGTATTCTGCTCATGTTGCGAACAGGGCTCCGGAACAGATCCCGTCCGCATCCAGAGGTACTACTGTATAATATAATATATATAAGATATACAGGTGAAACTCGAAAAATTAGAATATCGTGGAAAAGTTCATTGATTTCAGGAATTCAACTTGAATGGTGAAACTAATATATGAGATTGACTTGTGACATGCAAAGTGAGATGTGCTTCTACTTGCCATAGGTCTAATCTTGCTCGATTTGCAATCCTTGTTTTGCTGATTTCCTTGAATATTCTAATTTTCTGAGATTTGGGGTTTTCACCAGCTGTACGCCATGATCATGGCAATGATAACAAATCAAGGGTGGACATATCTCGCTTTGCATGTCACGAGCCTGTCTCATATATTAGTTTCACCTTTCAAGCTGAATTCCTGAAATCAAGGAACTTTCCCACGATATTCTAATTTTTCGAGTTTCACCTGTAAAATAATGTGGCTGGGTTTCCCCCAACTAAACCGAGACTGGGAAGGCTCTAGGTCCCAAATTCCCAGAGAGTTGGGCAAGCCTTTAGCCATGTATCTATCTCTTAGCCAGGTCTACCGCACAGGGTCCCTGTGAAGGTCAAGAGAAGAAGATGGGGGTCAAAAAAGAGCTGCCTTGTCCCCACGGACCCCCGAACCTTTAGAAAGCTCTTGGCGGCTCCCCGGCACTCCTGGTAGTACTCCTTGAAGGTGAGTTTGGTCCACCTGCCATCTTTCTTGGAAGACAGGGCAGGATAGTCACCAAATTGACAGACGGAGTTCAGAAGAAGTTCGTGGATGGTGATGGGGGTCTCGCAACCGATTCCGCTTTCATCCATCCTCAGGAGGACTTCCCCATCCCTCTTCGAGGTCCAGAGTCCCACAGAAGGCGGAGCTGGGGTGTCCAAGGGAGAGAGAACAAGATGGGGGGGGGGAAACAGGGGCCATGAAAAAGTATTAAATGGGCAGCCTAAATAAGTCCTTCAAGCATTAAAACAGGCATCGTAGGAATACTGGCCAACGGATCATCAACTGTTCTTACTTGCGGATTTTTATATACAGCGGTGCCTTGGTTCTCAAACTTACCGTATTTTTTGCTCTATAAGACTCACTTTTTCCCTCCTAAAAACTAAGGGGAAATGTGTGTGCGTCTTATGGAGCGAATGCAGGCTGCACAGCTATCCCAGAAGCCAGAACAGCGAGAGGGATCGCTGCTTTCACGTAGCATGAACAACATGGCGGGTGTGGGGGACTCCCTGGTCCTGAATGGGGTGACTGTGCCCCTGAAGGACCAGGTGCGCAGCCTGGGAGTCATTTTGGACTGGGGGCGGCCATGTCCATGGAGGCACAGGTTAATTCTGTGTCCAGGGCGGCTGTCTACCAGCTCCATCTGGTACGCAGGATGAGACCCTCCCTGCCCGCAGACTGCCTCACCAGAGTGGTGCATGCTCTAGTTATCTCCCGCTTGGACTGCTGCCATGCGCTCTATGTGGGGCTACCTTTGAAGGTGACCCGGAAACTGCAATTAATCCAGAATGCGGCAGCTAGACTGGTGACTGGGAGCGGCCGCCGAGACCACATAACACCGGTCCTGAGAGATCTGCATTGGCTCCCAGTACGTTTCCGAGCACAATTCAAAGTGTTGGTGCTGACCTTGAAAGCCCTAAACGGCCTCGGTCCAGTATACCTGAAGGAGCATTTCCACCCCCATCGTTCAGCCCGGACACCGAGGTCCAGCTCCGAGGGCCTTCTGGTGGTTCCCTCATTGCGAGAAGTGAGGTTACAGGGAACCAGGCAGAGGGCCTCCTCGGTGGTGGCACCCGCCCTGTGGAACACCCTCCCTTCAGATGTGAAGCAAATAAGCAGTTATCCTATCTTTAAAAGACATCTGAAGGCAGCCCTGTTTAGGGAAGTTTTTAACATTTAATGCTGTGCTGTTTTTAACACTTGATTGGAAGCCTCCCAGAGTGGCTGGGGAGACTCAGCCAGATGGGCCGGGTATAAATAATAAATTATCATCATTATTATTATAATATTATTATTATTAGGATGATGGTTGAATGTTCCCCGGATGCCTGTCATCGATAAGGGATGCCTCGATAAGGGAGCCTGTCATGGGGGTAACTGGTTGTGCCCCTCTCAGAATTCTGCACCCACGTCACTGTCTCAAACGCTCCCCAACATGCAAACAAAAACCACCAGCAACTTTTGCCTACCTTTGGACCGGAACATCTCTGCCGCCGGCGAATCTGCTTCTTCCGCTGGTTCTGGGTGGTGGTTTTCAACGCTGCGGAGGGGACGAGAAAAAGACAGGTCACTGCAGCAATGCGACCCAAAGCAGATTAAGTTGTTTTTCATCCCCCAGACGCTATCCCCCCAACCCCGGGGCACTCTATTTAATCTTTAGCGGAAGACGGATTTCAGGCATGTTCCTCTGTGTCGGAGGACGCCATTCTGCAAAGAAAAGAAAAAAAAGCAAAGCAGAGAGATTTGATCTAATTCACTGATAGCGAGCAGGACGGACAACCTCCCCAATCTAGTTTCTAGAAGCAAAGCAGCAATATAAACAAGCCTGGCAAATCTTCAAAAAGGTGTGCATGTGTGTTTTTAAGTCAAAGGAACCAATAAGCTTCCTTTAATACTTTTTTTTTTTTAAAGCCAGGCTGCAGCCAGGAGGCAACCACCTTCAACATTAAAATAATAATTTATTGGTTGCCATTAATTTGGTTTAAACTGATTTTATAGAATAGAATCATAGAATCATAGAATCAGAGTTGGAAGAGACCACAAGGGCCATCGAGTCCAACCCCCTGCCAAGCAGGAAACACCATCAGAGCACTCCTGGTCAAAGGCCTGGAAACGATGCCTTATGAGGAACGGCTAAGGGAGCTGGGCATGTTTAGCCTGGAGAAGAGGAGGTTAAGGGGTGATATGATAGCCATGTTCAAATATATAAAAGGATGTCACCTAGAGGAGGGAGAAAGGTTGTTTTCTGCTGCTCCAGAGAAGCGGACACGGAGCAATGGATCCAAACTACAAGAAAGAAGATTCCACCTAAACATTAGGAAGAACTTCCTGACAGTAAGAGCTGTTTGACAGTGGAATTTGCTGCCAAGGAGTGTGGTGGAGTCTCCGACTTTGGAGGTCTTTAAGCAGAGGCTTGACAACCATATGTCAGGAGTGCTCTGATGGTGTTTCCTGCTTGGCAGGGGGTTGGACTCGATGGCCCTTGTGGTCTCTTCCAACTCTATGATTCTATGATTCTAAGGTGCACGTATTGCAAAAGAAAAGCATCTTGCACAGACAGTGATGCGTCAACCTGTGCATGCAAAAGAAACCAGGGCGGGGGGAGATTGAGAGACTGAGCACCCCAGTGTTTAGCCACAGACACACCCTGCCTCCTCGCTGTTCCCGACTCTCCAAACCGGAAGCTGGGTGATGTTCTGCCTTCAAGCGCCTTCTTCCCATGTCAATGTGGCATTATTATTTTTTCTCTTTCAGGCTGCAGGGAGGGAACAAGTGCCGGGGTGGGGGGTATTTCCTCCCTCCGTTCTGGTGGTCCTGGCGCCGGCCTTTGCAAAACTTGTCCCCTCCCCTGCCCGCTCCCCCCCAGGGTGTTTCTCCGGCAGAGATCTTCCGGCCACTGCAGGCCAAAGGGGAGACCCCCCCCTTCTAGAACGCCACGCTTGTGATGTCGCCGCCACAACTACAGCCACATGCGCATCCCAGGGTTCCAGACTTCGTGGGTCCTGCGGCAAAGCCGACCTAGAGGTGTGGTCCAAAGCCGCAAGGCAACACATTCGAGAGCAGGGACCGATCGGCGAAACGGGAGCATGCGCCGCCGGAGAGAGCAGTGGCATAGCGTGGGTTGTCAGCACCCGGGGCAAGGCAAGTAATTTGCGCCCCCTAACCCGTGGATTTGCGCCCCCTAACCCTAACCCCCAGATGTTGCGCCCAGTGCGGCCGGCCCCCCCTGACCCCCCCACGCTACACCACTGGGAGAGAGGGTACCAGCAAACGTAAGGTAGTCGTGTCCTGACATAGCTCACGTCGGTAAAGCACAAGCGCGTTATGTACTGAAGTTCTCACCCTGGGCCAGCAGGGGGATACTGTAGATAGTTATGCAAATTAAGGGATCGAAAGTGACGTTCAGTGATTGGATAGTTTTAGAAAATTGTTACAGTTACGTTGTACTGGAGCTCTATATAAGCAGGCTGACTGAACCCTTCAGTTCAGTTCTGTCCTGGCCTGTGAATAAACAAGAGCGGTTGAAGAATCACTGTGTCGTCTGATACGTTCACCCACAACTTAACAGAGCCACCCTCTGTCAGGCGCGAGGGTTCAAGACCCGCGTTGTGCGAGTGTCTGGAGGCGGTTGGAGGATGGATGGTGGCTAACAGATTGAGGTTGAATCCTGTCAAAACCAGGGGTCAGCAACCTTTTTCAGCTGTGGGCTGGTCCACCGTCCCTCAGACCACGTGGTGGGCCAGACTAGATTTTGGGGGTGGGGGAAATGAACAAATTCCTATGCACCACAAATAACCCAGAGATGCCTTTTACATAAAATTCTACTCTTGTAAAAACACGCTGATTCCCAGACCGTCCGCCAGCCGGATTCAGAAGGCGATTGGGCCGGATCTGGCCCCTTGGCCTTAGGTTGCCTACTCTTGGTCAAGACGGAACTATAGTGGATGCTTGGGTTGCGAACATAATGCACGTTCTCAACCTTCAGCGGCGCGTCTGCACACGGGTTGCGATTTGGTTCTTCTGCGCAAAGCATGATTTAGCGCTTCTGCCGAAGCCATACCCAGAAGTAACCTGTTCCAGTACTTCCGGGTTTTGGCAGTCCGTAACCTGCCAGGTGAGGGACGCGGGTGGCGCTGTGGGCTAAAGCCTCAGCGCCTAGGGCTTGCCGATCGGAAGGTCAGTGGTTCGAATCCCCGCGGCGGGGTGCGCTCCCGCTGCTCGGTCCCAGCGCCTGCCAACCTAGCAGTTCGAAAGCACCCCCGGGGGCAAGTAGATAAATAGGTACCGCTTACCAGCGGGAAGGTAAACAGCGTTCCGTGTGCGGCTCTGGCTCGCCAGAGCAGCGTTGTCACGCTGGCCACGTGACCCGGAAGTGTCTGCGGACAGCGCTGGCCCCCGGCCTCTAGATGTGAGATGGGCGCACAAACCCCAGAGTCTGTCAAGACTGGCCCGTTCGGGCAGGGGTACCTTTACCTTTACCTTTAACCTGCCAGGTGGCGCTGTAGGTTAAACCACAGAGCCTAGGACTTGCCGATCAAAAGGTTGGCAGTTCGAATCCCCGTGACGGGGTGAGCTCCCGTTGCTCGGTCCCTGCTCCTGCCAACCTAGCAGTTCGAAAGCATATAGTGCAAGTAGATAAATAGGTCCTGCTCCGGTGGGAAGGTAAACAGCGTTTCTGTGCACTGCTCTGGTTCACCAGAAGCGGCTTAGTCCTGCTGGCCACATGACCCGGAAGCTGTACGCCGGCTCCCTCGGCCAATAAAGCGAGATGAGCGCCACAACCCGAGTCAGCCACGACTGGACCTAATGGTCAGGGGTCCCTTTACCTTTACCTTTAACCTGAAGAAACACAACCTGAAGCATCTGTAACCCGACGTATGACTGTACTGTTTTTTTGGGTTGGAGTGGGCAGGTGTGGAGGACTCTCTGGTCCTGAATGGGGTGACTGTGCCCCTGTAAAACCAGGTGCGCAGCCTGGGGGTCATTTTGGACTCACAGCTGTCCATGGAGGCGCAGGTCAGTTCTGTGTCCAGGGCAGCTGTCTACCAGCTCCATCTGGTACGGAGGATGAGACCCTACCTGCCTGTGCACTGTCTTGCCAGAGTGGTGCATGCTCTGGTTATCTCCTGCTTGGACTACTGCAATGCGCTCTTACATGGGGCTGCCTTGAAAGGTGACCCAGAAACTACAACGAATCCAGAATGTGGCAGTAGTCCCCGGAAGAATGTATACAAAAACTTACGGAATATGCAGAAATGGTGAAACTTAGCGGAAGAATAAGATATCAATATAAACTTTTTATAAAAGAATGGAAATGGTTTTTTGAGTATTTACAGATAAATCGTAAGCAGATGAGAACATTGGCAGGATCGTTGCTATAACCTGCAGTTTCGTAATATATATTTAAAGAACATGAATAAATGAGCAAATTAAGTAAATCTGGATATGCAGAAGATATTGAAAATAAATTTAAGGAACCACAGAAAGAGGGGGAAGGAAGTCCATTTTGAAATGTCAAAATGAGTGCAGAATTAGTGAAACGTATAAACCTGAAAAGTATAAATCAAAAAATTATACATGTAAAAAAAGCGCTGGAGAACCAAGTTTGGGAAAATGAGCTAGGAGGACCAATTGGCTTGACGTTCCACGAAGTAGCCTTCCTGTGTTCCAAAGTAAAACCATTATTTCCACCCACCCATTCTGTGCCTTCCCACCATCATCTGACAAAATTGACCCTGTCCCACAAATAGCTCAAAGCCACAAAAATGTCGCTGAAGTTTTTCAAGTAGGACAAGATTCCTTTGTTGCCTTCATCAGTCCCTCAGATCTCAAGAGAAGGGAACATTGAGAAATTGAGCGGATTTATGGTGCGGTGAGGAGGAAAAAGGCTGGCCAACTTTTTCTAAGATGGCGCAGACACCAAGAGCACGCAAGCTTCCTGGAAAATGTTGATGGAACCCTAGCAGAACAAGAACACGGTTAAGTCTTGCTTCTTGGGATTGAAAGAATTCTCTCCTCCTTAAAAGATGAATGGACCGTGTCACCATGAAGAAAAAGGTTGGAACAGGCCAATATGTCCTTGGATAAAGGGACTTTTCTTCTTTAAGTTCTCAAAGTTCTTAACTGAGCTCAAGGTTCTCCTCTGAACGAGTCCGATGTTTCACTGAAAATCGATCACCACCAGTCCATCCTTTGAAAAAATAAGACTTTAGAGCTGTCTTGCCTAGAAATGGCAACTAGACATTCCTTTTTGGTGACTGTAACCTTGTTTTAAGGAGACGTTTGGTGTCTAGCTTATATATACAGTGGTACCTTGGGTTACAGATGCTTCAGGTTATGTACGCTTTGGGTTACAGACTCTGCTAACCCAGAAATAGTGCTTCAGTTTAAGAACTTTGCTTCAGGATGAGAACAGAAATCGTGATCCAGCGGCGAGGCGGCAGCAGGAGGCCCCATTAGCTAAAGTGGTGCTTCAGGTTAAGAACAGTTTCAGGTTAAGAACAGACCTCCGGAATGAATTAAGTACTTAACCTGAGGTACCACTGTATATAAGTTTCGAAAAGTAATAATAATTTATAATTCATACCCCACCCGTCTGGCTGGGCTTCCCCAGCCATTCTGGGCGGCTCCCAACAAAATATTAAAAATACAACATCAAACATTAAAAGCTTCCCTAAACAGGGCTGCCTTCAGATGTCTTCTAAAAGTCAGATAGTTGTTTATTTCCTTGACATCTGATGGGAGGGCATTCCACAGGGAGGGCGCCACCACCGAGAAGGCCCTCTGCCTGGTTCCCACCTCACTTCTCGCAGGGAGGGAACCGCCAGAAGGCCCTCGGAGCTGGACCTCAGTGTCTGGGCTAGAAAATGGGGGTGGAGACCCTCCTTCAGGTCTACCGGGCCGAGGCTGTTTAGGGCTTTAAAGGTCAGCACCAACACTTTGAATTGGGCTCGGAAACGTACTGGGAGCCAATGTAGGTCTTTCAAGACCGGTGTTATGTGGTCTCGGCGGCAGCTCCCAGTCACCAGTCTAGCTGCCGCATTCTGGATTAGTTGCAGTTTCCGGGTCACCTTCAAAGGTAGCCCCACGTAGAGCGCATTGCAGTAGTCCAAGCGAGAGATAACCAGAGCATGCACCACTCTGGCCAGACAGTCTGCGGGCAGGGAGGGTCTCATCCTGCGTACCAGATGGAGCTAACAGAGGTTCCAGGGTCCATGTCTCCTTTTGGGATTGAGGCACAGTGGAGAGTGTCTTATCTTTAGTATATATGGTTTCTTGACACATATATACAACCTGAGCCTAAGATAGAAGCGCTCATGGCATTAGAAACCCAAAAAGGTATTGCTTCTCCCATAGCCACAGCCTGGGATTCCACCCAAAATCAGGCATAGCTTGGTTTCTCTGCTTCAACTCTGGCTTTTGTTTTTCCAAAGTACCTGCTAGCCAGGGGCTCCCAATTGACATCTGGCACAGAACCCAGTTCCTTTGTTACCTTAACGACCCATACTTAGGCCATTCCCAATTAACTTGTCTGATTGCTCCAGCGATTGGATCATTGTTGTTTCGGGGAATTAAAAGGCACTCAGGCATAGAGACTAACCGCAACCCCCAGGCAGCAAACGTACAACAATATTTAAGATTGCTCGTTTGGAAACCCAACTTCAGTAATCAGAGTACCGGGAGTTTGTCCTGAGTGCGCCATGGCTACGGACACTCGCTTAGAAGAAACGTGATCATAGAATCACAGACTTGGGGGGTCATCTAGTCGAACGCCCTGCAATGCAGGAACGCCTCAGATAAAGCATGCATGACAGATGTCCAACTAACCTCTGCTTAAAAATCTCCAGGGAAGGCGAGTCCACAGCCTCCTGAGAGAGACCGTTCCACTGTGATTGTGGAGGGCATGTGTGCCAGAAATCACACAAACCTGAGCTACGTACACTTCTTAAGGCAAGGGGGAAGACATCTCAAAAACCTCCCAACGAGAACTGAGCATGCTGAATTGTCACAGAACATTTATACCTAAAGCCTCTCTAGATAGATAAATAATAATAATAATAATAATAATAATTTATTATTTATACCCCGCCCATCTGGCTGGGTTTCCCCAGCCACTCTGGGCGGCTTCCAAAATAATATTAAAATACTATGATACATCAAACATTAAAAGCTTCTCTAAACAGGGCTGCCTTCAGATGTCTTCTAAAAGTCTGGTAGTTGTTGTTCTCTTTGACATCTGGTGGGAGGGCATTCCACAGGGAGGGCGCCACCACCGAGAAGGCCCTCTGCCTGGTTCCCTGTAACTTGGCTTCTCGCAGTGAGGGAACCGCCAGAAGGCCCTCAGTGCTGGACCTCAGTGTCCGGGCAGAATGATGGGGGTGGAGACACTCCTTCAGGTATACTGGACCGAGGCCGTTTAGGGCTTTAAAGGTCAGACCAACACTTTGAATTGTGCTCGGAAACGTACTGGCAGCCAATGTAGGTCTTTCAAGACCGGTGTTATATGGTCTCGGCGGCTGTTCCCAGTCCCCAGTCTAGCTGCCACATTCTGGATTAGTTGAAGTTTCCGGGTCACCTTCAAAGGCAGCCCCACGTAGAGCGCATTGCAGTAGTCCAAGCGGGAGATAGATCACCTTCAAGGGCAGGCAAACTCTGGTAACCTCAAGGTTAGATTACTGCAATGCGTAGGGCTGCCTCGGAAGACGGTTCAGAAACTTCAGCCGGTGCAGAATTCAGCGGACAGGTTGCTCACCGGACGGCAAAATGGTTTGGGCGTATTGCACCGATCCTGGTCCGACTGCACTGGCTACGAATTAGTTACTGGACCTAATTCAAAGTGCTGGTTCTGACCTATAAAGCCTTAAATGGATCACAATACCTCAAGGACCGCCTCTTTCTGTATGAACCTACCCGGACCCTGAGATCATCTTCCGAGGCCCTCCTTCGTGTGCCTCCTCCTCGAGAGGTCCGGAGGGTGGCAACACGAGAACGGGGCCTTCTCTGCAGTGGCTCCCCGTCGGTGGAATGCTCTCCCCAAGGAAGTTCGCCTGACACCTTCATTATACACCTTTAGGCGCCAGGCAAAAACGTTCCATTTAAACAGGCCTTTGGTTGATCCAATTTACATCCTATGCCCTTTTAAAACGTGGTGGTTTTTTAGGATAAAAGATTCTCCAATTTGTTGATATCAGACAGAAGCAGAATCTCATTAGCCGCTGGAGAGGTGTTACAAAACCTGGATGCTTCCCTAGAATCCATGTGGGTGCTGCGTTGCACTTTTACCGTATTTTTCGCCCTATAGGACGCACTTTTCCCCCTCCAAAAATGAAGGGGAAATCTGGGTGCATCTTATGGGGCGAATGCAGGCTTTTGCTGAAGCCTGGAGAGCGAGAGGGGTCGGTGCGCACCGACCCCTCTCGCTCTCCAGGCTTCAGGAAGACATCCGCAAGCCTGGGGAGCCCACGGGAGTTCCCGCAGGGCTCCCCGTGCTGCGGATAGCAGCCTGCCACCCGGCGCGCGAGGCGCCCTGAAGCAGAGCGCCCACCGCGCCTGGCAGACATCGGCCAGCCCCACAAGCTCGGGGGACAGCAGGGAGGCGCAGCGCCGCCATCCCGCTGTTCCTCGACCTGGTTCGGTTTCCCCGACCTGCTTTTTTTTTGGGGGGGGGGAAATAAAGGGAATTTTTTTTCCTTTATTCCCCCCCCCAAAAAAAAAAACCTAGGTGCGTCCTATGGGACGGAGCGTCCTATGGGACGAAAAATACGGTAATTTGGAAATCCACCCTGATGGAAGTCAAGACCGGGCTGTAAAACTACAAATAAGTCATAGGGGGAGGTGAGCCTTAAATATGTCATTATATTTGTATTTCCTGTTTGATTCGGTAAATCTCCCCTGGAAAAGCTAACGTTTGATGCAACCGGTCTGGGAAAATTACTGAGCAGACGCTTAGACTTGATTTCATCAGAACTGAGTGAAGATGGCAGCTGCCAGCAGCAAAAAGACCTTGGGATGGATTTGACAGAAACACCAGCGTGTGAGGAGATGCTGCAAACTTATAGAGGGGAATAATATATACCTTCGGGTATATAAAACTCAAACAAAACAAAACTTGCATGCACAGACACGCAAGGGAGAGAAAGGGTTAACCAACCTGGGGGAAGCGGCGACAACGACATCATCGATGGACACACTGCAGGGCTGTTGGACAGGAGACTGCATGGAGACCCCAAGAGAGCCATTCGCCATCGCCACTTGAGCTGCCATCTTGCACAGCACCTCTCTGTAAGGAAAGCCGCCCATTTAGATTAAGGAGGACTCTTGTGGAACTGCAAGGGACACGGGTGGCGCAGTGGGTTAAACCACAGAGCCTAGGACTTGCCGATCAGAAGGTCGACGGAGTGAGCTCCCGTTGCTCAGTTCCAGCTCCTGCCAACCTAGCAGTTCGAAAGCACATCAA
This sequence comes from Podarcis vaucheri, assembly GCF_965113315.1. Taxonomy (NCBI): domain Eukaryota; kingdom Metazoa; phylum Chordata; class Lepidosauria; order Squamata; family Lacertidae; genus Podarcis; species Podarcis vaucheri. The sequence goes on along the minus strand of NC_138756.1, from coordinate 7,916,181 downwards.
AGTGCAAGTAGATAAATAGGTACCACTCCGGTGGAAAGGTAAACGGCATTTCCATGCGCTGCTCTGGTTCGCCAGAAGCGGCTTAGTCCTGCTGGCCACATGACCCAGAAGCTGTATGCCGGCTCCCTCGACCAATAAAGCGAGATGAGCACCGCAACCCCAGAGTCGTCCATGACTGGACCTAATGGTCAGGGGTCCCTTTACCTTTACTTGTGGAACTGCAACTGTGCCCCCATCAGAGAGAGATGGGAGAAACTGGCTTCCACGTGCATTTCCTGCCTTGCCACCCTTGGCCGACCCTCCTCTATTCACCCCCCAGCTTTTATGGCTGCAGAACTGCCCGCCCCCCAGCTAATTTCATCTCCCAGCTCAGCATTCAATGGAAGCAATTTCCATTTATGCAAAGAGAGTTGCAACACCAGAAACCCTCCTCTGCCTGTTCATGGGAAATTCAGTTGCGGCTGAGAAACTTCCCGGGCGGAACATGATGCAAAACTCCATACAAATAAAACTCTTTGCATATCAGGCCTGAGCAAAAAAAAGAGAGAGAGACAGACAGATCGGACATATTCAAGAAGGAATATCAGAGTTCACAGTCGCAGGAAGGCGTGCAGTTTCAACAGTCCTGTTTGTCTAATTTGCTCACTTGTCCGATTACCTGGTTAAAAATTAAGGAGCAGTTCCAGAGTTTGGGCAAGAAGTGGTTTGTGAGGCGGAGCAGACCTAAACCTGTCAGGACCCAAAATGCACAGACCCAAGTCACAACACGGTTCCGTTTTAAGATTTTGGAACCCACACAAAGCCAGCGCAAGAGATTTGTCCCCCCCCCCCCGTCACAGTGAACCATAGCTTTGGAAAGAAAGGGTTCGGATTAGCAATGCTCCCTTTCGCATCAGCAGACTTTGGGAAACTCCCGAGGCTTGCGGAAGTACAAAAAAATAACTTTAGAAGAAGAAACAGAAACACTACGTGTGGGGAAATCCCCCAAAACAGCCCAATAAAGGGACCGTTTGTGCTTTGTGGCCACAAAATGCCACTGGTCTATTTTCAGGGAACTGGAATGGAGTAACCTGGGACAGGGCACCCCGATCGAGGATCACTCCGCGCTGCAACTTGGCCCATGTTTTTGTCTCGTTTCCGTGATGAGGAGAAGAGCTGGCCAGTTAATGGACTACGCCGAAATGGCGGAAACTAACTGTGGAAAGCTCAGAAATCAAGATGACAAGATTTTTTTTTAAAAAAATGGGAAATGTTTATTATGTATTTGCAAAAGTATAGTTAATAACATTGGCAGGATTTTAAGAGCACTTGTAATTTTAGAAACGGCCCAGGAAACTTGAGGTTAAAAATAATTTGGAGTGGAAACGATATGGAGATGAAAAAGGAAATTTAAGGGAGGGAAGTCACGGGATTTGGAATATCCCATTTTATGGATTTGATACTGGGATTTTTTTGTATCCTTTGTTGTTTATTTTTGTTACTTTTGTTGAAAATGTAATTTTAAAATATTATTAAAAAAGGAGGAAACAAAGAGCTGGCCGCTTATTCGCAACTTATTAGCTTCTCAATCTTCCGTTGAGAAGATTTCCAGCTGGAAATGCAAAGCTCTTTCCCACATGAACTGCAGTATATAGAGTTTCTCTCTCCTTCCTTCCTAAGATGATACTACAAGAGAGGAGATGGGGGGGGGGGTGGGGAACCACATTGCTCAACACAGACTTCGCTGCACCTGCTGCCTCCTCACTTCCAGCCACCCTACTGCTGCCAAAATCATCCAAGCCGTTTCAGCCAATGGGAGGGCTGCATCGCATCATCCCAGCTCCCGTCATGTGAAGTTGGGTCTCCAGACGCAGCGGCAAGCTGGGGTTACTACAGCGCATTCACCTACTAGCAGCGGTGAGCTCAGCAGCCGTGACTCCTGCCTGAGCCACAGTCAGCAGATCTGACTCAGTTTTGCACTTTGCACTGCAGTTGTTGTCGGTTTTGGTGCATGCATGCAAAATAGCACCTTCCAAAACACATACAGTGATACCTCTGGTTGCAGACGCTTCAGGTTTCAGACTCCGCTAACCCAGAAATAGTACCTCGGGTTAAGAACTTTGCTTCAGGATGAGAACAGAAATCGCGTGGCGGCCGTGCGAGGCCCCATTAGCTTAAGAACAGTTTCAGGTTAAGAACGGACCTCCGGAACGAATTAAGCACTTAACCTGAGGTACCACTTAAAGCAGGTGCATTCCCACATTTTAAGGTAAAGGGACCCCTGACCATTAGGTCCAGTAGTGGCCGACACTGGAGTTGCGGCACTCATCTCGCTTTACTGGCCGAGGGAGCCGGCGTACAGCTTCCAGGTCATGTGGCCAGCAGGACTAAGCCGCTTCTGGCGAACCAGAGCAGCGCATGGAAACGCCGTTTACCTCCCCGCTGGAGCGTCCCACATTATAAGTACACATAAAAACCTCAGCACTGTCACAACTGTGGAAATATAACGTGTGTTTGCTTCTCCACACAAGGAGGACTGCAAGCGTGCTTTGTGAGCCTGCTTGCCTACCTGGAATTCTTGTCACCTACACCTAGCAGGTGGGCCAGGATGGAGCACCTGAATGCTGGAAGCTTCCCGAACCCCCTTAAAAGCTGAGACCTGTGACCCTGATGTTGTCGATACAGACAGCTCTGTCCCAGGGTTCCAGATACAGGTTCTGGCTTGCCCTCTACCAGGCCTGACTCAGAACAGACCCATTGATGTCGCCACCAAGGGAGCCCAGCCAACCAGTTTCAGTGGGTTTACGCGGAGTAGGACCAGCACTGGCTACGAGCCATTTTTATTATTATTTATTAACTTCACAGGGACGCGGGTGGCGCTGTGGGTTAAACCACAGAAGCTAGGACTTGCCGATCAGAAGGTCGGCGGTTCAAATCCCCGCAGTGACGGGGTGAGCTCCCGTTGCTCGGTCCCTGCTCCTGCCAACCTAGCAGTTCAAAAGCACGTCAAAGTGCAAGTAGATAAATAGGTACCGCTCTGGCGGGAAGGTAAATGGCGTTTCTGTGCGCTGCTCTGGTTTGCCAGAAGCGGCTTAGTCATGCTGGCCACATGACCCGGAAGCTGTACGCCGGCTCCCTCGGCCTGTAAAGCGAGATGAGCGCCGGAACCCCAGAGTCGGTCACGACTGGACCTAATGGTCAGGGGTCCCTTTACCTTTTACCTATTAACTTCACATGCCACCCTTTCATCCAGAGATCACAGGGCAGTTTACAACATAAAAACACAGTACATAATGAAGCAATAATCCTCCACTTCGTGGAATAACCAACAGAATGTTCCGTCTCCCTTTCAGTGACAAGGGAATTCGTTGTTCAGTGACACATCAGAGATGAAAGCTTTGAAATCGTACATTAAACGCATGCTACCGTGTAATGGATTTAGACTAAGCCCATGTTATCCTGGCTGCCTTTCTTCCTTTCTTCTAAATAATTAGCTGCTTTTCCCCCTCGGCCTTAAATACCTCGCAGGGCAGTGCCGAGAGGGCAAAATGGGTAGAGGAAGGCGACGGGTGATTCTTGCCACCCTGAGCTCCTCAGAGGAATACAAAGGTGATGAACGAAAAGTCTACAGTGTCATGTAAAGGTAAAGGGACCCCTGACCATTAGGTCCAGTCGTGGCCGACTCTGGGGTTGCAGTGCTCATTTCACTTTATTGGCCGAGGGAGCTGGCGTACAGCTTCCGGGTCATGTGGCCAGCAGGACTAAGCCGCTTCTGGCGAACCAGAGCAGCGCATGGAAGCGCCGTTTACCTTCCCGCCGGAGCGGTACCTATTTATCTACTTGCACTGGTGTGCTTTCGAACTGCTAGGTTGGCAGGAGCAGGGACCGAGCAACGGGAGCTCACCCCGTGGCGGGGATTCGAACTGCCGACCTTCTGATCGGCAAGTCCTAGGCTCTGTGGTTTAACTCACAGCACCACCCGCGTCCCGCCTACAGTGCCATAAAACACGCCAATAATATAATGCATCTCTCAAGGGAGGGAATCCAGATTGGATGCTCCTTGCGGCAGAGTAATAATAATATAATAATTTATTATTTATACTCCACCCATCTGGCTGGGTCCCCCCAGCCACTCTGGGCGGCTTCCAACAGAACACTAAAATACAATAACCTATTAAACATTAAAAGCTTCCCTAAACAGGGCTGCCTTTAGATGTCTTCTAAAAGTTTCGTAGTTGTTCTCCTCTTTGACATCTGGTGGGAGGGTGTTCCACAGGGCGGGTGCCACCACCGAGAAGGCCCTCTGCCTGGTTCCCTGTAACTTGGCTTCTCGCAGGGAGGGAACCACCAGAAGGCCCTCGGAGCTGGACCTCAGTGTCCGGGCAGAACGATGGAGGTGGAGACGCTCCTTCAGGTATACTGGACCGAGGCCATTTGGGGCTTGAAAGGTCAGCACCAACACTTTGAATTGTGCTTGGAAACGTACTGGGAGCCAATGTAGGTCTTTGAAGACCGGTGTTATGTGGTCTCGGCGGCCGCTCACAGTTTCTGCTCCTTGCCAGCCCAACTTGGGGGGGGGGTGTGTGTGCAAATTTTTGCATCTGCCAATGTAGATGCTTGACCACTGAGTGGTACCTCAGGTTACAGACGCTTCAGGTTACAGACTCCACTAACCCAGAAATAGTCCCTCGGGTTAAGAACTTTGCTTCAGGATGAGAACAGAAATCGTGCTCCGGCGGCGCAGTGGCAGCCGCCGGAGGCCCCATTAGCTAAAGTGGTGCTTCAAGTTAAGAACAGTTTCAGGTTAAGAACGGACCTCTGGAACAAATTATGTTCTTAACCTGAAGTACCACTGTAATGGTTTCTTTTTTAAGAAGGGAGGTGGGGGAATTGATCTAGTTTTTGCGTTTCCGCCTCCTTATGCAAATACTCAAACAATGCCGCAATTTGTCAACAGAGATGGCTTACGCAACTGCGGTAGGTCACTAGGGTGTTTTGGAGAGTTTTCACCTGCAGTGGGGGGGGGGAATGCAGTGTATGGGGACACAAGAGTCCACGCTGCCCTTGCCAAACAGGTTAAAATAACAGATCATGTGTCATGGAGCAAGACCGCTGCAACCTCCCATTGTTCCGAACAGCTTGCTCAAGGCCAAGCAATCAGCGTTAGAAACTCAGAAAGATAATGGCACCTTGAACTTAGGTTATGGTCACCACAACAGGGTGCTTGGGGGCCTTCCCCCCCCCAATAAAATTTATTATTAATCTCATTTCTATACTGCTTTATATTTTAAAGAAGAAAAATACCCGAGTGGTTTACAACACATTGAAACGTCAAAGAAATTCAAGCTTCCAGTGAAATACTTCACATCCTTCTATAAAGGGTGTTTTGCTTTTCCCATACTTGTCTACTCGGTTTATAGAAATGCCGCATAGCAGAAGGACAGGGTGGGTAGAGCATGGGTAGGCAAACTAAGGCCTGGGGGCCGGATCTGGCCCAATTACAATCTAAATCCGGCCCGTGGATGGTCCGGGAATCAGCATGTTTTTACATGAGTAGAATGTGTCCTTTTATTTAAAATGCATCTCTGGGTTATTTGTGGGGCGTAGAAATCAGTTCATTCCCCCCCAAAAAAATATAGTCCGGCCCCCCACAAGGTCTGAGGGACAGTGGACCGGCCCTCTGCTGAAAAAGTTTGCTGGCTCCTGGGTTAGAGCATCGGACTAGGACCTGGGAGATCAGGGTTTGAATCCCTACTCCATCATGAAGCCTTGGAATCAGTCGCAGCCTTTTCGCCTTCCTCACAGGGTCGTTGTAGAGATTAACTGGGGGGGGGGGCTTCTTGGAGGAAAAGGCAGGAGATAAATGCAATGAATAAGCTCTTCTTATTCACCGGAAGGTCTGTATAGTAAAAGCTATGGTTTTCCCAGTGTGCGGAAAGTGAGAGCTGGACCATAAAGAAGGCTGATCGCCAAAGAATGGATGCTTTTGAATTCTGGTGCTGGAGGAGACTCTTGAGAGTCCCATGGACTGCAAGAAGATCAAACCTCTCCATTCGGAAGGAAATCAGCCCTGAGTGCTCACTGGAAGGACAGATCCTGAAGCTGAGGCTCCAAGACTTTGCGTTTGACCAAACTGCGGGAGGCAGTGGAAGACAGAAGTGCTCTGGTCCAGGGGGTCACAAAGAGTCGGACATGACTAAACGACTAAACAACAACATTCACCAGCCAGATGGAGAGGTCAGTTGCAAACCTGGCATCCAGAGCTCTCCACGGGGTTCACAATTGGAACCTGCGCCAGTCGCAAAATATGCCTGGTGGACATTTTGCAAAGAGCTGTCTCGAGTCTCCGAGATCCACAGTCAGTGCAGACCGTTCTGAACTGTGCAAGTTCAGAATACAGTGGTACCTCGGGTTACGTACGCTTCAGGTTACAGACTCTGCTAACCCAGAAATAGTACCTCGGGTTAAGAACTTTGCTTCAGGATGAGAACAGAAATCGTGCTCTGGTGGCACGGCGGCAGGCCCCATTAGCTAAAGTGGTGCTTCAGGTTAAGAACAGTTTCAGCTTAAGAACGGATCTCCAGAACGAATTAAGTACTTAACTCGAGGTACCACTGTAAGTGTATGATGCCATCACCTATGTACCCAGTTTTTTAATGGGTCAGAACAAGTTTAAGAGGGTCTGTATGTGGATCCGGGGTATTATTCCAAGGTGATAAAACTGCAAAGTTTGATGAGATATCGAATGTTAACAGTAAGACCAACATCTCCACTCTTGGGGAAAAATACCCTAGTGAGGTCTCCAGGGTGATTTCTCTCCCTCTTCTCGGTTATATTTTTGCCCTTACTTTGTTTACCGCTCCAGGGAACTGGGGGGGAATTGCCGTAAAGCTTTTTCATGGAAATGTACGGTTGTTTTGGGGGGACAGGGGGTGGGCGGGTGTGGGGGACTCCCTGGTCCTGAATGGGGTCACTGTGTCCCTGAAGGACCGGGTGCGAAGCCTGGGAGTCATTTTGGACTCACAGCTGTCCATGGAGGCACAGGCAACCTTATGTTGCCCACACTAAATGACACCTGCTTCCGAGAAGTTGTTTCGCTCAGCCCAGTCAGGAGACAACAAAATTTGGAACTAAGATTTTTTTGTGCATGCAAAGGGGATGGCTCTGCCGTCCCACAGAAGAGGAAGGAGCTACAATGCCAAAAAGTGGCAAAAAGTAACTGTTTTGAGCAAATCTGGTCCAATAGAGTAAAACCAGCAAAATACAGGAAAATGGGGCAATTTTAATTACCTAATCTTAAAAACAGCCAAAGCCAGAAAGTGTCTGACCAGACATCACTGCAATTCATCTTGTTTATGAGCAATAAAGCCTTACTGTAAGCGATTTTTTAAAAGTTGCCTTCTTTTCACGCATCTATTGTCCTTATTGCTTAAATTTAAAAGATAGAAGCTAACCAGACCTTTTTTTGGAGCGGGGCGAGCAGCAAACACAGTAAGGTAAAGGTAAAGGGACCCCTGACCATTAGGTCCAGTCGCGGACGACTCTGGGGTTGCGGCGCTCATCTCACTTTATTGGCCGAGGAAGCCGGCGTACAGCTTCCGGGTCATGTGGCCAGCATGACTAAGCCGCTTCTGGCGAATAAGAGCAGCGCACGGAAACGCCGTTTACCTTCCCGCCAGAGTGGTACCTATTTATCTACTTGCACTTTGACGTGCTTTTGAACTGCTAGGTTGGCAGGAGCAGGGACCGAGCAACGGGAGCTCGCCCCGTCGCAGGGATTCGAACTGCTGACCTTCTGATCGGCAAGTCCTAGGCTCTGTGGTTTAACCCACAGCGCCGCCCACGTCCCCTTTAGTGTTACAAAGCTGTTAACTGAAATCAGCTGCGCTGAGCAAATTAAGCTACAGGCACTGGGCACAAAAGGTGAGTTACAGCCTGGTCAACACCCACCAACTTTCAGATTAAATTTTTTTTTTAAGAATATGCTGTGCATTTGGAGTTCACCATACAGTGGTACCTTGGGTTACATACGCTTCAGGTTACAGACTCCGCTAACCCAGAAATAATACCTCGGGTTAAGAACTTTGCTTCAGAATGAGAACAGAAATCGTGCTCCGGCGGCGCAGTGGCAGCAGCAGGAGGCCCCGTTAGCTAAAATGGTGCTTCAGGTTAAGAACAGTTTCAGGTTAAGAACGGCCCTCCGGACCAAATTAAGTACTTAACCCGAGGTACCAACAGAATGCTGGACTATATGCGCTAACCGACGAGTAACAAGGAACTACCAGCAGATGAGCACAGGATGTGGGTGGCGCTGTGGTCTAAACCACAGAGCCTAGGGTTTGCTGATCAGAAGGTCGGCGGTTTGAATCCCCGCGATGACGGGGTGAGCTCCCGTTGCTCAGTCCCTGCTCCTGCCAACCTAGCAGTTCAAAAGCATGCAGTGCAAGTAGATAAATAGGTACCACTCCAGTGGGAAGGTAAACAGTGTTTCCATGCGCTGCTCTGGTTTCGCCAGAAGTGGCTTAGTCTTGCTGGCCACATGACCCGGAAAATCTGTCTACGGACGAACGCCAGCTCCCTTGGCCAGTAAAGCGAGATGAGCGCCACAACCCCAGAGTCATCTGCGACTGGACTTAACGGTCAGGGGTCCCTTTACCTTTTTACTAGCAGATGAATTGAGAAAAAGGAAGGCTTCGCTAGATCTGCATTTTTGTCTGCAAGAGAGCCAGTTCCCAAGAGAGGAAGAGAAAAAGCAAGTTGTATTTTTGCATCGACACCAGCGACTTCTGCTTTGGAGACGAAAGCCAGCGACATCAGTCACAGAAGAGAGACACCCACACACCTCTCCCGGAGTTAAAAATGACAACATTTCCTGCTCTCTCGCAGCAAATGTGCTGAAGCAAAGGTAATTTTTCAAATTCCGGATGTCGCACCTAAATGGCCCCTTCTTTAGCAAGTATTGCTTCAAAGTGTGGTACGTCGACTCTGGGCTGTCCCTCTTCCTCTCCCCAAAACACCCCGGCTGATTCTGCGGAAGGGAGACCTCAGCCCCCAAATCTGACCCACCCCCCAAAATGGATGACATCGCAGAGGAAAGGGGCACGAAAAACGCTTTGCAAAAAGTGACCTCCTTTCTCAAAATAAGACGGCTAGCTCGCCTCTCAGCAGCCTTCATTTTAAAAGGAGGATCAGAGGTTTACGGTAAGAGCATCGTTTTCCGTGGGAGAGATAAAGATACATAGGCTTCCATACAAAATACACATACAGTGGTACTTCGGGTTACATACGCTTCAGGTTACAGACTCCGCTAACCCAGAAATAGTGCTTCAGGTTAAGAACTTTGCTTCAGGATGAGAACAGAAATTGTGCTCCGGCGGCGCAGTGGCAGCAGCAGGAGGCCCCATTAGCTAAAGCGGTGCTTCAGGTTAAGAACAGTTTCAGGTTAAGAACGGGATCTCCGGAACGAATTAAGTACTTAACCCGAGGTACCACTGTACAGGCAAGAGACAGTGGATGGGGCAGGGGAGAACGGGAGCCCAGAATTTCAGTTTTCACTCTGCCCTTGCTTCAAATGTGACTTAACAACAGCTCTCACCCCCGCTTGAAATAAATGATAATACGAACACAGTAAAAACGGTAAGTGTGACAGATGAAAAATGCATATAGGAACAGGAAAAATAAATAAAATGGAGGTACAATGGGGAAGAAAACCCAGAAAAGAGTTGCATTCAACGATTGTATATGAAAAGAAGGAAAGAGGGAGAGTCAATTAATTCAGTTCCCAATAAAGCCCATCGTTCCTTGACGATTGATCGTGTTGGCTGCTGGGAAATGGAGTCTCATAACATGGGTTGGGGGGGGAGGCACAGTTCTGCCATCCTGCAATGCTCAGGGGATAACTAATCTCCATCTGTCTAAGTCTACCTCACAGGGTTGATAAAACTGGGAGGTTTAGCAGGGGGCGGGCTGAACTCCTGCAAACCTGAACTCATTTCAGGGCATTATTTTAATGCCTTGCAGCTGCTTACAGTTCAATTTATAGCTGTTCCCCCCTTTTCTTTAAGCGTTTAGGGTACAAATGTCTATCAGGGCTGAACATCTGCCCCCAGCCAGCCCCCTTCCCACCCATTTCTCACAAAGCTTCAACTCACCCCCACCCACCCAAAGTAACACTGCGTGGACCCCTTTTCCCCTTTCTCTGTTAGGGACCCTTAAGGTACAGGCGCAGCCAGTTTCCTCAATGAGGGGTTTTTCAAGCCACCCCCCAAATCCTGGAGCTCTTGAAAAAAAGTTGCTATAAACCACGGTACACAGCCCCCCTCCCCACCCAGAAACCAGTTTAAAAGGAAGAGCCCCCAGGAAACCGAAGCCTCATATACACCCCATTTAAATGCAATGTGCTCTTAATTTTTTACTACCACTCCCAGAAGCAGCTATAACACCCTATATATCATTAACTCATATACCTTCACACCTAAGTTCCAAGGGCGGGTTAATATTAAAACGCCAATATTTTTAAAAACGGTTTATAATTAACCAAAAGTTGAGAGGTGGGGGGGAACCAGTGGCGTAGCGTGGGTTGTCAGCACCCGGGGCAAGGCAAGTAATTTGCGCCCCCTAACCTGTGGATTTGTGCCCCTAACCCCCCCCAGATGTTGCACCCGGTGTGGCCGGCCCCCCCTGCACCCCCCAAGCTACACCACTGGGGGGAACGACATGTTTTACAACTCTCTTTACCCTACAATAAAACCCCAGGGCAGCTTCCTCAACTATCAAGGAATGTACAATAAAGCTGAATTGCAGCCATTCATATTTATTATTATTATTATTATTATTATTATTATTATTATTATTATTATTATTATTTTACAAATAATGTTTACTGAATGATTTTATGTTACAAAAAACAATACAATATGTAACATATTGTTACATATTGTAACAATATGTTACAAAGAAACAATACAGATTTATTTGGTAAATCTAATTACCAAATAAAAAATGCATACATCAATATTTAGTTTCTCATTTGTTCTTTACTGTCTTATTTCCTCCCAAACATTTATGATTATTAATTGAATTTGTCTGTATTTTTAACCCCTCCTCCCATAGAGGCAAATGAAGCACACAAAATTGTCCCCAGCTCCAAAAAGTACACATTCCACTCCACAAACCTCCCCCACCCGCAAAAAAGGAGGAAAAACTGAGCTAAATCTCCCCACCTCTTACCTGCCGTCTTGAGAATAGCTTCTGCCGCAGAACAAGCGGCGTGCGCGGCCCCTTTAATAGGCTGGAGGCGTGGCTTGTAAAACGGGGGGCGTGGCCTTCAGTTCCACATCGGTCGCTGCCCTTGCCATTGGCTGGAGGGCGGGCGCGCGAGGCAGGCGACGCCATCTTGGGAGCGGGCGAGAGGCTCAGCTGCGCTTCATTCACCAGCCGGCGGCCACGCCCTCCTTCTGCGCACGCGCGAGCGCCTCTTTATGTATCGCTGCCGAGTAACCCCCGGTCATTGACCTCCCCGCTTAGCTGAATGAATGAGTGAATGAATGAATGGATGGGCGAGCGGCTGGCAGCGAATGAATGGGAAGCCCGCCGCCACGTGTCTCTGGATTGTGGCTCCTGGACGAGGGGGGCAGGGGGAATGAAGGGGGGGGGGGTGAAAACCGGAGGCGGGAGACCAGTTTTAAGTATAAGGCGAGTGGCCCGCGGAACTCCTGGCTGCGTGATGCGACGGTAGTGGTTGATGCAAGCCTAATAATAATAATAATAAATGTGTATCTGAAGAAGTGTGCATGCACACGAAAGCTCATACCAAGAACTAACTTAGTTGGTCTTTAAGGTGCCACTGGAAGGAATTTTTTATTTTAATAATAATAAATTAATTAATACCCCGCCCATCTGGCTGGGCTTCCCCAGCCACTCTGGGCGGCTTCCAACAAAATATTAAAATACATACTGCATAAAAACATTAAAAGCTTCCCTGCATGCTACAAGTTGTTTATTTTGTGAGGTCTTTCTTTAAATTGTATTTTAATCAACTGGTTTTTATTATTGGTTGTTAGCCGCCCTGGGCCCGGTCTTGGCTGGGGAGGGGGGGTATAAATAAAAAAAATATTATTATTTATTATTATCGCAAGACTCTTTCACAAAACGCCCGGAACTAACTAAAAAACAAACGAAAGCAGTAGCAGCTGAAGTTTTATTGATTTTTTCCCCAAGCGCAGTGCAGATTCTCCCCACCCGCCCCTCCAAACTAAATGGTCTCATCCATGGGCGTTGCCGGGGGGGGAACTGCCCCCACTAGATAAAGTAAAACGATAGAAATAATATTTAAATACTTAACTGAGCAGTCACGTCAGTTCTGCCCCCACCCGACCCCGCCAACAAAATTCCTGCCTACGCCCATGGTCTCATTTACTATATGATATCCGTATTCAAACGATTGTTCAAGGTGGGAGGCGGCACCCGATATGATTATTATTTTCCGCAGAAATATCCGTTATCTTCCAGTGAAATGATCGTAATAGGAAACCCTCTCCCCCAAGAAAAATAATGTTGTTATGGGCACGGTAAGAGTCCCTGTTGTATCCTGTTGTGAAGGGCAATATAATTATATGATGGGAGTTTCCTCTCGGAAACATTTATTGCACTGTATTTAATCACCTGCTACTTTTTTAAAAAAGGTAAAAGATAAAGGGACCCCTGACCATTAGGTCCAGTCATGACCGACTCTGGGGTTGCGGTGCTCATCTTGCTTTATTGGCCGAGGGAGCCGGTGTACAGCTTCCGGGTCATGTGGCCAGCATGACTAAGCCGCTTCTGGGGAACCAGAGCAGCGCACGTAAACGTCGTTTACCTTACCGCTGGAGTGGTACCAATTTATCTACTTGCACGTGACGTGCTTTTGAACTGCTAAGTTGGCAGGAGCTGGAACCGAACAACAGGAGCTCACCCCGTCACGGGGATTCGAACCACCGACCTTCTGATCGGCAAGTCCTAGGCTCTGTGGTTTAACCCACAGCGCCACCCGCCTCCCTTTAAAAACAAAGCCCTTACTAAATGGTTTATTATTAAAAAAAACAAAAACCATTTTGCAATTGTTATTTAAAAATATTTAACAATGTTGCTGTTTTAAAAAGCAGAGTACAGACTTTGCTCTTTAAAACAGCAACATTTGGCGATCATTATTAACAGGCTACTTTGTGGATTAGTTAGAGCAAAACACCCACAAAGCCCCTTGTGGCTCATTGCCTTAGCCAGGCAGGCTTCTGGGAATCGCCAGCAGACTGTAGAAGATGAGGAAATCTCCACTGAAGGTTGCCTGGCTGATTGTTTTGGTCTTCCTGTCCAAACTCTTCTGTGATCCATGCGACGGTCACCTCCAGGCTTGACTACTGCAATTCGCTCTACGCGGGGCTGCCCTTGAAGCTGGCCCAGAAACTCCAGCGGGTGCAGAATGCAGCAGCGAGGCTCCTCACGGGGTCTCTGCCATGGGAGCATATTCACCCAGTGCTTTTCCAGCTGCACTGGCTCCTGGTGGAGTACAGGGTCAGATTTAAGGTGCTGGTTTTGACCTTTAAAGCCCTTCACAGTCTAGGACCCTCGTACCTACGGGACTGCCTCTCCCGGTATGCCCCACGGAGGACTTTAAGGTCCATAAATAGCAACACCCTAGTGGTCCCGGGCCCTAAGGAAGTCAAATTAGCTTCAACCAGAGCCAGGGTCTTTTCAACACTGGCTCCGGCCCGGTGGAACGCTCTGCCTCATGAAACCAGGGCCCTGCAGGATCTGATTTCTTTCCGCAGGGCCTGTAAGACAGAGTTGTTCCGCCTGGCCTTTGGCTTGGAGCCATTTTGATTCCCTCCCGCTCTTTCTTTTTTCCTTTTCCTTTCTCCTCCTGCGATGAGGCTACATTTTAATATTTCAATATTTTAATGTTGTATTTTAATTTTGTTTTTAAGTTGTAATCATTCAACTTGTTTTTATTATTGCTTGTAAGCCGCTCTGAGCCCGGCCTTGGCTGGGGAGGGCGGGGCATAAATAAAAATTATTATTATTATTATTATTATTATTATTATTATTATTATTATTATTATTATTATATGGCCCAGGTCTCACAGCTGTGGGGAATTGCATCCACATTGCACATATAACAGTTTCAAAGCACATGGTTTTCGTCCCCGTCTCGAGAACAGTTTACCCCTCACGGAGCTACAATTCCCAGCATCTTCCGCAAACTAAAATAGCCAAGATTCTTTGGGGGGGGGGGAGCCCAGTGTGCTTTAAATGTGTATTAAACGAGAAAAGGTTTGAGCAGAAACACTTTGGAAGTTGGGGTGGGGAGTCAACTCATGAAACAATGTGAAGATTATAGTGAAAACGTTTGAAAAATAAAAATAAAAATACAAAAAAATAAAAATGTATGACATTGATGACATTATAAACGTTACCAGTTTATAAACCATTAAGACTTGCTGGAGGTTTTATTTTATTTTCCACCTTCATTCTGAAACTTCAAGGCAATTGTATCTCATGATTAAAAAAAAAAAAGAGTTGGGAAATTTGGGGAGAATATTCCCACAAACTGTTCTGCAACTTGATTTTTCTGTGATTTTTGTGTGTGTGAACTGCTCTGAAATCTACGGGTATAGGGCGGTATACAAGTTTAATAAAAATAAATAAAATCTGCTGCCCCATTGAATCCTGCCGCCCGAGGCAGTTGCCTCACCTTGCCTCATGGGTGGAACTCAGATGAATTTTATGCTTAAGTTTTAGTGGCAGAGTCAAACACTGAGATGCAGTTCAAAACCAGGGCACAACTGTTACAGGGAAGATGAGTTGAGTCACAATTATCTGTATCTTTCAACTATCTCCGATTGTTCATGGAGTTTGTCATGCTCATAACTTAAAAGGCACAATCTGTGTGTGTGTGTGTGTATGTTATAGTGGGAAGGTAAACGGCGTTTCCGTGTGCTGCGCTGGTGCTGGCTCGCCAGAGCAGCTTCGTCACGCTGGCCACGTGACCCGGAAGTGTCTCCGGACAGCGCTGGCTCCCGGCCTCTTAAGTGAGATGGGCGCACAACCCTAGAGTCGGACACGACTGGCCCGTACGGGCAGGGGTACCTTTACTTTTATGTGGGCGAGAAACCATTGCTTGAGAGAGCCAGCGTGGTGTAGTGGTTAAGAGCGGTGGACTCGTAATCTGGGGAACCGGGTTCGCTTCCCCGCTCCTCCACATGCAGCTGCTGGGTGACCTTGGGCCAGTCACACTTCTCTGAAGCCTCTCAGCCCCACTCACCTCACAGAGTGTTTGTTGTGGGGGAGGAAGGGAAAGGAGAATGTTAGCTGCTTTGAGACTCCTTAAAGGGAGAGAAAGGCGGGATATCAAATCCAAACTCTTCTTGAGCGCCAGCTACTGTATGTTCTGCCTGGGCTCTGCTTAGGTCCCATTTCTCACACAACCAAGATGGCTGCCTTCCGTTCCAAGTTATGGGATGTTGTTAGCAGAGGTGAGAAGCACAGTTCCCCCCACCCCTTTTCAGGTTTTGCATCCTCCACAATGCGACAGACCTACTAGCATTGTTCCGGGACAGCGTGTGTGTTTGTGTGTAGAGTGGGAGAGAGAAAGGATGGTGGCAGATTTTTCAGAGGTGGCCACTTTCACAACATTTCTAAGAAAAATGTACTCCAAGAAATTTGGAACACACAGGAAGAGATGGGTGGGAACTTATGGGGGAAGTAGAGTCCAAAGGAAACAGGCTCCAGCTGAAGCTCTAGGTCAGTGTTTTTCAACCTTTTTTGGGCAAAGGCACACTTGTTTCATGAAAAAAATCACGAGGCACACCACCACTGTGTGCGGAGAGGGAGATGTCAGAGCCCCGCTGCTCTCTATGGGGAATCGGATGAGAGCGGACCGCCTGTCCGCTCTCATCCGATCCCATCCGATCTGATCCCCACCCAGGACGGATGGAAAATAGGGTGGACACAGTCCGGCGCCCGCCAAGTGGGCGAAAAATTGACTTTTTTAAAAAAATCTTTCAAATTTTTCAATTTTTCCCACGGCACACCAGGCAACATCTCACGGCACACTAGTGTGCCACGGAACAGTGGTTGAAAAACACTGGTCTACAGCATGGGTAGGCAAACTAGCCCGGGAGCCAGATCCGGCCCAAATCGCCTTCTCAATCCAGCCCGCGGACGGTCCGGGAATCAGCGTGTTTTTACATGAGTAGAATGTGTGCTTGCATCTCTGGGTTATTTGTGGGGCATAGGAATTTGTTCATTTCCCCCCCTTCAAAATATAGTCCAGCCCCCCACAAGGTCTGAGGGACAGTGGACCGGCCCCCTGCTGAAAAAGTCTGCTGACCCCTGCTCTAGGTGGTGGTGGTGGTGGAAATGGAGACCATCAAGAGAAACATCACAAAAAATGCCGCCGCTTGTGACTCTCACCTTTATTTCATGTTTTCTTTTTCCTATAAAACTCCTCCATAAATTTCACAAATTTAACAAAACAAAAAAAAGGCGTAAAAGTCAGGACAAAAAAAAACCCCAATCCCTTAACTTATTACAAACATTCCCCCACCCCCACCCCTCCCGCCTTTCCAGGTTTCATTTCGGAATAATGGGCTAGGGTTCATTTATTACACCAGACCAAATAAATTCCCTTCCCCGCCCTCCCCAGCCCCAAAGTACTTTTAATATCCTCTGTACATAGACCAGGTATTTAATACCTTTGCTTCCAGCAGAAGACAGCCTTAAAAAAATTACACACCAGCGAGAGGATCAAGTACTCCGTCGCTTCCTTCAAGAGTGCAAAACTCCCACCTCTTTTTTTTTTTTTTGTTCTCAAGGCCTTTACACACTCATGACACCCACAGCCAATTAAAATTAGATATATGTTATGACTATTCAAGGAGCATGGTTAGGGATATGCGTACTTTACAATAAAAAGGGAGGGGGGAATCTGAATACTGCAACCTGTATACATTATATGCAATTTCTCTTAATTAATTTGCATATTCTTCTGGTATTGCTAATCAGGGGGAGTGGCAAAGAGATATGAAAAGCTCCTCCCGTAACCACAGGAAACCTTAGCTAGCCCTCACCACCTACTGGTAAGAATACGAACTGGAATCTTGCCGATTTTAACTTTTTTTTTTTTTTTTGGAAAAAAGGAAAGTCCTGAGATTCTCAGGAAGATTAATTCCGGAACCGACAGCACCTTTCAAACTCAGTTCTGCTCTAGCACGAAATGGCAGTGGACACACAACTTTTAACACGACGGACAGATCTTCCTAGGATGCTTCGAAGACCAGAAGCACCTCCGATGGCGCAGATCTGGCCATAATTAAAAACACTTTAAAAATCCTATTTCTTTCCATGGGTGGGCGCACCTCCCCTGTCGAAGTAGCAGCGGTGTTTCAAAAAACATCACCAAAGTGGAAACAGACTGGGGGGCACTTTTGGCTTGCTGTTGGGACAGAACATGGGGGTGGGGGGCAAACTTCACGGAGGGCAGAACTTTTTTTTGGAGACGGGTCCCACTTTGAGCGATGAACTCAGACCCTCATCTCTTCCCAACAGCTGGGGGGAGAGGACGGAGCAGCTGAAATGGGTAACGGAAAAGCTGTGTGTCTCTCAGCTGGTTCCAAGGTTCTTGTGGCTAAAATGCTTCCTGTAAGTCATGGGTACAGCAGATGGAAGCTCTCTAAATCTCTGCTGAGTACCAGGAATGGACACCAGGCCTGCGGGGAAACCCAAGCGAATTTGGAGCACAAATCTTTCCTTCTGCCTGGCACATTTAAAAATGGGAAGTCTGGGGGGGGGGGAACCAAACACTTTTGAAATATTTGTTCTGAGCAGTAGCTAAAATTAACGTTTGTTGCATTAAAAAGGGTGCCCCCCTGTGAGCTTTCCCCACTAGAAACAAAACATTCCTTCCATTCCTACCGTTCCTCAGCTCAAGCAGAACTTGCACTCTGGCTGAATTGCACCGTCAGTTTGTTCCTATTTTCATTTTCAGTCCTATTTGCTAAGTGGCAAAAAAGAGGCCAGGCTTAAAAAACATTCTGGTAGATGAAGCCAAGCTGCGAGACCAGCCCACCAATTTCATCAGTTAGCCTTGGGAGGCAGCCAGCTGAAATGGCACAGCTACTGGGGCCTGACATAAGGCCAGGTTGCTCCCCCCTCAAATCACAGAAGGCCGGGATCTCATCTGACGTGGCAGAGAGTCTCAAAGGCCAAACTTCATCTACCGTATTAAGGGGAAATGTGTGTGCGTCTTATGGAGCGAGTGCAGGCTCCTTGGCTTCAGCGATAGCAACGCAAAGCCTCCGAAGCGCAGAGGGAGAGCTCCCCCCGCGCTCCGGAGGCTTTGCGTTGCTTTCGCTGAAGCCGCCTGAAGCCCCCGGAGCACAGCAGGAACTCCCGCTGTGCTCCGGGGGCTTCAGGCAGCTATCCACAAGCTTTCGGAGCACAGCAGGCGTTCCCGCTGCGCTCTGAAGGCTTGCGGATAGCCGCCTGAAGCCCGAAGCCCCCGGAGCGCTTCCCTCTTGTTCTCCAGGCTTCGCTGGAGAGGCGCTGCACAGTTTTCCCTCTCTGCGCAGCGCCCCTTCAGCGAAGCGGGAGGAGAAATGGGGCTCCGTTTCTCCTACCACTTTGCTGAAGGGGCGCTGAGCAGAGGGGGAGAATTTTTTTTCCTGTTCTTCCCCTCCTATTGTCTGGTGCATCCTATAGAGCAAAAAATACAGTATTTCCTATTATCTGAGCGCCTCCAAAGCTCCGCATGACTGTAGGGGCTGCCTCCTTTCTTCTGTGCCACACTTGTCAGAATATTATACATGCGCTCAGCGCTGCCAAGCGTATTGATTTATTTCATAAAACTGTGTACACCACTGGATTGTAAAAACCGCAGAGTGGTTTGTGGACCCGTGAAACAAGTCTTTACGTTGCCACTCTACAGTGTTGCATTTCTGCTTTTAAAAGAGAGCCCTTTATCACCCCAGACCTACCCGTTAAATCTTAGCAGCGCACAGATGGCGTAAGAACCTCCAGATTGTAGCACTGCCACAGGGGATCATACAAGCAGCCATTTAGATGCCTGAATCAGGTACTGTGCAGCTGTTAACACTGAAACGTATCTATAATAATTATTTGAATGGAAAACGGAAAGAGCCCATGCTTATAGCTGTAGGGTTTTTGTGCTCTGAGATGTATAGAATTCATTCCAGACTCTTTTTAAAGTGGCAGCATTGCATATATTTTGCTTTTCCCCAAATTCCTCTTAAAAACAAAACAAACGGGGGAAATAGCTTTCAAGTCTCTAAAATTTCCACATCTACTGAAAACACTTCCTTCCCCCTCCCCACCCATCCCACAGCTTTAAAACTCCTAACATCTCACATCTACTTAACACCATTGGGCCAAAATGAAGAGGACAAGCAGAATACGAAGATTTAGGTGGAGAGAGAGAGATCGGGTTTGCCCAACCAAAAACACCATCCATTTTAACCATTCCCCGAAACAGGCCCTTTAATACAAAAACCGAAAGACAGGTAACAGACTTAAAGCGCTGTCAGTTTCAAGGAACGAAAGAGGAGGGGGAGGAGAGAGAGAAAGATCCTAAAGAAGACACCCCTTTGGAAAGACCCCCCCCCATTCCTCACTACGCTTCCCTTTGGGGCGGTTTTTCAGACGCCAGAGATAGGTAAAACCATCCAGTCTCCCCATCTGTGTTACAGCTACCCATGGACGCTCTCACTCAACACACACACACACACACACACACACACGAACACCACAATGGACCCACAAACACAGCAGCCATTCTAAGAGAAAGAATCTACAACGGAATGGAGGAGGAGAAGGAGGAAGATGGAACACCAGAATCATAAAACCCCAAGTCTGCGCAACCGGCATTTGGGCTCCAGTCCCAGCTGTAAAGCCTCAAAGGCTTTTGGAAATAAAAAGGAGTAGGAGAGGAGGTTGGGGGAGAAAAGGAAGGGGGGGAAATCAGATCACAAGGAAGTCCTTTGGTGACCAAAACAGCTACAAGGGGCACCAATGGGGCGAGAGGAAGTGGGGGTCGTTCTTTAAAAAACAAAACCTATAAAATACATTTTTAAATAGTGGAAGAAAACACCCTCCCCAACTTCTTACAAATGTTCATTCCGCACCCCCCTGAGCGATTAATACTTAAGTTTCGGGCGAGGCTGCCCTGACCAAAGAGAGCCCCCACCTCTTCTCGCTCACCCAAGAACGCAGCTGCCTAGCGGGGGGCAACATCTAGGAGGAAGCACGGAGGGGAGAGGCTTCTCCGCCACCCCCCTCGGGCGCCTTTTGTTCTCAAGGCAACTTCCAAACGCAAAGAGACAACAACATCTGGAATGAATGGATACTGGCAAAAGCGGAGTGTTTCGGGAGCCGGAGAGAGCTGTGCCTGTTCTTGCTTTGGAAAGGAGGAGGCCTCACAGTACCCACGGCTGGGAGCAGGCCTCATCCACGGCATCCGTGTTGCCTGCTAACCCCAAGCCCAGCAAGGCAGCGTTGCTGAGCTCCAGGGGTGCTGCCAGGTCCTTGTAACAAATCCGGGGGCACAAATGTGTGTGGGTGTATATCTATACGTATACATACACACGCTCAGACATAGGTATACACACAAATTTAGAGGCGAGCCAGTCAGAGGCAAGCCCCAGATAAATTAATTCAGTTAAATTGCATCCCATCCCAAATCATTCTCTCTTCAATTCCATTTAACCCCAATTCCATTTCCCCCAGCAGATGCTGCTCAAGGTCAATTTTCTTCCTCAATTATGTCCCCCAGTCATTAACCACAAATCATCTCTAGGTAAGGGTTGTTTAGTCTCTTCCATCCTGCCAGGTGTGGTAAGAACTGGTTCTGTGTTTTATTTAAGAGTACGTCCCCCACCTGGGTAAAGAGTGGTGTAGAAGTAAAATTTTGCCACACTGGGAACCCCTTTCAGCCCAATTCATTAGGCACCCAGAAACCCTTGGGGAACTTTGAGAAAGAACTAGGCGCCCATGCCTCACAAGCCCCCTCCCTCCACTAGCAGCGCCCCCATCAAAGTGGAAGCACCTCCACAAACACAGAAAGCTCTCCTACTATTCTCAGTTTCTTTTCTGTTGGCACAGCAGAGTCTTCTCTGGAATTCCCCAAATTCTGAGGCTCGGAACGACTGGCCAGATACGAGAAGCAGATGAGTCATTGCAACAGAGCAGCTCTGGAAGTTGGCATTTTATAAAGACAAACAAGACCACACGGACAAGAAGTTAAAAAAGGAAAGCTCAAAACAGGATTCGGGGTCAACATGACCTAACGCAGATCAGCTTATTGCCACATAAGAGTTGTAACTTTTGCATGGGGTGGGGGAAGTGGGGAAGGAACCCGGAAGAGACTAAGAGTGGCAGGTTTAAAAAACACCGCCTCCGCCCCCCCCAACACAACTAGCGTGACTCAACACACAAGCCGCAAAGCCCCAACCCCCCCCCCCCGCACTCATTTTAGGACTCCTAAGAGAGCTCAAAGCAAAATCTTCTGGCCACCCCCCATCCCACCTGCCGCAACACAAACAGCGTCACCACCACCACCAGTAGTCCTGTAACATTTGGCAAAAGATTTAAGACTCTGGTTTGGAAGGTAAGCTGCGCCTCCAAAATGCTAAAACCGTGTGTGTTTGCGTATGGGGGTGGGGAGTTTCTGCATACTTCAGGGTCCTCCCCCTACCGGATACACCCCCTGCACCAAAACTTAGCCAAGCAAGGAATACTGACAAATATTCCAATTAGTGTTGTCCAGCACCTGCCAAAGTCTGTTTTCAAAACCGTGCAGGTGTTTTAAAAGAAAGACAAACTCTCAGAGTTAGTTCGTCTCTTCCCCACCCCTGGGCCAACTGCTTTCGCAGAAACCAGCGGGGGGTGTGGGTGGGTGGGGAACGCTTCTCCGCAAAACGGGCAATGGCGGTAAACGCATTTTGGCAAAAGGTTATTTGAACACTGATGGCAAAGAAGGAAAAGAAGAAAGAGCAACACAGATCGGTCCCTTTTGGGGAACGGAGGGAGAAAAAAAGAGAGATATCTTCAGGATATTTGCTTGGTTTCCATATGCAAAAAATATATATATCTGCCCACAGGTATGTTGAAGAAACGGGTTGAGCTGTACTTTACCCCCCCTCCCCCTGCAACTTTTAAAAAACGAAACGGAAACAGAAACAAAATATCAATGCCTCCCCCACGCAAAACCCCTACACAACCCCTTTTGAGACCTTAAGACCCAATTAGGCCCTTCTTACACTTATATATATATATATAAATGACATATATATAGATATGTATACGTCATTCATATATACATATATATGAATGACAGGACAGGACAGCGTACAGTAACATAGTCCTTACAGTTAAAGCAGATCAAACAGGGGGAAAAGGAACAAGGCTCTTGCTTGGGGAACCAGATTCCAGCACCACATCGAAAGCCTCAAGTGCGAGATGGCGGGCGCCGTCAGCGGGCGCAAGTACGTTTCGGAAATCGTCCCACACGCAGAGGAGCAAGTTCAGGCCGGGGTGCTGCTGCACCCGGGACACAGAACCCGCCCCACAATACTCCACTGGCCCCAACAAGGGTGGCGGTCCTCTGGGCAAGTCGGCTGCACCAACGCCTGCCCTGATCTGATCGTCTCTCCATGTGACCTGGGGTGAGAGGCAGCGGGAAGAGACAAAGGGGGGTGGGGGGGCAAGCCTCGCGACGCCTGCAGGCCAGGTTGCTTTCACGTCCGTAGGTTCCGCGCAGAAACGACAGCTGAGTTTTATCCCGAACTTAAAAAGAGGATGCCTCCAACGTGCATTTCTTTTTGTTTAAAAAACACACACACATAAGAGAATCTCGTTTCTAAAATTTAAAAAGCCGGAATTAAAAAACCAGCAACAACCAAACAACCAAGGAGAGCGCGGTGTCGCGGCTAGGACCAGCGCAGCTTTTACTCTACCAATTCCAAGCAAAGCTTCTGAAGCGGAGGAGGACAGGTCCGCCAAGGGCGAGCGCTCAGGCTGAAGCCCAAGAGGAGGAGCGTGGCTGGTGGCGGCAGCGGCAGAAGCGGCGGCGGCAGCAGCAGCAACAACAGCGTGTTCCTAGAGCGTGGCTGATCCCTAAGGCAGTGCTTCAGGTGAATCGAGAGGATAAGGCGGCGGCCAAGGTCCACGAGTCCATTTCCTGGTACCGAAGAGACGGGGATTCTGGTTTCAAAAAAAAGCGTCCCACTTCGGAAGCCAAGGGTCACGTAGCCACGGCCTCCAGGTAGCTCTGCAGCTTGCGGACGGTCGTTTCGTCCAAGGAGAATAAGTCAAAGTCGAAGGTTGTGTTGGTGACATTGAAATGTCCCGTTTCCTCAATGAGATTTACAATCTGGGCCGGGGAGGAAAAGGATCGGAGTGAGACACAAATATTCTCCCCCCCCCTTATTAAATTTTCTGTTTTACATTTTAGAAGAGTCATTTAAACCACCTTAAAATATCAATGACTTCCCTTCTTCTCTTCCCACGGTTCATTTCACATAACATAAATCCCTGCATATTTTACATAAACTAAACCATTCGGTATTCCATTATTCCATCCATCAAAACTTATCTACGCAGTTGAATTTATCTTAATGCCGCCAGCGTTTTCAAATGTGCACAATTTCCCTCCATATATTCAATAAATGTTTTCCAATCTTCTTTAAACGTATGCTCTTCTTGTTCTCTTATTCTATATGTTAGGTCTGTGAGACACCAATATTCTGTGCCAACGCAACGCAGAGAGTTTGTTCTCTGCCCTTGCTCTCTCTCTCTCACTGCCTGTCCCACTGCGGAAATTCAGACGGGGACCAATCGTCCACACTTTGTGCGCCATTTTAAAAAGCCATGTGCAGTGCTCCCCCCCCCCCCGCTTCCTTGGTCTGACCCTCTTGTCTCCATGAAAGGCTGCTTCGTGGCATAGGACACAAACTACCTTGGCTGTATTGCAGCAGAACAACAAGGCAATAGCAAATTGGGAGACATCAAAGACTGGTACCTGATGCTTATCTAAGTCCTGCTGGCAGAACACTTTTCCTGGCTAGAGATGTATTTATCCCAATTAGACATTACTTGTGGGCAAGGCTAATAGTACAGTGGTACCTCGGGTTAAGTACTTAATTCGTTCCAGAGGTCCATACTTAACCCGAAACTGTTCTTCACCTGAAGCACCACTTTAGCTAATGGGGCCTCCTGCTGCCGCCGCGCCGCCAGAGCACGAATGCATCCTGAAGCAAAGTTCTTAACCCGAGGTACTATTTCTGGGTTAGCGGAGTCTGTAACCTGAAGCGCCTGTAACCCGAGGTACCACTGTAATTCAAGCGGGATTGCTGATTTGAAAGGTGTGAAGACAGCCATGGCAAGGCAAAGGAAGACCCCACATCTGCCTGGGGGCAGGAACAAGAAGACTCACAAAAAGTCTTCCGAGGACTTCAAGGGGGGAAAAAAAATCACAGAATCACTTCATCAGAAATCTCTCTGTCCTTCGCCTCCATATAGTTATTGGGGGGGGGGGATGCATTTCAGTACAGTGGTGCCTCGCAAGATGAAAAGAATCCGTTCTGTGATTCTCTTCGTCTAGCGGTTTTTTCGTCTTGCGAAGCAAGCCCATTGACGGATTAGCGGATTAGCGCTATTAGCGGCTTTTCTGCTGATCGGATCAACTGATAAGCAGCTTAGCGTCTTAGCAAAAGGGGGGGGAAGGGAAAAAAACCAGCAGGAACTCGCAAGACATTGTCGTCTTGCGAAGCAAGCCCGTAGGAGATTCGTTTTGCGAAGCACCTCCAAAACGGAAAACTCTTTCGTCTAGCGAGTTTTCCGTCTTGCGAGGCATTCGTCTTGCGGGGCACCTCTGTATTTAGCTTTCAAACTGCTAGCCTATCCAACTTTTGAGACCCGTATGTGCTCCCAGGACAGCTTCTGTTGAATTTGCAGGGCCACAAAACTACTAATTATAATAATAACTACAGGTTACTGTTGGATATATGCATAAGGTGCCTGAAGAAGATAATCTGAAAACAGCAAAAGAAGCACCACTCATTGCACTGTGGCAAAAGAGACCGTTTAACATTCTACTCTGGCTTCAACTTGCATCCCACACCAAAAAACCACCTAACATGTCCTTACCTGCTGAAGAACATTTCGTTCCCGTAAAGCCATCAGCCTCCGATGAAGTTCCACCAACTCATCAGTGTAGGCCTTGGGAGAGGGAAGAAGGAACATTAGCAAGGAGAACTCTGAATCTTGAGGTTTTCAGACCTCTCGCCAACAAAAAGCTGATTAATGCTCACCCCCCCCCCATAGCCTGAAGGGCAAATACGCTGGTGCCAGTTCGGGTGGACAGTGGGGAAGGATTTTGTCCTCCTTTGCAAAAAAAAAAAAAAAAAAAATGGACTCAGTGGGTTGGGTGGGTTAGGAGTGATGTCCAGTGAATTAGAACTCCTGTATTACAAATTAGCACATTGTGGAGTTGTGCAAAGGGTTGGGGGCTGGAGGGGAAACGGCAAAGCAAAAACCAGCCGAAAAGAAAATGGGAAGGCAAGTCTTGTATGCATACAAGCAGTGCAGGTATAATCTCTGGCATCCATTAAAGGAGGTATGGGGGAACATTTGGGTCTCCAGATGTTGTAGAACTACAGCTCCCACCGGTCCCTGCAAACATGACCAATGACCAGGGATGATGGGAGTTGTTGTTCAGCAATGTCTGGAGGGCCACAATTGCATTAAAGCGTCTCTGGTAGCAGAGCCCGTGTTGCTGCTAGGGCTGAACAACAGGGCTATTTGAAGCTTTGCTCCAGCAACAACAACAAAAGCAGCAGCAACGCACCTACTCTGTATGAAGTTTCCTTATAAAAAGACCAGATCCTCTCCTTTTGTTTCAAAGGAGAAAAATAAAAAGGAACCTGATTTCCTGCACCCACCATCTAGATCAGGCACGTCCAACAGGTAGATCTAGATTGTGACCTACTGGTGGTAGATCACTGGACGTCTGTGGTAGATCACTGACTCCCAAAGAAGCTCAACAACTTTGACCTGAACCCCCCCAAAATGGGGTAGATCACTGCCAGTTTTAAACTCTCTGATCACAGTCTCTTGGGATTTGGCCACACCTGATGACAGAAAGGCAATAAATGGGCCCCCTCCGAAATCAAGTAAAAAAGAATCAGTATATCCCCTTCCTGCTGCCCAGGGAGAAGCTTGGGTGTGGGAGGAGAAGTACTGGGAGCTCTCAAATCTAGCAGGGCTAGGAAAGGCAGCCAGGGAGCTGCTGCCTGCCAGAGGAGACAATATTGGGTATGAACTAATGGCCTGGCTCTGCAGAAGACAGCTTTGCACATTTGAAAAGATGTGGCTTGAGCCTTGTTAGGGCTGGCTTGGTTTGTCCTGAGCGGCAAAGGGCTCCCTCTGCCAACAGATGGCTTCTCCTTCTTCCCCTCCCTCCCTCCCGCAATTTAAATGCCCCTCTCCATGGAGGTACCTTGTCATAGGTCCCTTTCTTCAGAATCTTTTCTGGCTTGCTGCAGGACTCTGGACTCTTCCTCCCAGTTACCTGAAAGCAGTTAAAGAAGGGGAACGCGCTCACAAGCCAGCTCAGAGGGGACAAAGGGCAACCGTTGCAGCAGAGCCACGATAAGCTGCAAAGACTGTGCTCCTTCAAACTGGAAACCAGGCACAAAAACAGGTTCTCTCCCCTTCTTATAACAAACGAGGAGTCAATTCTGCCCCCCACCCCCATGAGGAATTTCCCCACCACCAGCCAGAGCTCCCCAAACAAGATCGATTCAGCGTGGGAGTAGGGGCAAGGAGCAGGAAACAAGCAAAGGTCCTCATTCAAATCTCTACTCAGATATGATCTCAAGAGATGCCCTCATGCCAACCAGCAGCCTTCTTGAACCCAGTATCCTCCATGGATTTCAATCCCAAGAGCTGCATCCAGTTTGGAGAAGATGGCAAAATGGGGATAGTGGTTTCTCCTACAGGGTTCTGTACTCTGTCTCTGCTGAGAGGGGAGGTCATCAATTGTTTGGGTGTCTTGCGCCCCTATTTACAAACCCCGCCACCAAAACATAGCACTGACCCTATGTGACCAAGCCTTTGGCTTGTGGGTGGCTGCAAGGAAGATATTTGGAACATCCTCTGCCTGCCTTAAAACTAACAGCAGCTTATGCCTGAACCCGAACTGCGGTTAGTTAAACGATTTGTTGAAACGAGCTCGCAACGCACCCTGATTTCTGTTCCTGCCTTGTTTCAACATCCTTGCACAGGCATAGGCAAACTCGACCCTCCAGATGTTTTGGGACTACAACTCCCATCATCCCTAGTTAACAGGATCAGTGGTCAGGGATGATGACAAACTGGAATGTGACAAACTGGAACGTGTGCAGAGGAGGGCAACCAAAATGGTCAAAGGCCTGGAAACGATGCCTTATGAGGAACGGTTAAGGGAGCTGGGCATGTTTAGCCTGGAGAAGAGGAGGTTAAGGGGTGATATGATAGCCATGTTCAAATATATAAAAGGATGTCACATAGAGGAGGGAGAAAGCTTGTTTTCTGCTGCTCCAGAGAAGCGGACACGGAGCAATGGATGCAAACTACAAGAAAGAAGATTCCACCTAAACATTAGGAAGAACTTCCTGACAGTAAGAGCTGTTTGACAGTGGAATTTGCTGCCAAGGAGTGTGGTGGAGTCTCCTACTTTGGAGGTCTTTCAGCAGAGGCTTGACAACCATATGTCAGGAGTGCTCTGATGGTGTTTCCTGCTTAGCAGGGGGTTGGACTCGATGGCCCTTGTGGTCTCTTCCAACTCTATGATTCTATGATGGGAATTGTAGTCCCAAAACATCTGGAGGGCTGAGTTTGCCTATGCCTACCCTCACAGGTGTTCTTAGTCCCCTCGAGAGGACAGGACCAAACAGCTCCAATTCCTTCCCTGCTTCCTCCGATAAATGAACTTCTTCCAATCTTCCCTTGCTATTACTATCTGTAGCCTTTTTCCCTTTGGTCCTTTCTCCTTCTGTTTCCTCTGCTCAACTTTCTCCGCTGCTTACGAAACAAAAACAGCCACTCCTACAACTGTGTTCCCCGCCCCTGCACCCCAGCCTTGCGCTCCTTTAGTATACCTGGGCCAAATTCCAGACAGCTGGGGTGAGTAGGAAGCCAAACTGCCTTTGCTGCACAATTACCTTATTGTTAGAAGGGGGTAATTTCTGGTTGGGCGGAGGCTCCCGACTTGGAAGGCAGGAGTCCTCACTGTTGTCACTGTCGCTATCGCTGTGGCTGAGCCTGAAGAGGTAATAATAATAATAATAATAATAATAATAATAATAATAATAATAATAATACAATGCCCATCTGACTGGATTAGCAGCTCCCAACAAAATATTAAAAACACAATAACACAACAAACATCAAAAACTTCCCAATTTTTGCTAACTTAACAGGTGTTATATACCATCTATACATCATTTTCATCACATTTTCTTTTAGGGCATTGCATGCAGTAAATTTCAAACCTTCTTTCCATAATTTTACCCAATCGCTCAGCTGTATATTATACCCAAAATCTTTGGCCCAGTGAATCATAACAGACTTAACCTCCTCGTCCTTCAAATGCCATCCAAGCAAGTCAAACATAGTTCTTAATTTCCTTGACATCTAATGGGAGGCTGTTCCGCAGGGCGGGCGCCACCACCGAGAAGGCCCTGTGTCCGGTTCCCTGTAACCTCACTTCTCACCGTGAGGGAACCGCCAGAAGGCCCTCGGAGCTGGACCTCAGTGTCCGGACTGGACGATGGGGGCAGCCTTCCAGGACAGGTATGGGGGAACCTTTCCCCCTCCAGATGTTGCTGAGATATAATTTTCATCCTCATCCGTAGCCACTGGCCGCGCTTGCTGGGAGTTGTAGTTCACTGGAGGGCTACAGGCTTCCCACACTTGCCCTGGAAGGCTGCAAGGTTAAGCAGGAAGCTCCGCTCCCACGTTCTGGACAGGTCGCTCTCTGTCTCCAGTAGCTCAGTGGCTGCAGCCAGTGCTTTGTAAGCAAGCAGCTTGAGGATGAATGCCCAGAATGCAGCAACCAGCCAGTGCAGAGCTGAGGTTCGTCATTGCGGCAGCCTCCGGAAGCTACTGGACAAAAGTTGCCATCACCTCTGACCACTGGGCCATGCTGGCTGTGGCCGATGGGAGCTGGAAGGGGCTGACATCATCTGGAGGGCACCACGTTGGCTAATGCCGGGTGCACACAATCCTGAGCTTGATGGGGTGACGGCAAAAGGCTGCCTCCTCTGCTGCTTCTCTTCCATCCCCTCCACAGGCAGCAAAGGGTTGCATTCACTGCCGGTTTTACTCAGAGCACTCCCAGATATTAATGGGCCCAATTTCATCATATTCGTTCATTTCTGAGTAGAACTAGAACTGGCTAAAACTCGACGTGCCCCGTGACGCACTCTTATGAAAACCCTGAACAATCTGTTCAGGTCAAATAAGTCACGAAAGCTTGACCCCCACGTCTTTTGTTTGCTTTAGGCAACAGCTACACAAAAGACGGCCAATTGCATCCGACGGTTGTGCTGGGACGGCAGAAAAGAAGGGCAGTGAACTCTGGCTTCTGCCACTGGCTAAGCGAACCAAACTGCCAGGGGCTGCTCCCCCTGCTTGCCTGGAAGACCACCCTAGCCCCAACCACCAGCCAGAAAAGAAGAAGGCTGCAGGGAAGAGACTCCCCTGACTCCCTCCTTGCCAGAGAGAGTAGTGTGTGCCAACAGATAGCTACTCTGGGGCTGCAGGAGGGAGGGGGAAAGGCCACCCTGACCCCATTCATCAGCCAAATGTACAAGAGCTAACAACTGCTGTTCAAACAAAATCACTGGAAGGTCAGGTGGCCCCAACAGTTCTGGCCTTGAGGACTAAACTCCCTTCTCTACCTGTCCCCCCGCCTTTCATTCTTTTTTAAAAAATAAATATTTTTTACTAGATTTTCCATAAAAAAACAACATTTTTACAAACTTATACATCCATTTTTAACTTAAACCCTTTTTTCCAGAACTTCCCTCAGCTTGTCTGATAATTTTCCGTTTATTTTTTATCCTCGTCTCACATTTCCCAATATTATATTGCACTCAAATACTCTTAATCACATCATATTTTTTAAAACAATATTTCTAACAGTAATTTCACAGAGCTTCTTGAAAGCCAACGAACGTTATTTGCTCGTCACAGAAATTTTTGATATACTCTGCTATACTCTGTAAATTTCTTCCAGTCCTCGGAGAATCTCTGGTCACGTTGGTTCCTAATTCTCCCCGTCAATCTGTCCATTTCTGCGTATTCCATCAGTTTCATCCTCCATTCTTCTTTCGTGGGCATCTCTTCCTGTTTCCATTTCCATCAGTTTCCATTTCCATTTTCCCCTGCCTTTCATTCTGTGTTTCTGTAAGCCGAACTGTGAGCTGTTTTGGGGGTACCATGATTGCCCTTAAACACAGGCAAAAACAGCACATAAATAAACCCGGGCTGCTCTCACCTCGCATCCCTGCTGATGGGAGCTGCCTTGACCGCCGGCTCTTCCCCAGAAGAACTGTCATCGTCGTCAGACTCTTCTGACTGCAAGTCCTCGACCATGGAGCGTAGAGGCCCTGGGGTTCAGAAGCCAGGAAAGCCAGTTTAAAAATGGGCACAGGACAGGGAAACTAAGGTTCAACGCTAAGCGGAGTTGTGCTGGGCTGCTTACCAGGCACTGTCCATTTGGGCTCTGTTCAGTTCCCACTGTGCCACAGGTTGGCACAGTTTGAGGGCTCCCCAAGCCAAACACAGCCTAACCGAAGACAGGAAGAGTGGCCCACCACAAGGCCTGTTTAGTTTGTTGTTCTACCTGTCTAGAACAGTAAACAGGGTGGCTGTTGAGCCACAGAACACAATGCAGAACACACATACAAGCATGGAGAGACACAGGTGGTTTGGGTCTGCCCTACAGGCAAGCAGACATTTTGAGACTCTCCCAAGTCCCCCTCCCATCTCTCCGGTTTGACAGCAAAATCACTGTGTTACCATCAGACATTTCAGAACAAAAAGAAACGGGTTTAGAAACCTTCTACTGTGGAACCTCGGTTGTTGAACGTAATCCGTTCCGGAAGATCCTTCAGCTTCTGAAACATTCAACGATTGAGGCGCAATGGACGGTAGGCCATTTCAATGGAGAAAATGGAGAAACGCGCTTCGGAAGCCATTTGACTTCCAAGGCGCGTTCGAAAACGGAAGCAATTACTTCCGGGTTTTCGGGGTTCGGAAACTGAAAAGTTTGGCTTCCGAGACGCTCGAAAACCGAACAACAAGTTCCCTGCCTCCAAAATACTTGTCCACAGAGTTTTAAACACCATTGGGAAGCCTGTTATAAATAAACCTTGTTTACATCTGTGGAGGCACTTTTACGTGTGGACAGTTGCTCTGTTTGTTGCACCTGCAATGGTGGTGGTAGTTAAGTGTGATACAAGGAGCCGAGTACAGCAGGAGTGGGGAATCTATAGCTCTCCAGACACTCAACTACAACCCCCACAAGTCCTAGCAAGAATGGCCAATGGCCAGAGATGACTGGTGGGAGCTGTAGTTTAGAGACATAAAGGGAAAGGACCCCTGACCATTAGGTCGAGTCGTGGCCGACTCAGGGGTTGCGGCGCTCATCTCGCTTTATTGGCCGAGGGAGCCGGTGTACAGATCATATGGCCAGCAGGACTAAGCCACTTCTGGCGAACCAGAGCAGTGCACGGAAACGCCGTTTACCTTCCGGCTGGAGCGGTACCTATTTATCTACTTGCACTTGGACGTGCTTTCAAACTGCTAGGTGGGCAGGAGCAGGGACCGAGCAACGGGAGCTCACCCCGTCGCGGGGATTCGAACCGCCGACCTTCTGATCGGCAAGTCCTAGGGTCTGTGGTTTAACCCACAGCGCCACCCGCGACCCAGTTTAGAGTCATATGGAGAGCCAAAGGTCTCCCACCCAAGCAGTAGAAGCTTGGAAGACTGTCTTCCGGATTCCAGGAAGAGAGAAGGTTGCAAACATTTGACTATTTGAAGCTGTCCGCTCCAAGACTGGTGATCACATGGCTCTGCCTTCTCCCTTGGGTGCCCCCACCTGCACGCCAGTTAACCCATCCGTCAGCTTGTGTCCTGAATTCATTTTTAAGGGGGGTGGGAGAGAGAAGAGGCAAGAGGCAAGCACATATGTCAGAGAGGTGATTTGACATAGCAGTGGAGAGATGGCACTGTGATTCAGGAAGTCCTCATTTCAAATCTTGCATCTGCCACAGACTTGTGGCAAAGGCAGACTTAGGCAAGACCTTTTCTCTCAGACTCAAACCCCACCCGTCAAACCATCCGGGGATCACACTGACCTTGCAGGTTTGTTGTAGGGATTACAGCAAGATAATGCAAAACACTTTAGAGAAGCCCCTGACAAATACTAAGTATTATTGTTTAGTACCAAAAAATGGCAGAATTAATACTAACGATTTGTTTTTATCAGTCAGGACTATCACCTTGACAGCCTCAAAGGCTAGAAGCTTATCACTTATCACCACTGCTGCTTCTGATGTAGACCCACATTTGCTTCCGTTTGTTGATAACCCCCCCACCCAGAAGAGCAGCCATGTTACGGCTCCCACCAGGGGTGGGGCGAACACGCAACTATCTGCTTCCCAAGTAACCAGAGATGAACAATTTGAGGACCTCGACACCTGCAACATCTGGCCAAAGCAGAATATTCTCTCCCCCTGCCCCCCGCCGTATTACTGCACCTAATTGTGGTGAAATTGTGCCAGGTGGAAAGGATATAGGTGAAGCGAGTCATGGCTAACTTTGCAAATCAGTTCCTCCTGCCCTGGCAGTCTTTTGCTAGCCTAACATGGCCTTTTTTTGCGAAGGGAGGTGGAAAAAGCAGCAACTTTTCTAAAGATTCCCTCAGGCGAGCAGTTATTTTTGCAACTCTTCGATGACCGGCCATGCTGACTGAAAGACCGGGAGCCTAAAGGGTTGGAGGAGGCTGGTCTCTGCTGGCAGACAGCAGCTGTCTGGGGTTTTCGGGGAACTGGTGAGGCTGCCGCGTTTATGTCTAGCCAAGTGGCACGACTTTCTACAGCGGCGGTATTTTAAAAAAGGAAGCTACTTCACTGAAGGCACAGGAAAACCTTGACAAGGGCTGATGTAAGTCAAGAGACTGACCTGGAAAACTGGAAGCACTCAGTTTAGTCCCCCTTAGGTGGCCAAGGGCAAGTGACTCTCTCTCAGCCTCAGTTGGCGCTGAACCACCTCACAGGGTTGTGCTAAAAGATGGCTGATGTAGGTGGATTTAGTTCAGCACCAATTGAGGCTGAGAGAGAATGACTTGCCATGGACCACCTGTTGTTGTTTGGTCGTGTCCAACTCTTCGCGACCCCCTGGACCAGAGCACACCAGGCACTTCTGTCTCCCACTGCCTCCCGCAGTTTGGTCAGACTCATGCTGGTAGCTTCGAGAACCCTGTCCCACCATCTCGTCCTCTGTCTTCCCCTTCTCCTTGTGCCCTCCATCTTTCCCAACATCAGGGTCTTTTCCAGGGAGTCTTCTCTTCTTCTGAGGTGGCCAAAGTCTTGGAGCCTCAGCTTCAGGATCTGTCCTTCCAGTGAGCCCTCAGGGCTGATTTCCTTCAGAATGGATAGCTTTGATCTTCTTGCAGTCCATGGGACTCTCAAGAGTCTCCTCCAGCACCAGAATTCAAAAGAATCAATTCTTCGGAGATCAGCCTTCTTTATGGTCCACTGGACCACCTAAGGGGGCCTAAACTGGGCGCTTCCAGTTTTCCAGCTCAGTCACTTGACTTACATCAGCCCTTGTCAAGCTTTTCTGTGCCTTTAGCTAAGTGCTTTCAAACATTCAGGCAGCACAACGTTGACTGCCGGGTTTTATGAACCAGTGGCTATTATTGGGCCAGTATGACAAGCAAAAACCTCACACTTGGGGGGGAGGCATCGTAGGCTTAATTGACACCAAGACTCACGTGAGATTTCCAAACAGCAACGCACCTTGGCTGTGGTTCTGAGATGGCTCGAAATCAGAGTCGGAGCTGGAGTCGGAGCTGGAGCTGGAGTTGGAAGGGCTGGATGGGGCGGACTTCAGTCGGCACAGAGAAAGGAAGAAGAGAGAGAATTAATTTCAACCCTTTGGTCCTTATAGCAGAATGGCAGAGAGAGAGATGGCAGCCCAGCCCAATTTCTTTTATTTCCTATGGAAGGTTCTTCAGTTTTGTCCTTTAGTAACCAAGAGGATTACATCACAGACTTGGAAGTCTGGTCAAGCTTCTTCTCAGGACTTAAGAAAGATAGGGATAAGTTGGATCCTCATGTTGTTGGGGGGAGGGACACAGCTGTAATAGGCTCTGTGGTCTAACCCTGCTGATCAGAAGGTCGGTGGTTCGAATCCCCGTGACGGGGTGAGCTCTCGTTGCTTGGTCCCTGCTCCTGCCCACCTAGTAGCTCGAAAGCATGTCAAAGTGCAAGTAGATAAATAGGTACCACTCTGGCGGGAATGTAAATAGTGTTTCTGCTGAAAAAGCTTGCTGACCCCTGCTCTCAGTACATGGCATTTGATGCATCCTAACTTTCATTGCTAATAAGTTTTTTCTCCCCAAACAAGAGGAGGTTGTCCTCCTCTTACTCTTTTTTCTTTATTCATCTTGCTATTTCCTTACTTTGGAAGCATTCCTATCTTCCTTTCCTTTGTTTGTCCAAGGGTGACTTAAGGTGTAAGAGCCAGAGTAGAGTGGAGAAAAATCAATGAAAAATAATAAAAAAGTATTTTTAAAAATTTAAATCCGATTTTTTTTTTTTATTTAAAGTGGATTTTTAAAATAAAATACTTTTGGAGAAAAAAAATATCTTTCTAAAGATAGTGTTCAATTTAAGTTACATTATAGTCCAAAGACTATTCATCAGGAAATAAGGATTTGTTTCAAGTTTTTCATGTGTGCTAAAACCCAGTCTTTTTTTTTTAAAAAAAAGGTTTAACCACATCAGTTAACAAACATGGATACAAATGCTATAATGTTACAGTTTTTAGTTAAATATAGTTTAAATTGTTACAAAGGAAATGATTGTTTTTCTCCTTCCAATAAAGTACAGCAGGAAAGCTGTCCAAATATAAACAGTTAACTTATAAAACCTCACAATAATAATATAGAATTTCTAATATTATAACCAAATCAGTATTTTTTTTATATAACTGTAAAAGCTACTCTGAAATTTTATTATTTCAAAAATGAAACCTTTGTCTGGTTGTAAATAGTAAGATTAAGGGACGCGGGTGGCGCTGTGGGTTAAACCACAGAGCCTAGGACTTGCCGATCAGAAGGTTGGTCATTCGAATCCCCGCGACGGGGTGAGCTCCCATTGCTCGGTCCCTGCTCCTGCCAACCTAGCAGTTCAAAAGCACCTCAAAGTGCAAGTAGATAAATAGGTACCGCTCCGGTGGGAAGGTAAACGGCATTTCCGTGCGCTGCTCTGGTTTGCCAGAAGCGGCTTAGTCCTGCTGGCCACATGACCCAGAAGCTGTACGCCGGCTCCATCAGCCAATAAAGCGAGATGAGCGCAGCAACCCCAGAGTCGGCCACGACTGGACCTAATGGTCAGGGGTCCCTTTACCTTTACCTTTAAATAGTAAGATTATACCAGCAAGAAGGAGTCTTTCTGTAAAAAGAAGATGTAAATCAAGTCTTACTGACTAGTGATTTAAATCGATTACAGTGGTACCTCGGGTTACAGATGCTTCAGGTTACAGACTCCGCCAACCCAGAAATAGTACCTTGGGTTAAGAAGTTTGCTTCAGGATGAAAACAGAAATCGTGCGGCAGCAGCAGGAGGCCCCATTAGCTAAAGTGGTGCTTCAGGTTAAGAACAGTTTCAGGTTAAGAATGGACCTCCAGAACGAATTAAGTACGTAACCAGAGGTACCACTGTAATTTAAATCAAATCCACCCTGAGCCCGAGGGTGGTGTGCGGGTGGTTTGACTGGAGCCAAGGTTTCCTAGGGTGGAAGGCCAGACCTTCTTCCGTGACCCAGTTCTGGAACATGTGGTAAGAATGATGGAGAGTACGGGGTGGCACTATGGACCACTACTAACAATCACAATTTATTACCCAGCCTTCACCCTGAGGTCCCAGGGCAGGTTACAAGCTAAAGTGACCAGGGTCTATGTAGTGGTTGGGAGTTACTCGTGCGTAATCCTGCCTCGTTTGAGCATCGGATTGCCTGGTTAAACCCTCCGGACTGCACAGCCCATCTCAGCGTGGCTGCCCTTAGTCACTCGTAGAATCTGTCTGCGGGCGTTTCTTAAAGCGTTGCCAACATAAGAGTTGTTTGACGCCTAAGCGTCTCCTCCTCTCACTGCGCGGGAGTCTCCTGCGCAGGGTGGGTGTGGGCAGCGGGGTGCTTGGGCTCTCCTCACTCACTTCCAACGAAGAGTCCTGGAGGCCCTGCACCTCCCTGTCCCGTTGCTCTCCTGGATCCCTGGTGTTACACTCATTCTCTTCCCCTCTTTCCCAGCTGAGTCTCCCCCTAGCGCCGGGACCTTCTCCTGCAGAATCAGAGACCCTCTCCTTCTCCCGTGCCTCTGATGTCAGTTCCCTGACAGTCTAGCCCAAGGGTCGGCAACCTAGGGCCCATGGGTCAAAGGGGGCCCACGGGGGTCGTTTAACCAGCCCACGAGCCACCCCCCAACTAAGCTGCCTGCTCGGCAAGTCCCCGCCCGCTGCGCTAAACCGGCGCAGCGCGCCACGGGGGCTCGCTTCTGCGGTGCTGGAAATCGCGTCTGCACAGACTAGGACGCCAGAAATCGTGGTCCACCAGGGCTCTCCGCTGGAGTGAACCGGCCCAGGCGGGGTAAACCTTGCCGACTCTGGTCTAGTCAGTGCTTGGGCTGCCTGTGACAGCCAATGCAGTGGCTGCAATTAAGTTTTGAATGCCCTAAGTTTCGTTGCATTTTTAATATTTGTTGAGCGGCTGGGGCAAGCAGTCAGATGGTCTGCACAGGAATAATAAAAATATTATT
Source organism: Podarcis vaucheri (assembly GCF_965113315.1). NCBI lineage: Eukaryota > Metazoa > Chordata > Lepidosauria > Squamata > Lacertidae > Podarcis > Podarcis vaucheri. The sequence goes on along the minus strand of NC_138756.1, from coordinate 7,879,064 downwards.
TATTTATGCATGTCCTGATCACATTGGAGAAAAGAGTGGCATAACCATTTTTGTTTTTAAATACGGTTAAAGAAAAAGATTTGAAAAACCATTCAGCTCCCCAGGAGCCCTCTCAGGCTGGAATCTTAGAGGGGGGAAACTGGCCATTTCTTAAGTATTTTAGGATGGTAGTGAGGGAAACCACCATTGTACCTCACCTCTAGGGTTTCCCTGCATTCTGAAAAGCCTTTACGAATCCTAAGAAGAAATGTCAGCAGACTAGAGGGCAGAGAAGGCATGTGCAGGACTGAAACTCAACAAGAGCTCCAGGTCTTCAGCATGGATTGTATTTACCGTATTTTTCGCTCTATAAGACGCACCAGACCACAAGACGCCCCTGGTTTTTGGAGGAGGAAAACAAGAAAACAAATATTCTGAATCTCAGAAGCCAGAACAGCAAGAGGGATCTCTGCGCAGCGAAAGCAGCAATCCCTCTTGCTGTTCTGGCTTCTGGGATAGCTGCGCAGCCTGCATTCGCTCCATAAGACGCACACACATTTCCCCTTACTTTTTAGGAGGGAAAAAGTGACTCCTATAGAGCAAAAAATACAGCAATTGCCTACACTCAGTAGACACCATACAGCGCAGCCCTGCCTGGCCTTGCAGGGAAGAGAACAGGCCCCTCACCTCTGACTTCAGGGAAGCTTCATCCTCGGAATTGGAGTCCTCTGCCACCGCCACCTCCATGGGTTTTTTGATTGCCTTCGTTTCCGTCTCCGTTTTCATCTTCTCCACTTTGGCGCTCGGCTTCTCCTTGGCTGGCTTCTTCTCGGCGTAAGACGAAGTCCGAGGAGACGTTGCCGGGACGGTCTTGGCTCCTTTGGAGCTGCTCTTCTTCGGCTTCTTAGCGCTGGGTTTTGGAGACTCCACCGTAGAGGGCCTTTTGCTGGAAGGCTTCATGTCCGGCGGTGGAGGACCACCCTTTGGCGACGTGTTCTCTAGCTTGGGCTCCTTCAGAGCCAGCTTGGGCTCCTTGAAAGCAGCTTTCGGGAGGGTCTTCTCCTCTTTGGGCACCTTGTTCTCAGTGGGTTTCCTGGAGGAGTCCTTCACAGGTTTACCCGGCTCCCTTTCAAGGTCTCTGGAGGAGTTTTTGCTCTCCGAGTCTTTCCTGGGCCTCTCGCGATGCTCTCGGGTGACCTTGTGTGGCTTGGAAGCTTTGCTGCCATCTTTGTTGGCCTCCTAAGAACCGGTGGAGAAATGAAAAGACCAGCAAAGTTTAATTATCCCGTCCTGTAAGAAAGGATTGGGTTCTGCGGAGAAAATGGAATCTTCCTCCAAAGGGAAAGCCACCATGCAGGAAGCATTCAGATAATCAGCTACCGTATTTTTCGCTCTATAAGACGCACCTGACCATAAGACGCACCTAGTTTTAGAGGAAAACAAGAAAAAAATTATTCTGAATCTGTGCAGCGCTTCCCCAGCAAAGCGGAAGGAGAAACGGAAGGGGCTCCATTTCTCCTCCCGCTTCGCTGAAGGGGCGCTGTGCAGCTTTCCCTCTCTGCGCAGCGCCTCTCCAGTGAAGCGAAGCGTTCCTCCTGTTGCCCTGAAGAGGCTTCGCGCGGCTGTCCCAGAAGTCAGAACAGCAAGAGGGATCGCTGCTTTCGCTGCGCAGCTCTCCCTCTTGCTGTTCCGGCTTCAGCGATAGCTGCGCAGCCTGCAATTCGCTCCATAAGACGCACACACATTTCCCCTTACTTTTTAGGAGGGAAAAAGTGAGTCTTATAGAGCAAAAAATACAGTATATATAGTGTGCACATAATTCTATGCCTCTTCGGAGGGCTTTAGTGTCTCTGCAGAATGGGAACAACGAAAGATTCTAGACCTCATCATTTTGGAAGGATATTCCCACACTCTTCCTAAGCGACTCACCTTTGACCCATGGGGCGGTTTGGTCTTTTTCGGATCAGAGAAGGCAGAGAGCGGTATTGTGGGTAACATGGGGTAGTCAGGACTTGGCCTGGACACTGTTTCGGCCCCTTCTGGCATGACCACCACCTAAGGAGAGACAACTTGGATATTAATGCTGTTCCACACCTTTGTGCCAGCAAATTCCAGAAATCCCCTATCTGGTCATTTTCTTTTTTTAAAAAATAATATTTTTATTAAGTACAAATTAGAAAACATACATATTCAGAACAAAATAAAATACAAAATAAAAAGAAAATACATCTAACCAAGGAAAAATAATTAGAGAATATTTTGTCTCTTATCATATTTACAGTTATTTATAGCTCTATAAAATGCTATTCACAATAAAGCAGTGAAATGAAAGATAAGATATCAGAAAAAAGAACAAAGGAAGAATAAAGAAGTAAAAGAAAAGGTCGTAAGTGAAAATTTTTAAAAGTAGATAAGTACTCACAATACATAGCCATTTCCCATCTATATTTATATTCAATTGCATAATTTCATCTTGTCCTTACCTACCTTAAAGGTAAAAGGTACCCCTGCCCGAACGGGCCAGTCTTGACAGACTCTGGGGTTTGTGCGCCCATCTCACATCTATTGGCCGGGGGCCAGCGCTGTCCGGGGGACACTTCCGGGTCACGTGGCCAGCGTGACAACGCTGCTCTGGCGAGCCAGAGCCGCACACGGAACGCCGTTTACCTTCCCGCTGGTAAGCGGTACCTATTTATCTACTTGCCCCCGGGGGTGCTTTCGAACTGCTAGGTGGGCAGGCGCTGGGACCGAGCAGCGGGAGCGCACCCCGCCGCGGGGATTCGAACCGCCGACCTTTCGATCGGCAAGCCCTAGGCGTTGAGGCTTTAGCCCACAGCGCCACCCGCGTCCCTACCTTAGTTTTTTTTAAAAAAAGACTTCCACCGTTTACCTCACACGCTTTTAATAATCCGTTCGTCAGAACCTCTGTTCTTCATATTTTCCAGTCATTTTATCATATTATCCAGTCATTTTCTCTGCACCACACAACAAACCTCTATCACCCTCACCCTGTTTCCCAGCCTAGAAATAAAGAGCGTAACAGCACTTCACAAAACCCATTCGGCTATGAGCTTTTGGCTAGAGCGATCCAAAGAACAGCAAACAGCCATGACACTGAGCATGCAAAGACCAGGACGCATCTGTCTTGGCTACTCACCCCACCAGCCCTGATTAGTTTTCGGCGGAATTCCTTGGTGGGGTTGTTGAAGGTCAGCTTCTCACAGCGCAGGTGGTTGACGGGCGGATTCCCCTCCAGGTTCAAGAAAAGATCGTAGGTGAAGCAAACTTTCTTCGGTTCCTCCTGAAAGCAAAGGAGGAAAAGCCTCATGAAGGGGTTTTAACAACTATATATACCAACGCAGGGAGATGCCTTATCTTGAGTCAGGCTTTGGGCACTTCTAGCTCAGGGTTGCCTATACAGACATTCAGCAATGTCTAGGCAACACGATGACCATGTACATACGCAACAGACCACATCTTTATAGAATTCCTTCAAACCATAACAAGTACAAAATAATCGTTAGTCTCAAAGTCTCTGAAAATCTTTAAATGAAGTGAGGTACCAAACTTTGTGGGACGCAGGTGGCGCTGTGGGTTAAACCACAGAGCCTAGGCCTTGCCGATCAGAAGGTCGGCAGTTCAAATCCCTGCGACGGGGTGAGTCCCCTCGGATTAGTCCCTCCCCCTAGTTTTCCCTTAGGGACACGGGTGGTGCTGTGGTCTAAACCACTGAGCCTAGGACTTGCCGATCAGAAGGTCGGCGGTTCAAATCCCCGCAATGACGGGGTGAGCTCCCATCGCTCGGTCCCAGCTCCTACCAACCTAGCAGTTCAAAAGCACAAAGTGCAAGTAGATAAATAGGTACCGCTCCAGCGGGAAGGTAAACGGTGTTTCCATGTGCTGCTCTGGTTCGCAAGAAGCGGCTTAGTCCTGCTGGCCACATGACCCGGAAGCTGTCTGCGGACAAGCGCCGGCTCCCTCGGCCAATAAAGCGAGATGAGTGTCGCAACCCCAGAGTCGGCCACGACTGGACCTAATGGTCAGGGGTCCCTTTACCTTTTACCAAACTTTGTACGATGAAAGACAAGCTGTGAAGCTTTGTGTATTCAGCAAATATGATGTCCAACACTGAACAGTGATTCTGGATACTGACTAATGTTTCGTAGAATTCTTTGTCACCGTGGTGGGAAGATATAGAATTGCTTCATAAACCCATCTTATTTTGAATGAATGTATGTAAATGAAAATATCAATTGCTGTGGAACAGTGCTCGTGTAATAATGTAGTCACTGCTTACTGTTGGACATCATATTTGCTGAACACACAAAGCTTCACAGCTTGTCTTTCATCGTGCAAAGTCTGGTGCCTCACTTCATGTAAAGATTTTCAGAGACTTTGAGACTAAAGATGATTTTGTACTTGTTATGGTTTAAAGGAATTCTATAAAGATTGTCTATTGCGTATGTACATGATCATCGTGTTGCCTAGACATTGCTGACGTTCTCTTTGCAACACAGGGGTTTGTTTGGTTACTTATTGCTGTACCGACATTCAGACATGACTCTCTTTTTGCCCCGGTCCCTGCCATGGCTTAGAACAATCCTGAAACACACTAGGAAGATAGGAAACAAACGCAGAACAAAACACAGCAGACATAGAGGGCAACCCAGCTGAAACTTCAAACACAGCAAGGCTTGTATGGGAACAGCCTATCCCGGGCCCAAAAGCTTTTGGCTGCGTAGGTCAAAATGTGCACTCTGAAGTGTACCTTCCAGGCACAGTGGTGGGCAGGGCGGATCCTGGAGGACTGGCAAGAACACAGCTCCATTCTGCAGGTTCCAGTTTGCAGCCTGACTGCAGTACTGAGCCGAAAGGTTTCCCAGATGGGTATTAGGGGCAGCCCTCACAGCAATCGGGCCTGGACTTTTATCTCATCATGGATAACGGCGCAAAGATCAGGTACCAACCAAAGTCAGAGGAAGGTTACATATTCTAGGGTGTTGGTTTGGGGCCAACACAATCTATTCACTGTTCTACCTGCTTTTAAAACAGGCACCCCCAAACTCAGCCCTCCAGATGTTTTGGGACTACAATTCCCATCACCCCTGACCACTGGTCCTGTTAGCTAGGGATGATGGGAGTTGTAGTCCCAAAACATCTGGAAGGCTGAGTCTGGGAATGCCTGCTTTAAAATCTGAATACCAAGGCGGGGATCCCAACTTTTTTGGGCCCAGGACACATTTGGAATTCTAATAATCTGTTGCGGGCACCGCAGAATATCTATTTAGCAAAAGAAAAACTGGCAATGCTCAGAACCAGCCCCAACAAAGTCAAAATACCAACACTTATGTTACATGGAACATTGCTTCAGTGGCTTTATGCTGCAAAGTGATCAATACATTTGCTTAAGAAACGAAACAAACAGAAGAGACCGAACACTCCCATCAACAAAAACTAATTTAATTTAAAAAAAGAAGAATTTTGGAGGGACAGGGGGTCTTGGGAGGTGTCTGAAGTTGCTGTTGTGCCTGTGAGCAGCACACTGGAGACCTCCCCACAAAGAGATGCAGAGATGTGAAAGACAAGGAGAAAAGAGGCAGATCAGGGAGGTCATTTGCTTATCTGGAGATCCCATGATAGATCAACGCATGAAAATGTGCATGAAATGCACAGACCGTCTCATTGCTTCAAAACGAGCAGGTTAAATGATAACTGGACCTGGATAAAAACTTGGGTTGGGCCAATGCGGTTCAGCTACATTGATGTAGGGGCTGGCCAGCCCGCTGAGTTTGCCGCATGTTTTAAGGGAACGCAAGAAGGGAGCCCGGGGACGGCAAGGAGGAGAGATTGAAATGATACCTTGTTTTTGAAGTGGACTTCAATGGGCATAATGAAGCCAGCATAGCCAGACTCCTCCACTTTATAAGGAGGTTCTTTGCAAACTGAGAAGAAAAGCAGAAATTAAGTATTAAAACTTCAGGGCTGTTGGATCGCAGAAGAAACATACAGGTTGGCTAGCTTCTATGCTATGTCGCCTTAGGCAAGCTTCTCTTTCTTTGCCAATCTGAGCATCTCCACACCTACCTAGAGAATGGGGATAGCAATACAGATCGCAATTGCAGGTCTGTTGTAAGGCTTACAAGGCTTACAGAGTGATACACTATTGAAAACAATAACCTATTACAGGAACATAGGAAGCTGCCTTGGACCTTGGTATCTTGTTGGACCTCTGACCCACCTAGTTCAGTACTGTCTACACGGGCCGGCAGCAGCTCTCCAGGGTTTCAGACAGGGGTCTCTCACAGTCCAATATGGAGATGATGATAACGCATCGAGCATAGCGTCCTTGTATTGGGCCAGGGGCCAGCAAACTTTTTCAGGAGGGGGCCGGCCCACTGTCCCTCAGACCTTGTGGGGGGCCGGACTATATTTTGAAAAAATAAATGAACGAATTCCTATGGCCCACAAATAACCCAGAGATGCATTTTCAATAAAAGCACACATTCTGTCCTTGTAAAAATATGCTGATTCCTGGACCGTCCGTGGGCTGGATTTAGAAGGGGATTGGGCCGGATCCAGCCCCCGGGCCTTAGGTTGTTTCCTGCTTGGCAGGGGGTTGGACTCGATGGCCCTTGTGGTCTCTTCCAACTCTATGATTCTATTCTATTCTATTCTATTCTATTCTATTCTATTCTATTCTATTCTACCCACGTGTTAGGCCAACAATTGTTCTCACTCAAGGAGCAGGACTGCAGTGAGAAAGGAGCCATTCACTTCTGGCCTGCAGGTACTTCTAGCTCGCTGAGAGTTCAGGCATTTGTCAAAACCTGTGAATTCTGTGGGCTGCTGAATCTAGCTAAATCCTACTCGGAGCACAGTCACTGAAATGAACGGACCCAAACAGGCCATGTACATCCTTTCAATAGACTTACTCTGAGTACGACCAGCGCTGGATCCAACCCTGCATATGTGGATGGGTGGTGCAGGAATTCTCAAGCAAGCCACGCACCCCAAAGCACTCCCATGAACAGCCGACAACAACCCCTGTGCTGACTGGGGAAGGTCTACAGGGGGTTTCTACTGATGAAGAGCAGGGTACCCTTCACTGTTCTGTGGTTGAGGATTCCCCAACAACAAGAGGCATTTTGGTTGTGTTCAAGCAAAGACAAGGAGAAGCCCCTGGCAGATTCCATTCAACATGGAGGTTGTCAGGGACTGAGCATATCTTGGTGTTAGCAGTTGGGTATTGGGAGGGGGGATGAGGGCAGGGCTTGCATTGTGTACTCTGTCCCCAATGGGAGCGCTTGTGTGCTTTGAAGTATGGCAGAACACACCTACAGAGAAAGCTACTGTATTTTTTGCTCTATTAGACTCACTTTTCCCCTCCTAAAAAGGGGAAATGTGTGTGCGTCTTATGGAGCGAATGCAGGCTGCGCAGCTATCCCAGAAGCCAGAACAGCAAGAGGGATCGCTGCTTTCACTGCGCAGCGATCCCTCTTGCTGTTCTGGCTTCTGAGATTCAGAATATTTCTTTTTCTTGTTTTCCTCCTCCAAAAACTAGGTGCGTCTTGTGGTCTGGTGCGCTTACAGAGCGAAAAATACGGCGCACACACATGAACTCACCACGTTTCGGTTTAGGGAAGCTCTGATGCAACCGGAAGACCACCCTCTCCACAAAGTGCTGGATCTCGAATTGTTCTGGGCCACGCACAAACACCATCCAGTCATGGGTGAACCCCTCGGTGGTGGGCTTCTTCCGTAGCTGGGCGCGGTGCCCCAGCTCCAACTTCACCTGGACCGTGCACTAGGGAGGCAAAGGGAGTTACGGAATGGAGACAGGCAACATCTAGGAATGTCAAAGTCGAGACGCAGCAGCGACAAGAAGAAATACAGTACCCCTGATACGGTATGCCTCATGGCGAAAGGTTGAACGCTGCCTCGGAGCACAGGACTATGGATGGAAGTTACAGGAGAACAGAGTTCTGCTGAACAGTGGGAGCTTCTTGATGGAAGAGTTTGACAACAGGACCATTGGCCTTCCATTGGTCTTCCAGTGGAAGCTGCATCTTTGGGGGATGCAAGAGGCCGGATTTGGTCATGTCTGCGAAACCTTTGACCCTCTGTATGTTGCTTGAACAGCCACTTCTGTCATCCCTGACTATTGGTTAAGGTGGCTGGGGCTGACAGACGTTATAGTTTAGCAACATCCTGAGGACCGAGGGTGTCCTACGCCTGAATTAGATGGTCTGAAAGTCACCCACCAATTCTATGACTGAATGCAGATATGGATAAGGTGCATATCCAAAGGTGGTGCATGTTTGGAACTAGCCAGCATTTCCACTCCCCCCCAAAAGAACGGGTCCCTTGAGCTCCCACTGCAAGTACAGTGGTGCCTCGTAAGACGAAAAGAATCCGTTCCGTGATTCTCTTCGTCTAGCAGTTTTTTCGTCTTGCGAAGCAAGCCCATTGACGGATTAGCGGATTAGCGCTATTAGCGGCTTATCTGCTGATCGGATCAGCTGATAAGCGGCTTAGAAAAAGGGGGGGGGAAACCCCAGCAGGAACTCGCAAGCCATTGTCGTCTTGCGAAGCAAGCCCATAGGAAATTTGTTTTGCGAAGCACCTCCAAAACGGAAAACTCTTTCGTCTAGCGAGTTTTCCGTCTTGCGAGGCATTCGTCTTGCGGGGCACCACTGTAGTCAAAAGAGCAGCATTGAACAGGGGCACAAGCTGGACATGCACATAGCTGTCAACTTTCAGATTTGAAAATAAGGGATTGGCAGCCTCGAAAATAAGGGATCAGCAGCCTCCCCTGTCCCGGGGACCGTCTACACGATATCTAACAATCCGGGATAGCAGCGGGAAGCAGTGCTGGAATAAGGGAATTTCCCACAAAAAAAGGGAAGGTTGACAGCTATGGACATGCACCTGAACCACGCGCATCTTGCAGTGCACAGATACTTTGGGGGCATTAAGGTGGACACACATGATGGCAAAGCATGAGGCACTGACATATTTTACTTTCAGAAGACTTCCTCTCTCCTGTTACTGGCTTCATAGTGCAGACCTCTCACTCAACATCCTATTGTGATCGAGTGTTGTCCTGCTTCCGTATCAGTCTTGCTGAGCATCCTCAACCGAAACACAAGCACCCAGCAAGGTCTGCGGCAGAGCAGGGAAGTGAACCTGGGTCACTTCCTAGTAAGGAAATCCCCAAAAATATGTAAGAAGGAAGGGCAAAGGTTGGTCTTCCCTTTAATTGTATTGTTAAAATACAGTCCCTGAGAATGAAAGGGCTAATATTTGTGCAGGTGTCAACAAATCTGGGCTCCCCTTGGTAACCTGCTCTTGTCAAAATGCTCCCCTTAAAGGGGATAAGAGTCTTCTGACATGATATGAGTTCAAGGGCGAGCCCAGGTGTGTGTGTGAGCCCCTTGCCTTCCTCCGCAGCCGAGGATAGGAATGGAGCTAAGCTTCATATATTCAGCAGGAAGCTTTCTCACGGCTCTCCCAAGCATCTCCCATGTTCAACACAACACCAGGGACAGTCCTTGCATTACTTCCATCTTCCATGCTTCTTATGTGGGCCTGGCATCACAGAGAGTCCTCATGTTTCTCCAGGAACACAAGAAAGGAAGAGACTCTCCTTTTGTGCTTGTGCCAGAACAAAAAATGTATTTACCGGTGGATCCTTGTATATGTGCAGTGATGCATCCAGAACATCAGTGTGCGTTTTAGAGAGGTCACATAAATATGAACATTATTTGAAGACTGCAAACGGGGATGTCCTGGTTGCCTTTACGGCAGTGGTTTCCAAACCTTTACTCGCCATGGACCACTTGAAAACTGCTGGGGGTCTTGGCGAATCACTTAATGTTTTTCTTTCCTACTGTAGCAATTACAATGTGCTGCCTGATTTTAAATTGCATTTCTAATTGTTTCTTTTATTTCTTTTTCTTTTATGGTATTACGAGTTGAATTCTACAAAATACAAACTGTAGTGCAATAGAATACAATATAAGCAATAAAACTGCAGCTAAAATCAATATGATTTATTGCAGAAATGCCACAGACCACATGAATGAAATCTGTGGGCCGCAGACCAGAGTTTGAGAACCGCTCTAGGTGACACAGACATGGTTATTGTTTGGTAACTGCAATATCCACAAGTAACTTGCATGTGTGGATGGGCTATTGCAGACAAAACATTGCAAGGAGAATTCCTCGCATCTCCTCAAAACACAGGGCTTTGCAGTGGAGTCTATTCACCTTTCAGCTACCAGTGATTCAGGAGGCAAGAAATCAAGAATGAATCAGACCTCTATGTCTGGGAACTGCTGACACACACAGCCTTCGAGGAGATATGAAAAATGGGCCTCTGGTGTTAGAACTGTAATGACTACTTCGCAGTTAAGATATCAAGTGGTGGAACAGCCATGTAGGAACAAGTTCATTGATAACCAAGAAGAGTAAGTCTGCCTCCTTATCTTACATCCAATATGCAAACTGTATCAAATATACATTTATATAAACATCACGTACCCCTTGCTACATGCTACAAAACGTTTTAGATAAATTAGATACAGGCTTACATGAACACAGAAGTATTCACATGTAGCCAGTTGTATGTGCTTGTGTGTTTATATAATGTGTATTCAATATAATGCATATTTCAGCATGTGTGTGGAACGTGCTGCCCATGTAGCCTGCGTTTGCTGATTTGAAAATTTAAAGATATTCAAAAAACATAAAATATAAAGTGTGTATACAGACACATGTGCCCATTCTTGCTGAATATACACATATATGACATACAGTAGTTGCTATCTAAATAACTGCATTTCAAATACACAAAGCTGTTATTATAGCCAGTGGTGCCTCGCAAGACGAAAAGAATCCGTTCTGTGATTCTCTTCATCTAGCGGTTTTTTCGTCTTGCGAAGCAAGCCTATTGACGGATTAGCGGATTAGCGCTATTATCGGCTGATCGGATCAGCTGATAAGCGGCTTAGCAAAAGGTGGGGAAAAGGAAAAAAAAAACCGCAGGAACTCGCAAGACATTGTCGTCTTGCGAAGCAAGCCCATAGGAGATTCGTTTTGCGAAGCACCTCCAAAACGGAAAACTCTTTCGTCTAGCGAGTCTTTCGTCTTGCGAGGCATTCGTCTTGCGGGGCACCACTGTACTGATACACAGTAATGGTGATCCAGTATATAATCAGCTATATAGACAGGAGGTCAGCAAAGGCCTATCTGTGCAACACGGGCATGCAGGCCTAGTAGGAATGCTATGAGTAACAGCTGTGAAGCTCCTTGTTTGAACACTGCCTTCTGCCATGAACTTAAAAACAGGTAGCGTTAGGCATGCCATGCCTTGGGCAACCGTGAGAAGTATGAAAACAATACTAGTTGGTCTACTGTACGAAGCTGCTGCATAGACTGCAACAAGACAATACGTGCAAGCAAAACCCTCTTTCCTCATCTTATTTTTGGGGTGTACGTGCAGATATACATGCTAGTGTATATACACACAGAGATATACTTACATGTACAGTGGATGCTTGGGTTGTGAACGTGATCCGTGCAGGAAGCACGTTCGCAACCTGCAGCGCCACGTCTGCGCACGCGCAGGTTGCGATTCGGTACTTCTGCGCATGCGCAAAGCGCGGTTTAGCGCTTCGGCACTTACGCAAGCGCTGAAACCCAGAAATAACCTGTTCCAGTACTTCCGGGTTCAGTGCGGTGTGCAACCCGAAATCGCACAACCCAAAGCGTCTGTACATGAAAGGGGAGGGGGCAGCTGTCCGCCCTCCTTCTCCAAGCATCCTCCATCCCCACTGAGAAAGGGTCGGGCTCCAAGAACTCAAAACTCCCCCAAGTCTCTCTCACTTACCCTAATTTTGTGTCGCAAGCTCCTCCCCTTCTCAGGGAGACACACCCACTTCCAAGAGTGGAAACACCTCTTTTCCCAGCTAATAGAATGGAGGGGTGAGCAAAGAACAGAACAATGGAGCTCCACAAAACAGAACTGTGCCTTTGGGCAGCAGAAAACAAACTCCACTCCCTCAGATATGGGCTGGGATGGAGGAGGAGCCACTCATCTCCCCCAAGCATTCCAGTCCTTACTCTTTTTTTTTTTGGGGGGGGGTTCCCAGCCTTTGGATGGAGCAAAGCCACACACCCTTCCTGGATCGTGGCAGCTCCTCTTTCCAAACTCTGGAGGAGAGGGGCCTGTTCTCTCCCCATTTCAGTAACTGGAGGAGGGAGCTATACTGTTGGGCAAATAATAATAATAATAATAATAATAATAATTTATTATTTATACCCCGCCCATCTGGCTGGGTTTCCCCAGCCACTCTGGGCTGGGCAGCTTCCAACAAAACACTAAAATACAAGAACCTATTAAACATTAAAAACTTCCCTAAACAGGGCTGCCTTCAGATGTCTTCTAAAAGTTTGGTAGTTATTTTTCTCTTTGACATCTGGTGAGAGGGCGTTCCACAGGGCGGGCGCCACCACCGAGAAGGCCCTCTGCCTGGTTCCCTGTAGGTTTGCTTCTCGCAATGAGGGAACCGCCAGAAGGCCCTCGGCGCTGGACCTCAGCATCCGGGCAGAATGATGGGGGTGGAGATGCTCCTTCAGGTCTACTGGACTGAGGCCGTTTAGGGCTTTCAAGGTCAGCACCAACACTTTGAATTGTGCTCGGAAACATCCTGAGAGTCAATATAGGTCTTTCAGGACCGGAGCTATATGGTCTCGGCGGGCGCTCCCGGTCACCAGTCTAGCTGCCGCATTCTGGATTAGTTGTAGTTTCCGGGTCACCTTCAAAGGCAGCCCCACATAGAGCGCATTGCAGTAGTCCAAGCGGGAGATAACCAGAGCATGCACCGTTATGGTGAGACAGTCCATACTAATTGTGCTCGGAAAGGTATGAAAATAATAATAATAATAATCCCTGCATCGCGAGAAGGGGGGTCAGACTAGATGATCCTGGGGGTCCCTTTCCCAACTCCACAAACCCAAGGGTGACAAGCCACGCCCCTTTGGCAGCTGGCAGCCCACAGAGGCAGAGCCACGCCCCCTTCCGTGTGTGTGTGATGGGAGGGGCTTAGCGACGAGGGTGAAAAAGGCCAGCAGGTAAAAAAGGCCCCGCCCACCACGGGGGAGGAGCCAGGGCTCTGCGGCACCGCCACGCCCCCTCTCAGGGCCGCCAAAGCCCCGCCCCCTTTCCAGCAGGCGGGGGGCGGGGCCTGCCAGGGCAGCCAATGCAGCCAAGCCACGCCCCCTTCTTGGGGAGCGGGAGGGCGGGGCGAGAGCGGCCCCTCCCCCCCGTCGCCTCACCTGATTGTCCATGGCTGGGCCCGGCCTGCCCGCCCGCCTCTTTCTCTTCCCGTCCTGCTGGGCTTTCGGGCCTAGCCTGGCTTCCCCTCAGGGCTGCGGCTTCGGCTGCTGCTCCGCCTCCTCCTCAGGCCGCCGCCGCCGCCTCATGGTTCGGGGCCTGCTGCGCCTCTCCCGCCGGCCTCGCCTCAGCGCGCTCGCCCTGCCCTCCTCCCACCCCCCGCCCGCCAGCCACAGTCTCCTTTTCCTTTCCCTCCTGCGCTACAACCGCCGCCGCCGCCGCCACGCCGGAACCGGAAACCCCTCCCCTCACCGCTGCTCCGGGGACGGGCAGCCGACTCGGCCAATGGCGGCGCGGGATGGCCCGGGCCAATGGAGAGATGCCGATGGCGGGAGGAGGGGGGGAGGAGGTGCGGACCAATGGGGAGGCGAGGGGGAGGCGGGTGTCGCGTCGCCGAGGAGACGGCGCGGAGGGAGAGCGCGAGCCGTTGCCCTGTAACGGACGCTGGGAAGGGAGGCGGGCGAGGCGGGGCGCTAGTCCTCATGGAGGAGGCGCTCGACGTGAGGAATGGGGGGGGGGAGCGGGGAAGGGGGAGTTCCTTCGCCTTTTATCTTCATTGATTTGTGTTATTTTATTTCCATTCATTAATTATTATTTATATATTTATTATTTAATATCTTTAATATATATTTATTATTTAACATATTTAATATATATTTATTATTTAATATATATTTATTATTTAACATATTTAAATATATATTTATTATTTAATATATATTTATTATTTAACATATTTAATATATATTTATTATTTAATATATATTTATTATTTAACATATTTAATATATATTTATTATTTAATATATATTTAACATATTTAATATATATTTATTATTTAACATATTTAATATATATTTATTATTTAATATGTTTTTGTTATTTAACATATCTAATATATATTTATTATTTAATATCTTTAATATATATTTATTATTTCACATATTTAATATATATGTATTATTTAATATATTTAATATATATTTATTATTTCACATATTTAAAATATATTTGTTATTTAACATATTTAATATATATTTATTATTTAAAATATTTAAAATATATGTTATTTAACATATTTAATATACATTTATTATTTAACATATTTTATATACATTTATTATTTAACATATTTAATATATATTTACTATTTAATATATATTTATTATTTAACATATTTAATATATATTTTTTTATTTAACATATTTAATATATATTTATTATTAATAAATTATTATAGTCATTCATTTATTATTATACCGTATATTAATTTGCTATGTTATTATTATTATATATGTGCGTGCGTGTGTACCTCAGGTTACATACACTTCAGGTTACAGACTTCACTAACCCAGAAATAGTGCTTCAGGTTAAGAACTTTGCTTCACGATGAGAACAGAAATCATGCAGTGGCAGCAGCAGGAGGCCCCATTAAAGTGGTGCTTCAGGTTAATAACAGTTTCAGGTTAAGAACGGACCTCCAAAACAAATTAAGTACTTAACCCAAGGTACCACTGTATTATTATTATTATTAATTTCATATATATGTGTGTGTGTATACACACACACATATACACACACACACATACACACAGTGGTACCTCAGGTTACATATGCTTCAGGTTACAGACTTCACTAACCCAGAAATAGTGCTTCAGGTTAAGAACTTTGCTTCAGGATGAGAACAGAAATCGTGCGGCGGCAGCAGGAGGCCCCATTCGCTAAAGTGGTGCTTCAGGTTAAGAACAGTTTCAGGTTAAGAACGGACCTCCGGAACGAATCAAGTACTTAACCCGAGGTACCACTGTATATATATATATCGATTGAATATTGAAAACAAACCTTCAAAGAGGTATATGAAAAGACCAAATAATAACAACAATAACCACAGCCATACTTTAATAAGAAAAGTCAAAAGGCTATAAAACAGATTAAAACCACCTCAACTTTCTAGAGCTGTCTGAGCAGGAGTGAGGTTTTTTTTTTTAAGCAAGCGTACAGAGAAAGCATTTGCCTGCAATGATACATACTAGCCAACATTTCAATTTTATTATTTATGCCCCGCCCATCGGATTGGGTTGCCCCAGCCGCTCTGAGCAGCTTCCAACATATATACAATCAAACCTCGGTTGCTGAACTTAATCCGTTCTGGGAGCCTGTTTGGCTTCTGAAATGTTTGACAACCGAGGTGCGGCTTCCAATGGATGCAGGAGCTTTCTGCACTCAATCGGAAGCCGTGTCGGACGTTTGGCTTCCGAAAAACATTCACAAACTGGAACACTTCTGGGTTTTCGGTATCTGGTAGCTGAGACATATGGTAACGGAGGCATTCGGGAGCCGAGGTTTGACTTTAAAAGCGATAATGAAACATTAAACATTTAAAAACTTCCCTTCAGGTGTCTTCCAAAGGTTTTATAGCAAGCATGTCCAAAGTTCGTTTTGGGGGCATAATCCGGTTTTATTCAGCCCCTGTGGCAGTTTATTTCTTGGGGTCAAATCCTATAAAAATCTCAACAACTTCAATCCTAAAAAGACTCAAGAACTATGGGATAAAATCGTAAATAAAGTTCAACAACTTTGGTCAGCCCCCACGCATGTTCACTTCATCAAATCTGGTTCTCTTTGGAAAAAGTTTGGGCACTCCTGTTTATAGTGACTTATCTTCTTGGCTCGGGGGTCAGATAACTCTATCCCCTCCAACATTTCTGTCGTGAAAATAGAGGCGTTCTAAGAAAAAGCAAGACATCCCGGGATTAAATCAGAAACCGGAACGGCTTCAGTAAATCCAGGACTGTCCCTGGAAAATAAGGACACTTGGAAGGTCTAAATAATACTATGCTGCAATAATATTATTTCTGCTACCCACCTTTTCCTCTGAGCTGCTCAAGATGGGCATATTTATCCTTCCCATTTTATCCACAACCACCACCCTGTAAGTAGGTTCAGCTGACAAGAGGTGGCGACTGGCCCCCAAGAGTTTTATAACTTAAGGGGTTAACCATTCTCCACCTAAAGGAGTGGGGAGTGTTGAGAGTGGCATGATGCTGAGGTTGAAACTCCTCTAATTGGCTGTGCGATTCTGCGGGAGTTTTCCTCCTGTATGTTTCGCTGAACGTCTTCCTGCAATGCATAAGGCAGGGCAAAACCTCTTTGTCCCTTTCCCCAGTTGAAACCATTGTTAAGACTTTTCCCTCTGGACTCCATATGTGCTATTTAACAGCCAACCGCTCCCCTTCGCCCTGGATCAGACAATGAAATGCATGTATACTGGATCGGTGCAGTCTTGAAATGTCCAGGAGAGGTTGTCAGGGGAAATCACACAGCAGCCAAATCAAAAATAGAACTTTTTTATTATTATTCAAAACCAAGAGATATGCAAGATGTGCATTGGAGACAGTGCTTCCCCCAACGACGGTCCTCCTACTTGTAAGAATTTGCCTTGTGTTTTGGAAGGAAAGTGAAGCTGGCAGGAACCGGACCCAGAAGCATCTCACTGCAAGGAGGAAAAATTGGGAAAACTGCAGACACGTCTCTAGATTCTTCCAACAGCACACACACCTGCGATGATACTTTGTGCATGACAGGCTGTAAAGGTAAAGGGACCCCTGACCATTAGGTCCAGTTGTGACCAAGTCTGGGGTTGCGGCGCTCATCTCGCTTTATTGGCTAAGGGAGCCGGCGTACAGCTTCCGGGTCATGTGGTCAGCAGGACTAAGCCGCTTCTGGCGAACCAGAGCAGCGCACGGAAACGCCGTTTACCTTCCCGCCGGAGCGGTACCTATTTATCTACTTGCACTTTGACGAGCTTTCGAACTGCGAGGTTGGCAGGAGCAGGGACCGAGCAACGGGAGCTCAATCCGTCGCGGGGATTCGATCCGCCGACCTTCTGATCGGCAAGTCCTAGGCTCTGTGGTTTAACCCACTGTAGCGACAGGCTACTGAACTCTTATTACGAGATGAAAACCCCATAGGGCGCAAAAATGCCGTGACAGAAATCTCAGAGGTGCACTTTTTAGACCGCTGCACGCCATTCCCCCAATTTCTATAAGGAACTATGAAAAGAATGACAGAGAGGAAGGCAATTCAGCTGGGATGTTGGGAGAGAATTTGCACTGCCCTTTTCGTACTTCTTGTTCCTCGGAAGAGCTGAGAGTGAGATTTGCGCCTCACAACAAGCTCGTGAGGCAAATTAGGCTGGGAGATCAGGACTAGCCCAAGGTCATCTGAGTGAGATTCACAGCCGAGTGATCTGAGCTTTCTCTTCCCACACAGCTGGGCTAGAAGAGTTTTGTCCTGGTTTGGGACACAAACGTTCCCTTCCCACTGGCCGTCTTATGGATTTGGGAGATAGGAAGCCCCATGGTTTATGTTGCATCAGATGCAATAGGGTCCACTTCTAGCTTTAACTAGTCACTCCCTTCAAGGGCCAAAACCCACATTTCTGCCTTCGTAGCAGCTGAAATAATCTTTTCTCCCCCTCTCTTCCTCCTCACTTCTACATAGCTAATGTAGTTGTGTGCTTAACATGCACAGAAAACTGTCAACTGTTTGGCAAACGTTCAAACCCTTTTTACCTGATCTTAATCCAGTCACCCACGTTCTGGCTTGCCATTAAGGTCTCCAAATAGTCCCGGCCCATGTAGTAAGGGGGTCTTTCGTTAATCCTCTGAGGCAGGCGTTCCAGTAAGCCGGCTGGAATGTACCTGCCAAAGTAAAAAAGTAAAGGTAAAGGACCCCTGGACGGTTAAGTCCAGAGAAAGGCAACTATGGGGTTGCGGTGCTCATCTTGCTTTCAGGCCGAGGGAGCCGGCATTTGTCCACAGACAGCTTTCCAGGTCATGTGGCCAGCAGGACTCAACCACTTCTGGCGCAACGGGACACCATGACAGAAACCAGAGCGCACGGAAATGCCATTTACCTTCCCGCCGCAGCGGTACCTATTTATCTACTTGCACTGGCGTGCTTTCAAACTGCTAGGTTGGCAGGAGCTGGGACAGAGCAACAGGAGCTCACCCCATTGCAGGGATTCGAACTGCCGACCTTCTAATCGGCAAGCCCAAGAGATTCAGTGGTTTAGACCACAGCGCCAACCGCATTCCAGGCTGCCAAAGTGCCAAAGAAGAAAGAAAGGAAGACTCGTTTTCCATGATAGCAGGAGAACAGCCTCATCTTGGTTGCTCTTCCCACTCACCCCAGAAGTTAGGCTTATTCAAAATCTAGCTGCAGCTATAAGCATGGGAGATACAGGGCAGAATCAAAACAAGGCTGCTGCAAAGCCCTGCCTTTTTGAGTAAGTGGGAGGAGAAAACACCACTGAGGAATAAAGAAAGAAGAAGCGGCAGCAGCTATCTCTCTTGATGCTGCCCCAATTTTAATTGCAGTGATATTATGAACTCACACTTGGCAGGCATATACCGTATTTTTCGTTCTATAGGACGCACATTTCCCCCTCCAAAAATTAAGGGGAAATGTGTGTGCGTCCTATAGAGCGAATGCAGGCTGCGCCGCTAAGCCCAAAGCCAGAACAGGAAGACGGAGCACTGCGGAGCGCTCCGTCTCGTTGCTCTAGTTTGGGGACGGTGCCTTCACCCCGCTCTCCTGCAGAAGCTAGCAAGGCTGTTCCCAAACCAGAACAGCAAGACAGAGGGCTCCATCTCGCTGCTCTAGCTTGGGGACGGCTGCGCGCAAACCTCTGTAGGGCAGCGGGGCGCTGCGCTCCAAAGGCTTCAGGGATCTTTGAGGCTGGCGGTGGGGGGAAGCAGCGCTTCCCTCCACCGCCAACCCCACAAGCTCAGGTGAATGTACCTTGAACGCACCTTGTTTTAGAGGGGGAGAACAAGAAATCCCCCCCCCATTCTCCCCCTCCTATGGTCTGGTGCGTCCTATGGAGCGAAAAATATGGTATACAGTGCTTTAAAAAACATCCACCGTATCTGGTCGTCGTTAGCAGCAAGCTTCTAGCTTTCCCCGGTGTCAAGCTAGGCTTTTAAAGTACATGGACTTGTTTCTCAAAATCTCCAAAGCCTAAGAAGCAGCTGATGGGTAGGAAGTCCCTGCAGCGTGTCACACACAGCAGAAACTTAGTGGTGTGTTAAGATGTTTGTTGCAGGATCCAGTCTTGCTACCTAACAAAAAGTTTCGCACCTGAACTGCCATAAGTTCCTTACAAGAACCCAAGGCCAGCTGTTCTTAATACCTGGATGGAAAGGCGAAATGCAATGACTTAGTAAGGGCTGAGGAGGAGCTTCTACCTGCAGAGAAAGGAGAGCCACTCCAGCAGAAACTTCCTGGTCTTCTCCACTCCCTGCGTGTCTGATCCCCAATGCTCCAAGCCGTAGTTGGTGAAGTCCTTGAGGATGTCGAGCCTCTCTCCCGACGAGATGTCCCAGTGCCGCTGCTCTTTGATTTCAGTGAAGATCCAGGGCTTGATCAGCGCCCCCCTGTGACCCGGAAGAACGACCGCCGTGAGAAAACCATGAACAGAATCCACGCGTACACATGCACGGAAATGCTCAGGTTCTAGAGCCAAGTCCCCGAGCGGTATTCCTGCCGCCCTGGCAGAACGTAAGTGTGCGAGGAGAAACACAAGAACGTCACCGAATATTTTTGCCATCTAGATTGCACAGCGAGAACCCACTAGGGTAACTATGGGGATTCAAAAGTATCCCATCATTATGATTCAATACCCCCAGGTGATTCCATGGTCAAACAGCCCCACCACCAGCAAAATCTAAGGGAATGGGAGAGGGCAATTTGCCAGTCGGTGATCCCCTCGGAGCCTTTTCCCATATGCCAGGGACCGAACTGAAGCCTTCTCCTTGCAAACAGATGCATGACCAATGAACAATAGCAAAAGACGGAATTGTGTGCAGGGGTAGTAACAGCGGCAGTGGCAGATACCTGACCCATGTCCTTTAGGAAGACGTGGTTATAATGTGGTCTTAGGCTACCGTATGATCGACCACGTGGATCTTAAGCACGTCTCTCCTCCTCCTCACCCCCCCGACCATTACTGTATAGTGTTATGTTCAGCAAGGCCCAGGATTATTCTCTTTTCTTTCTGTTTAGCTCCATGTATTATTTCAAAATGAGGATCCACGCCTCCTCTGTCTTCTGTGACAGCCACGCCTGCTTCTGCTATTACAGCTGGAAATGATTTTCTAGTGGCAATCTTAACGTTAGTCCTTTGGGGCTGGGAAATGAAGTTGTGAACCTGCCTTCATACACTGGTACCGTATTTTTCGCACCATAGGACGCACCAGACAATAGGACGCACTTTGTTTTAGAGGGGGGAGAACAACAACCAAAAAAATCTCCCCCTCTCTGCCCAGCGCCCCTTCAGCGAAGCGGCAGGAGGCGCTGCACAGAGAGGGGGAGACCTTTCCCCCTCTTGTTTTCCCGCTCTAAAACAAGGTGCCGTTCAGGCGGCTACCTTGGAAGCCTGGAGAGTGAGAGGGGTCGGTGTGCACTGACCCCTCTCGCTCTCCAGGCTTCAGGTTCCTTTCGACCTGCTCTTTGGGGCTGGCGGGGGGAAGCCCACCACCAGCCCCAAAGAGCAGGTCAGGGAGCAGCGGAAAGGCGCAGCGGAGAGGCTCCTGCCATAGCCGCGCGTCACCTCTCCAGCCGGGAGAGGGTCGCGGGGCTATGGCGTCTTCGCTCCATAGGACGCACACACATTTCCCCTTCATTTTTGAAGGGGAAAAAGTGCGTCCTATAGAGCGAAAAATACGGTACATTTTTAGCCTTGGAACTCAGTGAACTCTGTGCCGGACCATCTAAGTTACTACCTTGGAAGTAGAACCTTGGTAGTCAAACGGAATCTGTTTCAGAAGTCCATTCAACTTCCAAAACGTTCAGAAACCCAACCGCGGCTTCCGATTGGCTGCAGGGAGCTCCTGCAGCCAATCAGAAGCCAAGGAAGCCCCGGACGTTCAACTTCCACAAGACGCACCTAGTTTTTGGAGGAGGAAAACAAGAAAAAAAAATATTCTGACTCTCAGAAGCCAGAACAGCAGTGAAAGCAGCAATCCCTCATGCTGTTTTGGCTTCTGGGATAGCTGCGCAGCCTACATTCGCTCCGTAAGATGCACACACATTTCCCCTTACTTTTTAGGAGGGAAAAAGTGAGTCTTATAGAGCAAAAAATACGGTAGTTTGCAAACCGGAACCGCCACTTCCAGGTTTGTGGTACTCAGGAGCCAAAACATCTGGGAACTAAGCTGTTTGAAAACGAAGGTACGACTGTACTGTCTTCACTGGCTGAGCTTTAACACAACACCTAAGCCACAAAGGACCTTACATCTGTACGTGAGCTGCATGCTAATGCGTGTTGCAACTTGGAGTAAAGCAAGCTACACAACTGTAAGCCAACTGCAGGAGAACTTGAGCTGCGTGCACAAGCAGAGATCACACACAGACTAAATTGCTCAAGGCTGATCCAAGGCTTAGAATTGTGTCTGAACATAGCCATTGACTGGCTTTCCAGGGTTTTAGGTGTGAGTTTTTCTCAACCATAGTTGGAGAAGGCAGAGATTGCACCTGGACCTTCCGCTTGGAAAAAACCCCACAAGGGTAACGAAAGGTGCTTTCTCCTCCAGACCACCCAAAACGAAGGGAAGACACTTGCCGAGCAATCATAATTCCTGAAACTCCACTCTGCATGGCTTGATTTGCATCTTCGAAAGACAAGATATCTCCGTTCCCTGCGCCAAAAGGAAAAAAAAATAATAATTCAGGGGTCACCCAAGCCATCCCCAATGCTTCAGATGCTGTTTTGCCAGGCAGAGGGCCTTCTCAGTGGTGGCGCCCTCTCTGTAGAACTACCTACCGAAAAGAGGCATCGGACTGGCAATTTTTGCGCATTCTGCTATGTACTCCCAGTTTGCCGCCTTTGTGTACCGCTGCTCCCTTGACCGGCCATGAAGCTAACGGGGTCAGAAAAGGGACAGTTGACAATCGGATGTGAGTAAATGCACATGCTTTGAGCGAAGGAAAGGGTGTTTTATCTGCTAATTAAATCTACCGACGAGAAGTTAAAGAGTGATGGGATGGAACGAACAGAAGACTGCAGCAAAGAATCACAGCTATGTCGGTATGGGGAAACGGAATGGAAGGGGGGAAATACTTCTTTCTTTTTCAATATGCTTTACTTAACAACCCCTCCCCTAGAAGAACCGTCACATGACTGATCGATAGCAAGTGAGATTGGAAAACAAACTGTGTGGAAATGAAAACATTAACTAAGATACAGTGTATCTGAAGAAGTGTGCATGCACACGAAAGCTTATACCAAGAACTAACTTAGTTGGTCTTTAAGGTGCTACAGGAAGGAATTTTTTTATTTTGACTATGGCAGACCAACACGGCTACCCATCTGTAACATTAACTAAGGACTTTGTTTTGTGGAAGATCTGGAAAGAGAAAGGCTTTCCTGTTGCGTAGTTATGAGATTTGCCATTACGAGACAGACTTTGTTGCGATATTTATAGTCAAAGGGGGCGCTGAGCCATTGTTCTGCTACTATGTGAGGATTGTAAATCTGAATGGGCGAAAACTCCCCTGGAAAGGCTAATTTATGGTGCAACTGGTCTGGGAAAATTAAGGAGCAGATGCTCAGACTGTATTTCATCAGAACTGTCAAAAATGGCGTCTGCCACTCGCACAGGACTTTTGGACTTTTGGATCACCGTGTCAGATGAATTACGGGAGAGTGTTACAAAGTTCACACAGAAACATAAATAATGCTTGATTCAACTTGCTTGTGGAAAGACTCGGAGGTTATTAAGAAGAAAAAGGATAACAGCAAGGAGATGGGAAGATGGGACTTGTGAATATCAAAGCAGCAGAAATATGAGATGATTAGACCCTTACTGAACTCAAAGCATGGGTACCCCCAACAAAAATTTTAAAATCTGGCTAATTATTTGGAGTTTATTATGTACTGGTATAACTTGGTATAACTAATGTGATAAGATTGGTTTGTTAATTGGAAATTTAATAAAAATTATTTATTAAAAAAAAGAAAAGAAAAGGGACAGTTGACACACCGCTTTTTGAAATGTTTAGGTAAGAACAGAGATGTGGTCTACCAACCCCCACAGTGCCACCTGTGTCCCTCAGATCAGGGGTAGTCAACCTTTTTATACCTACCACCCACCGATGCATCTTTCTTGATGATAAAATTTCCTTAAAGGTAAAGGTAAAGGTACCCCTGCCCGAGCGGGCCAGTCTTGACAGACTCTGGGGTTTGTGCGCCCATCTCACATCTATAGGCCGGGGGCCAGCGCTGTCCGGAGACACTTCCGGGTCACGTGGCCAGCGTGACAAAGCTGCATCTGGCGAGCCAGCGCAGCACACGGAACGCCGTTTACCTTCCCGGTGGAGTGGTACCTATTTATCTACTTGCACTTGATGTGCTTTCGAACTGCTAGGTTGGCAGGCGCTGGGACCGAGCAGCGGGAGCGCACCCCGCCGCGGGGATTCGAACCGCCGACCTTTCGATCGGCAAGCCCTAGGCGCTGAGGCTTTAACCCACAGCGCCACCTGCGTCCCGCATTTCCTTACCAGTGCTCAATGGAAGGATTCGGTTTGTGCGGTAGAACTCCCTACCACCCACCTAGAATCCTGAAATGCCCACAAATGGGCGGTAGCGACCAGGTTGACAACCCCTGGGCTAGATGGTGTAACTTTAGTCTGATCTAGTAGGGTGTGTGCATTTATTTATTTTTTAAATGAAGTTACTGCTCATCTGAACGTGGCTTAAGGAAGGCTACGGTACCGTGACCATAGAGGCACCCCACTCCCGGATGCTGGGAATCAGCTTGTGAGCCAGGTTGGTTTTCTCCTGCACCCCGGTCCGGATCTTCACCGTCAAGGGAACATCTAGCACCTGCCGAGGAAAAGAGGAACGATGAGCCAAGCGAAGTGTGCCTTGGAAGCCGAACCTGAGAGCGACGAGTCCAGGACTCTGGAGATTCCTTTGCCGAAAGCTTTCCCCAACAGCTGCTCTGAG
The DNA here is from genome assembly GCF_965113315.1 of Podarcis vaucheri. Lineage (NCBI taxonomy): Eukaryota > Metazoa > Chordata > Lepidosauria > Squamata > Lacertidae > Podarcis > Podarcis vaucheri. The sequence continues at coordinate 7,854,678 of NC_138756.1, read as the reverse complement.
AATGCACAGAGGGGGCCACAGAGTAGAGCAATCCCTTTTTGAGACCAGCGACTTCTGTACCAGGTGGGGAACTCAAAAGCCAGCCCCACACGACTGAGAGTGGCTTGGGAGCTGCACGGTCAGGGAAAACACAATGCTGTCCAGGGTTGTAGAGACTGCGGAGAGAATAATTGGGTGCACTCTTCCCACTTTGGATCAAATCTACGCTTCCAGGTGCCATAAGAAAGCTGCAGAGATAGCGCAGGACAGTGCGCACCCCGGAAATGATCTCTTTCAGCTTCTGGAAGTAGGTACAGGGTTATAAAGACTAGGACTAGCCGCCTGAGAAACACTTTCTGTTTAAATGCGATTTTGGTTTTAAACGCAGTGCAAGGTAGTCCCTATGGGAGTATATTGCATTATGGGGTATCAGAGCTTTTAGGGGGCTAACCAGGTTGGGATAGCTGTGATAGCAGGCTTGTTGGCCTTTGAATGTCTTATGTAGATTGTTTTCAATTTCGTTGTTCTGTATGGGACAATGACAATAAAGATTATCGTATCGATTACCGAAGAACCCCATGCCCCACCACAAGGGCCTTGTAATCATAATCTTGTGATGATTATGATACGCCACCCATCTTGCTGGTCTGCCCTGGGCCCTGGACACATTCGCCACAAAGCAGGGGCCAATAAACGGGTCAAAGCTTGCAGATTATGTGACGCTGTGCAAAGCTGATACGAAGAGGATGACTGTGGTTGCAAGAAGGAGCAACGCGGGGGAACAGAAGCACGAATGAAATCCAGTACTGCTAGGAGCCAGCCAAGGGGGGAAAAAACACACACCAACTTACGTAGTTCATGCCTCGGACAATCTGCTCAAACTTGTTGGGACGGCTCATTAAGCCACATCCTCCCCCCTGGGAAGAGAAAGGAGAGTAGAGTGAAGCGCGTTTTGAAAGATCACTGGGGGCGGGAGGGTGAAGGTCATAATCTCAGAACCTATTTTGGTCCTTGATGGTCTGGGCTTCCCAGAGGTTTTGCCACAGGTCCATCAGCTTGAAGGAGGGAGAGGTGTCAACTTGGCAGAACTTTTACTTTAAAAAGAAAAAAAAGGTGGGCTGCAATTTTGTAAGACTTGGAGAAGTTCCTTTGAGGCTCCCCATCGCTCCCAAGCTAAGTAACGGGCTGAGTTGAATTGTGAAGGGAAACTTAAAGGTAAGGGACCCCTGACAGTTCAGTCCATTCGTGGACGACTTTGGGGTTGCGGCGCTCATCTCGCTTTACAGGCTGAGGGAGCCGGCGTTTGTCCACAGACAGTTTTTCCAGGTCATGTGGCCAGCACCACTGCTGTGGTCTAAACCACTGAGCCTAGGGCTTGCCGATCAGAAGGTTGGCAGTTCGAATCCCTGCGACGGGGTGAGCTCCCGTTGCTCAGTCCCTGCTCCTGCCAACCTAGCAGTTCGAAAGCACATCAAAGTGCAAGTAGATAAATAGGTACCGCTCCGGCGGGAAGGTAAACGGCGTTTCCGTGCGCTGCTCTGGTTCGCCAGAAGCGGCTTAGTCATGCTGGCCACAAGACTGTCTGCGGACAAACGCCGGCTCCCATGGCCAATAAAGCGAGATGAGCGCCGCAACCCCAGAATCGTTCGCTACTGGACTTAACTGTCAGGGGTCCTTTACCTTTACCTTTTTAGTGCTTGAAAGCACTAGCGTGCTTGAAGGGCTTAATGGGATACCTTGTTATAGATGAGGTCGATAGGGCAGCCCACATTGATGTCCACAAAATCCACTTCGATGGTCCGGTTGAGAAGCTCTGCGCACTTGGTCATGGTGTCTGGGAACGCTCCTTCCAGCTGCAGAGGCGTGGGGTGAAAGAGGGTCAAAGGGGTGCCCCAACTCACGAGAGCAGCTTATAGGCATTGCACGTGTGCCAAACTATTTATCTGCAAGAATTCCCCAACTTGCCTTTTGAGGTCTGCACGCCACTCAGCATGAATTACGTAAATCAAAAGAAAGCGTATCAATAGAATATAGTGAAAAGACAGGCATGGCAGACTTAAGACTACGGTTTAGTGCAAATCGCATGAGCATCATGGCTGATCACCACTCCTCCCTCCAGTGCTGCAAGGAGTTTGGGAGCTTCTGCCTTGGCCCCAGCCTGCTATGTCTAAACGCAACCAACTATGGCCAGTGTCAACCATCGTTTAGGAGAACAAGGCAACTCCAAACGAGGGTTTATAATACCCAGAACAAGGAGACAGTACTAAAAACAAAACAACCCCCAACAAAAGTATATCATCTTCCACCTTTACTTCTGCTACCAAATGGAGCTGGCAATGGCTTTTGGTTAAAGATGGCCTTAAAAGGGAATTCCTGGAGGGGAGGGAAAGCGAGACCTATTAGCTTCCCATGCGGGAGCATCTATCAGCCAGAGGAGGATGAATAATAATAATAATAATAATAATAATAATAATAATTTATACCCCGCCCATCTGGCTGGGCTTCCCCAGCCACCCTGGGCGGCTTCCAGCAGAATACTAAAATACAGTAATTCATCAGATATTAAAAGCTGCCTTCAGATGTCTTCTAAAAGTCTGATAGTTGTTTACCGTATTTTTTGCTCCATAACACTCACTTTTTTCCTCCTAGAAAGTAAGGGGAAATGTCTGTGCGTGTTATGGAGCGAATGCCTACGGATGACGGGGGGATCTGCTGCAGTCGTGAGCAGAGGATCCATGGTTCCCCTTCCTTCCCTCCTCCGTGGCTCGCTTTGCTCGCTTTGAAACAGCAAAGCGGGAGAAGAGCCACTGAGTGGGGAAAAGAGAGGGACAAAGAGCCTGGTTACAAAGCACGGATCCACATGGATCCTCAGGATTTTTGCACTGGGTCACCCCAAATTCACCATCAGATCACATAGCATGTCCATGGCTACAGCTTGCACCAAAAAAATCACGCATCTACTGTTGCCTGGGGCCGCAGTGGTGCAAAAACATGGTTACAAAGCACGGATCCACATGAATCCTCAGGATTTTTGCATTGGGCTACCCCAAACTCACCATCAGATCACATGTCTGTGGCCACAGCATGAACCACAAAAATTATACATCCACTGTTTCATTTAGAATATTTTTTTTCTTGTTTTCCTCCTCTAAAAACTATGTGCGTGTTATGGTCGGGTGCGTGTTATAGAGCGAAAAATACGGTATTTCTTTGACATCTGATGGGAGGGCGTTCCATAGGGTGGGCGCCACCACTGAGAAGGCCCTCTGCCGGGTTCCCTGCAACTTTGCTTCTTGCAGTGAGGGAACCACCAGAAGGTCCTCAGTGTCTGGGTAGAACGATGGGGGTGGAGACGCTCCTTCAGGAGCTGCAGAGAGCTTTCTCTCTTCCTCTCCTCCCAACAGGAAGAACTCTCTTCTCCAACCTCCAGCGGTTGTGGGAAGGCAGAGGTGAAAGGGAGAACAGTCCGGCCTCTGCCACCAGCCATGGGGAACTGGGACCACTTTCTGAGCATCATGGCAGCCAGGCAGAAGACGGCAGCCAGGAGACGACCAGCAAGGCCATCTCCCTTAGCCTCAGAAGCGGCTTACTCCTGTTCTCTCTCCCCCGCCCCCCCAGTATTGCGAGTCTGCCTTCAATCTACCTGAACGCCAAAGAGATCCTCCGTGTTGTGTCTCTTCAGCAATGCCCACTCGGACGACTGCCCCTGGAGCAGGTTCGTGCAAACGGCCATCTCGCCGCAGGTGACGTCCGCCCCAAACCGCTTGCATATTCTTCGGAAAGGAAGGTTGCCGCACTGAAATCCCCGGAAGAAATCAGGAGAATGGAGGGTTACGGTTGCCTCGGGGCAGGTCTCAAGCCAGCACAAGCAAGACACCACGTCTAAACAAAGACACGGCCCGATCTCACAACATGAAGCATGTGAGGGCTGAATGGGAATAGCTGCTGGCGCTGCAGCTAAGTGCCAGGCCTCTTCATCCATTTCAACCAATTCACAATTCCAGCTTTTCACCTGTTCCTAACCAGATGTTCCGATACCTTGGTTCTCGAACTTAATCCGTTCCGGAAGTCTGTTCCAAAACCAAAGCGTTCCAAAACCAAGGCACGCTTTCCCACAGGAAGTAATGCAAAACGGATTAATCCGTTCCAGGCTGTTGAAAAACTACCCCTAAAACGCTTCTCCCCACTGCCCCAATCAGCGTGATCTTTCAAGAGAGATCTCTCTCTCTCTTACACACACATCACTTCCGGGTTTGCGACGTTCGGGTTCTAAGTTGTTCGTGAAGTAGGCTGTTCGAGAACCAAGGTACGACTGTACAGTGGTGCCCCGCAGGACGAATGCCTCGCAAGACGGAAAACTCGCTAGACGAAAGAGTTTTCTGTTTTGGAGGTGCTTCGCAAAACAAATCTCCTATGGGCTTGCTTCGCAAGACGACAATGTCTTGCGAGTTCCTGCTGTTTTTTTTCTCCTTCCCCCCCTTTTTCTAAGCCGCTAATCAGCTGATCCGATCAGCAGATAAGCCGCTAAAAGCGCTAATCCACTAATCCGTCAATGGGCTTGCTTCGCAAGACGAAAAAACCGCTAGACGAAGAGAATCACAGAACGGATTCTTTTTGTCTTGCGAGGCACCACTGTATTTATGTGTGCTTTTACCTTGTATTTTTAGGTTGTAAACCACCCCGAGATCTTGTGATGAAGTGAAGTGAAGGCACAAGACTGGGGGTGATCATCAGTGAGCTGCGCACAGGTGAGCTGCATGCAAGCTGCCCGCCAGCCCTGTGGCGCCTCCTTTTATTGAGACAAATATGCAAGCCAGGCAAATACATTTTGGGCTGTGACCTTTACACATCTTCCAGTCCCGAGATCGTGGGGTGGTACAAAGTTATTTTGGCACCTGTTTCCACAGCGTCATTTTCCCCCTGCACAGTGTATGACGAAGGAGACAAAAGGTCTCAGGGACAAAGGTTACAGACAAGACACCGCAGACTGCTGAGACCGCAAAAGGTCAGACAGAGGGAACAATGTTCAGACAGCTGTGGCTTGTCTGGGGGGGGGGGATGTGCCCGGCACCCCAGGGTCACACATGCAGGCAGACTGTGGCTGCCTGCTGGTGGGGAGTGTGCTCCCTCCGGACCCCAATGCCCACTCCGCGATTATCCCTACAATGACGGAAGATCTATAAAACAAACAAACAAACATCTACCTACCGTTGTTAAAGGAGCTAAATAGAGCTTCTCGCTGAGATCTAGCTGTAAGACAAAATCATGAAAATGCAAGTCATGTGTCAGGAAGCGTAAGGTGTGGGCTAATAATTTATGCACTGCTACGAATGTTACTTTGGCCACCTCATGAGAAGAGAAGACTCCCTGGAAAAGACCCTGATGCTGGGAAAGATGGAGGGCACAAGGAGAAGGGGACAACAGAGGACGAGATGGTGGGACAGAGTTCTCGAAGCAACCAGCATGAGTTTGACCAAACTGTGGGAGGCAGTGGAAGACAGGAGTGCCTAGCGTGCTCTGGTCCAGGGGGTCACATGAATGAGTTTTGAAAGCAAAAGGACTAAACCGTCTCTTGGGCACAAGGGCGAGAAATGCATTGCACTGGACTTAATATATATGAATAATGCAAACTGCTCAATTGTTGACATCCTGACAAGTACAGTGGTACCTCAGGTTAAGTACTTAATTCGTTCCGGAGGTCCGTTCTTAACCTGAAACTGTTCTCAACCTGAAGCACCACTTTAGCTAATGGGGCCTCCTGCTGCTGCCGCACTGCCGGAGCACGATTTCTGTTCTTATCCTATCATAGAATAGAATCATAGAATCATAGAGTCGGAAGAGACCACAAGGGCCATCGAGTCCAACCCCCTGCCAAGCAGGAAACACCATCAGAGCACTCCTGACATATGGTTGTCAAGCCTCTGCTTAAAGACCTCCAAAGTAGGAGACTCCACCACACTCCTTGGCAGCAAATTCCACTGTCGAACAGCTCTTACTGTCAGGAAGTTCTTCCTCATGTTTAGGTGGAATCTTCTTTCTTGTAGTCCATTGCTCCGTGTCCGCTTCTCTGGAGCAGCAGAAAACAACCTTTCTCCCTCCTCTATGTGACATCCTTCTATATATTTGAACATGGCTATCATATCACCCCTTAACCTCCTCTTCTCCAGGCTAAACATGCCCAGCTCCCTTTGCCGTTCCTCATAAGGCATCGTTTCCAGGCCTTTGACCATTTTGGTTGCCCTCCTCTGGACACGTTCCAGTTTGTCAGTGTCCTTCTTGAACTGTGGTGCCCAGAACTGGACACAGTACTCCAGGTGAGGTCTGACCAGAGCAGAATACAGTGGCGCTATTACTTCCCTTGATCTAGATGCTATACTCCTATTGATGCAGCCCAGAATTGCATTGGCAATCCTGAAGCAAGGTTCTTCACCTGAAGCACTATTTCTGGGTTAGCGGAGTATGTAACCTGAAGTGTATGTAACCTGAAGCGTATGTAACCCTAGGTACCACTGTAAAGATTCATCTTCAAGTCCTGTGTGTGGAGTCTAATTCATCTAATTCATCCCTGAGGTTTGAGGGTGAAACCTCTGCGTCGCTCTGAATAACTAAAAAAATATATACAGTGGATGCTCAGGTTGCGAACGTGTTCCATGCGGGAGGCACGTCCGCAACCCGCAGTGTCGCATCTGCGTACGCATGGGTTGCCATTCGGCACTTCTGCGCAAAGCACGATTTAGCGCTTCTGCGCATGCGCGACAGCCGAAACCCGGAGGTAAACCGTTCTGGTACTTCTGAGTTTCGGCGTGTCCGTAACCCACAAAAACGCAACCTGAAGCGTCTGTAACCTGAGGTATGACTGCGTATGGTAACACAAACAGCCCTTACCTTCCTCTTCTCACACGGTCGAAGTTTCACAAGATCTTCATCTGTCACAACCCCAGACGTTTTGAGTGCGGATTCCACTGCGGCCAGCGGCTGACTTGGGCTCTCCGGTTCCTCCACCGTGGGACCTTCTTTTGGCGAGGAAGGAGCAACCTTTGCCGCCTTTTCTCCTGGAGCTCTGAGATCCACGCTTCCTGGGGAGGCGGAAGAGTCCGCGGCCTCTCTCCCCACGGCGGGGTGTGGGACCGCTGCTTGGCTCCCATCCCCCTTCGCGTGGTTGGGCTTAGCTAAGCGGCAGAGGTACTGGTTGGACTTCTCGAAAGGAAACTTCTTTTTGCGCAGCTGCTGCTGGAGGTCTTTGCCCAGGCTGTTCTTCACGGCTGGCGGCTTCCCCTCCCACTGCTTCAAGAGGCCTTCATCTATGACGTTCTCGTAGTCCTCGCCCAGGTGGGCTGCAGCAAACCGGCAGGTGACCCCATACATGCACCTGCCAAACATCTTGAAGAGTATGCAGGTGTCTCCCAGGTCCGGCGGCTTGGTGGCCATATATTCTTTGACGCTGTGTAGGAAACGGCAGCGTGAGCCAAAGAAGCACTTATCGGCCCGTTCCTTCAACAAGAGAAAGAGGCTGTTTTAAAGGAGGGTAGCATAGGTTTTTAAATATATATACAGTATGAAGTTGCAGGTCACGCCCTGGTCATCTTACACCCTACAATTCAGCAACCTCCTCTTTAAAAGGTAAAGGGACCCCTGACCACTAGGTCCAGTCGTGACCGACTCTGGGGTTACTCATCTCGCTTTACTGGCCGAGGGAGCCGGCGTACAGCTTCCGGGTCATGTGGCCAGCATGACTAAGCCGCTTCTGGAGCAGCGCACGGAAACACTGTTTACCTTCCCGCCAGAACGGTACCTATTTATCTACTTGTACTTTTTGGGGTGCTTTCGAACTGCTAGGTTGGCAGGAGCAGGGACCAAGCAACGGGAGCTCACCCCGTCGCGGGGATTCAAACCGCCAACCTTCTGAGCGGCAAGTCCTAGGCTCTGTGGTTTAAAACACAGCGCCACCCGCGTCCCTTAATCCCATCACGTCTAACAAGTGACCTGTGGCAAAAACCTTAAAGAAATATATCTTTATTTACACATTTAAAATTACACATAATGAAAATACAATGTTCTGTTGTAATGAAAAGATCTACACCAAAAAATAGAAAAGGAAAGGAAAAAGATAAAGAAAAGAAAGAATAGAGTTAAAACAAAAATCTTATCAAGAACATTCGATTTTTAAGAAATACAAACCATCATCGATGTTGTTATATACATATATTCCCAGTAAGAATCTTTATTTTCACCTTTTCAATTTTTCTTCATCCCTATTACTTTCTTATCTATGCCTGATCTCTGGCTTTCGTGACGGAAACCAGAGCGCACGGAAACGTAGTTTACCTTCCTGCCGGAGTGGTACCTATTTATCTACTTGCGCTGGCGAGCTTTCAAACTGCTAGGTTGGCAGGAGCTGGGACCGAGCAATGGGAGCTCGCCCCGTCACGGGGATTCGAGCCACCAACCTTCCGGTCGGCAAGGTTTAGACCACAGCGCCACCCACATCCCCATGCCATTAACAGGGCTAGGAGCTCTCAAATTTTGTCAATCTGTTCATCAAGTCCTAATCATCCTCACACATAGTTTACCTGGACGACTGAAGGGCAGAGGCGGTTCTTTTCATAGTGCGTCGGCTTCATGCAAGGGCGGCCCTTATTCTGCCCCCGGGCCCTCTTTGGGCCCTGAGGCTCCTTCGCACTTCTGTTTTCCTCTTCCGGCAGGCTCTTTTCTTCTGCATTGCTTCCATCTTTTCCCAGCTTCTGCAGTTTGGCAGGAGGCTCATTCAGGTCTCCACCGGTATTACTCTCTGCACTGTCCTCTGCAGCTAGCACATCGCCATCTTTCTCATTCGTCACCTCCCCTTCCCGATCAAGGTACGTGTGGAACTTTTCTTTCGTAGAGAGGTACCTATAGGGGAGAAGAGTTGTGAAGCTCCGTGTCCACACCACATCACCTACAAGTGACGCTTCATAGAGTCACTAGAGGGCTACATTTTTGTGATTTACCGGTTTTTAACTCACAACTTAAATACAGTGGTACCTTGGTTCCCGAACAGCTTAGTTGTTGAACAAATTGGCTCCTGAACACTGCAAACTTGGAACTAAGTTTTCCTGTTTGTGAACGTTTTTCGGAAGCCAAACGTCTGACGCGGCTTCCGATTGAGTGCAGGACACTCCTGCAGCCAATCGGAAGTCATGCCTTGGTTTTTGAACAGTTTTGGGAGTCAATCGGACTCCCAGAACGGATTAAGTTCAAGAACCAAGGTACCACTGTATAAGGGTTCTATTTTACCACACGGTGACAAAAATACTTCCCATCAGAAGAATCTGCACCCCAACCCCCAAGAACTTTTTTATAGTTTATTCATTATTGCATTTATTTTCCATCTTTTCTCCAGTGGTCTCAGGATTGCATACATGTTCGTCTGCCTCCTCCCCATTTTATCCTTCCCACAATCCTGTGAAGGCTGAGAGACTGTGACTGACTCCAAGGTCACCCACTGAGTTTCATGGCTGAGAGGGGATTTGAACCCAGGTCTCCCAGGTCCTAGGGACGCGGGTGGTGCTGTGGGTTAAACCACAGAGCCTAGGACGTGCCGATCAGAAGGTCGGCGGTTCGAATCCCCATGACAGGGTGAGCTCCCATTGCTCGGTCCCTGCTCCTGCCAACCTAGCAGTTTGAAAGCACGTCAAAGTGCAAGTAGATAAATAGGTACCGCTCTGGCAGGAAGGTAAACGGCGTTTCTGTGCACTGCTCTGGTTCGCCAGAAGCGGCTTAAGTCATGCTGGCCACATGACCCGGAAGTTGTACGCTGGCTCCCTCGGCCAATAAAGCGAGATGAGCACCGCAACCCCAGAGTCAGTCACGACTGGACCTAATGGTTGGGGGCCCCTTTACCTTTATCTCCCAGGTCCTAGTTTAATACTCTAGTCACTACACCACGCTGTGGGCTCTCAAATAAAAATGAAAACCCCCCACATGCTCCAAGAAGCTCTGTGCATACATGTTTCGGAAGCTTTGTCTTTTTAAGAGAGAAAATGACCCATCAGAGATTTTGTGTCATGAACGAAGGTTATGGGCTTAGGAAACATTCAAACAGAGGCATTCATAGGAGTTTGGGATCCTCCTGCAAAGAAAGCCCTGCTGCACATCTTGCAAAGCTACCGAGATACCATTTGCTTTGCAACCATTGATCACAATCTTAAATCTCTCAGATGTCAAGGAAATAAACAACTATCTGACTTTTAGATGACATCTGAAGGCAGCCCTGTTTAGGGAAGTTTTTAAATGTTTGATGTATTTACCGTGTGTATAATATTCTGCTGGGAGGCACCAAGAGTGGCTGGGGAAACCCAGGGTATAAATAATAAATTATTATTATTATTTGGGCATCAGCCAAGGACTGGGCAGGTCCGTGGCAATATTCTAATGGGAGCTGCCCAGAGTGGCTGGGGAAACTCAGCCAGATGGGCGGGGTATAAAATAATAATAATAATAATAATAATAATTTGGGCATCAGCCTAGGACTGGGCAGGCCCATGGTAATATTCTAATGGGAGGTGCGCAGAGTAGCTGGGGAAACCCAGCCAGATGGCTGTGGCATAAAATAATAATAATAATAATAATAATAATAATAATAATTTGGGCATCAGCCTAGGAGTGGGCAGGCCCGTGGCAATATTCTAATGGGAGCTGCGCAGAGTAGCTGGGGAAACCCAGCCAGATGGGTGTGGTATAAAATAATAATAATAATAAGAAGAATAATAATAATAATAATAATAATAATAATTTGGGCATCAGCAGCCTAGGACTGGGCAGGCCCAAGGTAATATTCTAATGGGAGCTGCGCAGAGTAGCTGGGGAAACCCAGCCAGATGGGCGGGGTATAAAATAATAATAATAATAATAATAATAATAATAATAATAATAATAATTTGGGCATCAGCAGCCTAGGACTGGGCAGGCCCAAGGTAATATTCTAATGGGAGCTGCCCAGAATGGCTGGGGTATAAAATAATAATAATAATAATAATAATAATAATAATAATAATGATGATGATAATTTGGGCATCAGCCTAGGACTGGGCAGGCCCATGGTAATCTTCTAATAGTAGCTGGCCAGAGTGGCTGGGCAAACCCAGCCAGATGGGCAGGGAATAGAAAATAAATTATAATTATAATTAACATTCCAAGGTCACACGCCCCCCACCCCGAATCCCAGAGGAGGCGCTGCCTGTCAGTGCAGGAGATACTATCTTCCTTGGGGTCCAGAACCTGGGCAGGGAAAGAAGGAGGGGGGGGGTCTAGGGAAGGTTTGGGGTGCGGAGGGGGGCACCCTAATACTCACTGGGCTCTGATAGGGGCCACCCCAGCAGCCTCCATTGGGGCGGGGGCGAGGGCCGCACCCCCACAGCCCCCCCCGGCCCACACCCTCCGCCTGACGGGCAACTCAGACAGGGAGCGCGACCCCCCTGCAGCCGCACAGCGTGGCTTCCGCCGCTTCCGGTCCCAAACCGGAAGCTCCCCGGCCGCTTCCGCTTCCTGCAGCGCGGAGGCCGAGGTTCCTAGAGCGACGCAGACTCAGGAGGAAGAGGGGCGAAGGATTCCAGCGCCCCCTGCCGGAAGTTTCCGTCTAAGCTCCCACCGCTGTTTTTTACCTTGCGAGGGAGAGAAGGTTGGGAAGGAGAGGCGGGGCTTAGGGGAAAAGGCGGGTTGGGATTGGGGGGAAGCGGGTGGGCGGGGCCTCGGTGGGCGGGGCTTCATTGGAATTGGGCGGGGTATAAATAAATTATTATTATTATTATTACTATTATTATTATTATTGACGGGAGAAAGAATAAAAATGTCATTGATTTTGTGTTTGGGAAGCAGCAAACCTCGATGTGATTTATGGAAAAAGATAAAATTCAATAAAACTTTATTTTATTTTATTTTATTTATTTTATTTTATTTTATTTTATTTTATTTTATTTTATTTTATTTTATTTTATTTTTTATTTATTTATTCATTCATTCACTCACTCATTCATTTAAAAAACCTCAATAAGACTACCACTAGCAAAATGTTGCAGCAGCAATTTTAAAAGGTTGTTGTTGCTTAGTCGTTTAGTCGTGTCCGCCTCTTCGTGACCCCCTGGACCAGAGCAGGCCAGGCACTCCTGTCTTCCACTGCCTCCCGCAGTTGGGTCAGACTCATGTTCGTAGCTTTGAGAACACTGTCCCACCATCTCGTCCTCTGTTGTCCCCTTCTCCTTGTGCCCTCCATCTTTCCCAACATCAGGGTCTTTTCCAGGGAGTCTTCTCTTCTCATGAGGTGGCCAAAGTCTTGGAGCCTCAGCTTCAGGATCTGTCCTTCCAGTGAGCACTCAGGGCTGATTTCCTTCAGAATGGAGAGGTTTGATCTTCTTGCAGTCCATGGGGCTCTCAAGAGTCTCCTCCAGCACCAGAATTCAAAAGCATCCATTCTTCGGTGATCAGCCTTCTTTATGGTCCAGCTCTCACTTCCATACATCACTACTGGGGAAACCATAGCTTTTACTATACGGACCTTTGTTGGCAAGGTGAGGTCTCTGCCTTTTAAGATGCTGTCTAGGTTTGTCATAGCTTTTCTCCCAAGAAGCAGGCGTCTTTTAATTTCGTGGCTGCTGTAACCATCTGCAGTGATCACGGAGCCCAAGAAAGTAAAATCTCTCACTGCCTCCATTTCTTCCCCTTCTATTTGCCAGGAGGTGATAGGCCCAGTGGCTATGATTTTAAAAGGTACAAAATGTCAAAGCCGTAATGGGATAGGCTAAAGGCTCCACTTAAAACTTGTGCAAAGCTCTGTGGAGAAAAAAGAGAATTGAATATACCGGTAAATGAAAATTATGTCCTTAAAAAAATTGCTTACATGCAGTTTGGTGTCACTACCTGAAGAGGGTAGCACATGCCTTTTCTGTTCCTATGCTTAGTTTGGGGAAAGAGATGGATGGGATTTTTGCAGCCTTCTGGTTCATCGTCTAACTAACCGGATCCTTACATAAGTCTGTGGGATGTCTCCCACGTCCAAAGTACCAGCTGCAATCTATGCAAACGTCCTCGGTCCCTGCAAATCCTGCCTCAAGGAAATTCAGATTTCTGCATTTGGAATAAAATCACACTCTTAAAAACAAACAAACAAAAAATAATCAATTTTGTTCCAGGGGTTCCTGAAGAACTCAGCTATACATCTGCAAATAACCCTACAACATTTCCCTGATGAAAATAGGGAGGTCCTATCCATTAACAACAACAACAATAAAAAAGAACAAAAATCCTGGACAGCATCTTAAAAAGCAGAGACATCACCTAGCCGACAAAGGCCTGTATAGTCAACGCTATGGTTTTCCCAGTAGTGATGTATGGAAGTGAGAGCTGGACCATAAAGAAGGCTGATCGCCGAAGAATTGATGCTTTTGAATTCTGGTGCTGGAGGAGACTCTTGAGAGTCCCATGGACTGCAAGAAGATCAAACCTCTCCCTTCTGAAGGAAATCAGCCCTGAGTGCTCACTGGAAGGTCAGATCCTGAAGCTGAGGCTCCAAGACTTTGGCCACCTCATGAGAAGAGAAGACTCCCTGGAAAAGACCCTGATGTTGGGAAAGATGGAGGGCACAAGGAGAAGGGGACGATGGAGGACGAGATGGTGGGACAGTGTTCTCGAAGCTACCAGCATGAGTTTGACCAAACTGCGGGAGGCAGTGGAAGACAGGAGTGCTTGGCGTGCTCTGGTCCAGGGGGTCACAAACAGTCGGACACGACTAAATGACCAAAGAACAACAACACACCCATGGATCAAGGGATGTGTGGGATATCGAAGCACCTGATTTTTGCAACAACTGGGATGTAGGGGTTTGCACAAAGGCAAGAACCATGTCTTTTGCTGCTCGTACTTTTGACTCTCTTCCTCCCCACCTTTCCCCCCTGGTCCCACCCACCACTGGGCAAACAGCCCCCCGGGAATGTTGTTCCATTGGAAATATCCTCTTGACTGAAAGCTTTCCTCACGCCTGAAGGATGGGAACATTTAGAAAACCAGCTCAGACAGCAAATCTCTCCCGTGCTAAAAGGTTTTTGCGTTTTGTGTCGTTGAGAGCTCTCCATATGGGCAAGGAAGGGGGATTATTATGTGGACATGGCTTCAAGTATAGGATATATGTTAAGAATATCAGTTACTCCCTTTGCTTGTGTGTGTTCAGGGTCCCAGATCTTTTGAAGCAAATTGGGGCTTGGACCCCCAGCCTTTAGCACATTGCGGGAGGGATATAATTTCAAGGAGCAGGAAAACCTCATTAGCGATGGCCTCTTAATCCCCTTTCGGCTTTGCCCTTGAACAAGAGCCCTGTGTAGTTTATGCAACTATTAGGCTCAGTTTGCCCAATTTGTTTCAACAAATGGCTCTCTTTTGCCTTTGCCTGTCAGAAAATCACACGCGCAAACCGCCTTAAGGCCAAGGCTATCGAAGCAATAACTGTGTTTAACTTAGGAAACAAAACAAAAAAGTGCAGGGAACAAGCCGTTTCAGCTGCCACCTTAGATCAAGAACAGGACGCTAGACTAGATGGGTCTTTTGCCTGATCCTGCAAGTCTTCCTTATATCCTTATGGATACTGTGGTTGCCAACTGGAGCGATCGCAGGCCAGTGTTTCCCGGTTGTCAGTGTTTACACTACATTTTTAAAGATTTGCCTTGAGAGAGTCTTTGAACCTCTTTTGTTGGCCACCAGCATTATGCTTTCCATTTTTAAGTTTGGAATAGAGTAGTTGCTTTGGAAGACGATCATCAGACATCTGCATAACATGACCAGTCCAACAAAGTTGATGTTGACGGATCATTGCTCCAACATCCTTGATTCTTCCAGTACACTGGCATGAGTTCGCCTGTCTTCCCAGGTGATGTGTAGAATTTTTCGGAGACACGGTTGATGGAATCTTTTGAGGAGTTGGAGATGGCGTTTATAAGAAATGCGCTAATGTTATGTTGTGGGTGAACATATCAGACGACACAGCAATTCTTCAAACAGTTCTTGTTTATTCACAGGCCAGAACAAAACTGAACTGAAGGGTTCAGCCAGCCTGCTTATATAGAGCTCCAGTACAACGTAACTGTAACAATTTTCTAAAACTGTCCAATCACTGAACGTCACTTTCCATCCCTTATTTGCATAACTATCTACAGTATCCTCCTGCTGGCCCAGGGTGAGAACTTCAGTACATAACAGGGAATGGGAAACCAGGGGACAGACGGAATGGAGTACAGTACTCTGGATGGAGGACGTGGCCGGCTGACACTCTGAACAGAAACATGCCTTTTGGACCTCCGTTCTTGCCTCTGAAGAAAGAGTCTCCTGCCCACATTGCTTGTGCTACAGTCCATCAACTCTGCCTTCCCAGGGGCCAGGGGTTTTTGCTGCACAAACATCCCAGCTGGTCGTCTGGGAGCTGTTACTCCCTTGTCGTGTCAACTCTTTGCCAGAGCCATCCTTCTTCCTTAGCCAGGCCTGGCTTTGCAATTCCTGCTTTCCTAGAATGCACTTAAGGGCTTTCCCCTCTTTGGAACGGCCTACATAATCTCCTCTTCCGTGGTCCTTTCCACCTCTGCTGTCGAAATGGCCTTCGCTTCTTTTCCCACGCTTAGGACTCATCCATTCCTCAAAATGTTTACAGTCTTAAAAGCCTGCTTCTGCTCGCTTGCTTACTCTATCCTGGGCCTCCCCGCCTGAGCCATCGTGGCCGCCATCGATCCATAGCTGCCAACATTTCCCTTTTTTTAAGGGAAATTCCCTTACTCTGAATAGGATTCCTCGCAAGAAAAGGGAAAAGTTGACAGCTACGCATTGATCATTGAATTATGGTGCTGGAGGAGACTCTCGAGAGTCCCATGGACTGCAAGAAGATCAAACCTCTCCATTCGGAAGGAAATCAGCCCTGAGTGCTCACTGGAAGGACAGATCCTGAAGCTGAGGCTCCAAGACTTTGGCCACCTCAGGAGAAGAGAAGACTCCCTGGAAAAGACCCTGATGTTGGGAAAGATGGAGGGCGCAAGGAGAAGGGGACGACAGAGGACGAGATGGTGGGACAGTGTTCTCGAAGCTACCAGCATGAGTTTGACCAAACTGCGGGAGGCAGTGGAAGACAGGAGTGCCTGGCGTGCTCTGGTCCATGGGGTCACGAAGAGTCGGACATGACTAAACAACTAAACACAACAACATGCATTGATCTCCCCTCTCTTCTGGATCAACAGGTACAAACCACGCCCCTCATCCCCAAGTTCCCAGCTGGTTTGGTCGGTGCTCCCCGCATTCTTCGTTCCAGGACTTTGAAGCCACTGGTTCAAGTCCTACCCTCTGGCAGCAATTTTTCAGTGCGGACTCAGCAGCAGGGGCAGGAAGCTGCAAGCGAAATAAAGGAGCTGAAATATGGAGCCAGCTGTGTTCATCCTCCGAGTCTGGAGCTGATATTAATTAGCTGTTTTAATTTTAATGTTTTTACGCTGCTGCCTTCTGTGTTTGATTTTTGGGATATTATCGGAATTTATTGCTTTGGATTTTAGACTGGGTGTCTCATATGTTCGGGTTTTATCTGATGCAGCTTACATTTTTTGTGCTTAGAAGATCAGTAACTCGCCTTCTAGGACAATGTCCAGTTTAGAAAGGAAAGCAGGGTGCGGATTATTATTAAAGTTCTTATCTCGGTTGAATCAGGATTCAGGCAGGGCTGAGATGCAGAGGCAGAAAACTAATTCTGTTTAACAAATTTCACTCGGTAAGTTCAAAAACCTCTGGAAAAACCCAGAAGCAGTTCCCATAAAGCCTTGACACAGTCGTTCATGTGTTGCTTGCTTTACGGATAGACTACTGCAATGCCCTTCATGTGGGGCTTCCCTCGCCGTTGACCCAGAACTGGCAGAATGCTGCAGCACAATTGCTGACAAAAGTAAGCCCTTGTTAGAATGCAATGCCTGTGCTCAGAGATCTTCACTGCTTGCCGATTTGCTGCTGGACCAGTTTCGTGGTTTCGCTAGTAGTATATAAAGCCCTTAACAACCTGGGACCAGTTCACTTACGAGATCATAGAATCATAGAATTGTAGAGGGACCCCAAGGGTCATCTAGTCCAACCCCTTGCAATGCAGGGATCTCAGTTAGAGCATCCAGCCCAGTGGTGGGACGAGACTGCTTTAAATGTTAGGGATGCTACTGAAACACACCCCTAGAGGGCAGCATTTCTCAATCAGATTCAAAACAGGTGAGATCACTCCATCCCCTAAATAATAATAATAATAATAATAATAATAATAATAATAATAATGGTTTTATTATTTACACCCCGCGTTTTGTGTCTTTGTCTTTATCACCTGGGGAGGAGGGATAGTGGCGGTGGGGAATTGGTGAAAGCTGCATTTAAACCTGCCCAACCTGCGCTTTGAGGGACGCGGGTGGCGCTGCGGGTTAAACCACAGAGCCTTGGGTTTGCCGATCAGAAGGTCGGCGGTTCGAATCCCCGCAATGACGGGGTGAGCTCCCGTTGCTCGGTCCCTGCTCCTGCCAACCTAGCAGTTCAAAAGCACATCAAAGTGCAAGTTGATAAATAGGTACCACTCTGGTGGGAAGGTAAACGGCGTTTCCGTGCGCTGCTCTGGTTCGCCAGAAGTGGCTTAGTCATGCTGGCCACATGACCCGGAAGCTGTACGCCGGCTCCCTCGGCCAATAAAGCGAGATGAGCGTCGCAACCCCAGAGTCGGCCACGACTGGACCTAATGGTCAGGGGTCCCTTTACCTTTACCTTTACCTTTACCTTTACCTTTACCCTGTGCTTTCTGAAACAGCGTACATACTGAAACACAGAAACATGCCCTTCTCTTGCAGTGCAGTTATCCAGCCAAACAGTGAGTGGACAAATGCAGAAAAAAATGCAAATAAATTTTGCATGCATAAAAAAAAACTGTGCATTTGTGAAAATAGCATACAAAATGCATTGCGTTAGTTCCTGAGTCTCTTACCCATATTGATAACTTTGCTCAGCTTAACAGATACTTGCCAGGCTGTATTTGCAAAGGGAGGTGTAAGCCCCTACAGTCTAAAGACAATTGGAAAGCTTTCCACATTTCCTTCCTCCTTGCAGAGAAACATTTGAGGTCCATTTGAGAGAGTCAAAATGGCTTCAGGATTGCCCTACTGTACTATTTCAGACATGTGGTTTATATACTTATGTATGTGTTTGCCTTGTACATTAAGGAAAAGAAATAAAAAGAGTAGAGACATCACCTTGCCAACAAAGGTCCATATAGTTAAAGCTATGGTTTTCCCAGTAGTGATGTATGGAAGTGAGAGCTGGACCATAAAGAAGGCTGATCGCCAAAAATGGATGCTTTTGAATTCTGGTGCTGGAGGAGACTCTTGAGAGTCCCATGGACTGCAAGGAGATCAAACCTCTCCATTCTGAAGGAAATCAGCCCTGAGTGCTCACTGGAAGGACTGATCCTGAAGCTGACACTCCAAGACTTTGGCCACCTCATGAGAAGAAAAGACTCCCTGGAAAAGACCCTGATGTTGGGAAAGATGGAGGGTGCAAGGAGAAGGGGACGACGGAGGACGAGATGGTGGGACAGTGTTCTCGAAGAGACCAACATGAGTCTGACCAAACTGCGGGAGGCAGTGGAAGACAGGAGTGCCTGGCGTGCTCTGCTCCAGGGGGTCACGAAGAGTCGGACACAACTAAACAACTCAACAACAATGTGTTTGCCTTGTACATTTAGGAACATTTATAAATATATATAAATTTCAGTTTCATTGTTCTAGTTGGGACAATGACAATAAAGATATCGTATCGTATAAGAAGACCTTAGAATTCCTCTAACAGTTACCAACAGAGGCGTGACGGAAAGCACTTTTGTCCCAGAAACTGACGCTGGCCCGTTCCCCTCCTCATTTGTGAGTCAAACCCTCCACAGCTGCCCCCTCCTTTCTGGCCTGCGTTGGGAGATAAGCGCTCAGCTTTGCTGAAGTGGAAGCCGGATGGAACAAGCATGTGGCCTGCCTGCCTCTCACCCGTCACCCTCCTTCTCCAGCTACCAGGCCTATCGCTTCATCACCTTGTAAATGTCAGCAACTCGCTCACGTGTGCTTTCATTATTTCTCTCTCTCTCTCTCTCTGTGGGGTTAACTTTCCAAAATAGGCCTTGCTGCTCTGAAAGCAGAGATAGATGTGCGAAAGCCCAGCCTGTGCCAGAATGTGGCAAAGGAATTTCGGCCGCTGCCCAGCCACATCGCAGGTCAAGGTTCGGATCCGAGCTTTGTTGCTCTTCGGTGGCTCCCGGATGACCCAGGTGGAATCTACATGCCTATTGAAAAAAACACTGTGAAAGTTTTTTTTTTTAAAAAAAAGAATTTCTGAAAAATACATCAAATTTTGCGTAGCTCGCTGCCGCCATCTAGTGCCAAATTTGTATATTGCGCATCACATTTGAAACATTTTACTGGCTGCTGTATTGCTGAGTCCCCATTTACTGAGCATGTGTCTTCACCTGTTTCATACCATCCAACATTTCTCCAATGAAAATAGGGACACCCTATTCTATTAATATATTAATAAATTAATATATCAATATACCAATATTAATATATTGATATATTGATATTAATATTATACCCCAGCCATCTGACTGGATTGGCCCAGCCACTCTGGGCAGCTTCCAACATAGATAAAAACATAATGAAACATAAAGCATTAAAATACTTCTCTCTACCTGGCTGCATCCAGGTGTCTTTTATAGTCTTTGTATAGTTACTTATCTCCTTGGCTTGGAGGTTGCATAATTCAAGGGCTTTTTTTCAGCCGGAAGTCACCAGAACCCAGTTCCGACACCTCTCTATGCCCTCCAACATTTATGTGATGAAAATAGGGACGTGCTAAGGGAAAGGGGTCGCGGGTGGCGCTGTGGGTTAAACCACAGAGCCTAGGACTTGCCGATCAGAAGGTCGGTGGTTTGAATCCTCGTGACAGGGTGAGCTCCCGTTGCTCGGTCCCTGCTCCTGCCAACCTAGCAGTTCGAAAGCACATCAAAGTGCAAGTAGATCAATAGGTACCATTCCGGCGGGAAGGTAAACGGCATTTCCGTGCACTGCTCTGGTTCGCCAGAAGCGGCTTAGTCCTGCTGGCCACATGACCCGTAAATTGGACGCCGGCTCCCTCGGCCAGTAAAGCAAGATGAGCGCCACAACCCCAGAGTTGGTCACGACTGGACCTAATGGTCAGGGGTCCCTTTACCTTTACCTTTAAGGGAAAGCAGGACATTCCAAGATCAAATCGGAAACCAGGACAGCTTCTGTAAATCTGGGACTTTCGCTGGCTAGATCCAGTTGCCCAAATTCACCCTGTGGAATCCATGGACAGGGCTCAATTCTGAGGCTGAGTTAGATGGATACAACCCACATATACAGTGGTACCTCGGGTTACATCCGCTTCAGGTTACATCCGCTTCAGGTTACAGACTCCTCTAACCCAGAAATATTACCTCAGGTTAAGAACTTTGCTTCAGGATGAGAACAGAAATCGTGCTCCGGCGGCGCGGCAGCAGCAGGAGGCCCCATTAGTTAAAGTGGTGCTTCAGGTTAAGAACTGTTTCAGGTTAAGAACGGACCTCCAGAATGATTTAAGTTCTTAACCCGAGGTACCACTGTATTGTCTGTTTGGCACTCCTTCCAGACAGATGTTGCGAAAAAATGATGTAAGAGAGTTTTCGGCCGCTGCCCTGCCATCAACACCCTGAATTATTAAATCGGCCCTTTTGAAATACGGAGTTTGAATTGTGGTGGTTATTGCCTTAGAACCGGGCCACAACGGAAACATTTGCTCATTCGTACCGTTGACTCACACACTTCTGATGTCATAATTTTCTCTCGCTTTCTCTCTCCCCGCCGAACGACAAGATGGCAGCCAGAGCAGTTCTAAAAATAGACACATCTAATTTTAATGGAGGGTGTTGCAAATGTCCTTCGTAGTGAGTGACGGGCCGACGACACCACATACATCTACCAAGTGTTTGGGGGCAGAGTTATTCCTTAAACATTAAAAAGAATCATACAGTCTTAACTGGAAGGGATTGATGCTTTTGGATTCTGGTGCTGGAGGAGACTCTTGAGAGTCCCATGGACTGCAAGAAGATCAAACCTCTCCATTCTGAAGGAAATCAGCCCTGAGTGCTCACTGGAAGGACGGATTCTGAAGCTGAGGCTCCAATACTTTGGCCACCTCATGAGAAGAGAAGACTCCCTGGAAAAAACCCTGGTGTTGGGAAAGATGGAGGGCGCAAGGAGAAGGGGACGACAGAGGGCGAGATGGTTGGATAGTGTTCTTGAAGCTACCAGCATGAGTTTGACCAAACTGCGGGAGGCAGTGGAAGACAGGAGTGCCTGGCGTGATCTGGTCCATGGGGTCACGAAGAGTCAGACATGACTAAACGACTAAACAACAACAACAACAACAACAACAACTCTTTGGCGAGAGAACCCCAGCAGAGATTTGTCATGGCAAAACGTACCGCAAAGAAAAGCGTGGAAATAGATGCTGGGAAACCTTTAAAAAATGTGGTCCTCCAGCAAGTTCCAAAATGTCCTTTTTCAAAAGCTCCTTCAAAACTTTACCACTTGTCCAGCACACAGACAGACCGCATGTTTGGTAAGCTGCAATATACTTACAAAACTCTTCAAAGGTCTGATTCATGTGCTTTTCCATACGGCAGTCAGAAAAAGTTGCCCGGGCAGTAAAACGTCGCTTGGGTACAAAATGGCGAATGTTCCTAATGGAAGGGACCCAACTGGAATCTAGTCCAATCCTCTGCAATGCAGGAATCTCAGCTAAAGCATCCATGACAGATGGCCATCCAACCTCTGCTTAAAAACCTCCAAGGTAGGTGTCTTCTTCTTCAGTTTCAGATTATTGGTTAATTTTTCTAGTAGGGCTGTTTCCTATACTATTTGGTATCATTGGTCCATGCTTACTCCTGACAGGTCTCTCCAGTGTCTGGCTATGATGCTTCTGGCTCCGCTAACCCAGAAATAGTGCTTCAGGTTTAGAACTTTGCTTCAGGGTGAGAACAGAAATCGTGCTCCGGTGGTGCGGCGGCAGCAGGAGACCCCATGAACTAAAGTGGTGCTTCAGGTTAAGAACAGTTTCAGGTTAAGTACGGACCTCCGGAACGAATTAAGTACTTAACCCAAGGTACCACTGTAGATTTATTAGTCCCTTGATTTATTATCAAGAGAGATACTCCAAAGGTTATCTAAGGATCAACGAGGTCATGTATTAGATCCTTCCAACACTACGATTCTAATAGTAATAGTAATAACTGCTTTCAACATTTTCTGCCACTACCGCCCAAGGCAGCTCCCTTGTTCCTGCCCTGTCTCCCCGCTGGTCAAAGAAAGCATGGCTTTGCTCCGATGTTGACGTTATCTAATCAGACCTTGTGTTGAACATGGGTGCTGGTTCTTGGGAGGCCACACACAGTGCGGTTTCGATGTACCGGGGAAGCCTCCCTCGATCTCCAGCCAGACTTCAGTCATCACCTTGTCAAGATAAGCCTTGGAGGTCAGTCAAGGAGAAAAGCTCATTGCAGCAGCCGTTGGGACGGAAGATCTCAGAGGAGCGTCTAATGGAAATCTTTGACCGCCATCCCATTAAGGGTCACATGACTTCTTCCCCATTCCCCCCTCTACGTGCTGATGGAGATAAGCATTGATGAATGAAGCTTCTTTGATTCTCAAGTGCCCTGTCTGCTTTCTGTCTTGTCCTGTCACTGAGACCCAGGACACGATAACGGCGGCCTTTCCCAGCTGTCTTCAACCAGCGCTGACCCGTAGCGGAAACCGACGTGGGTGGAGAGCTTTGCTTTGTGGGCTTCTAATCTGGAAAGCGAAACCTTAGTTCTGAGCCTTGAAACGGGGAAATCCATTAACCAGAGCGAGATGATGAAGGAGTCAGCAGGTCTGCCAAGGGCCAGCAGTTGTTTAGGGCACTGTGGGAGGCCTGGACACCAGAGTCCGCTCCCAGGGGAAAGTGGCTGGACTGCACGTTCTGCCAGCTCCTAACAGGAAACCATAACATAAAAGGAACATTTGGGGACACGGGTAGCTGCGTTCTTCTTGTTGGAAATCCTGGAAGCCAAGGCCCAAGTTTGGGGCAAGTTTGAACCCCTAGCCGGAATTAAGATTGCCGGAAGAAATATCAACAACCTCAGATATGCAGATGACACAACCTTGATGGCAGAAAGTGAGGAGGAATTAAAGAACCTTTTAATGAGGGTGAAAGAGGTGAGCGCAAAATATGGTCTGAAGCTCAACATCAAAAAAACGAAGATCATGGCCACTGGGTCCATCATCTCCTGGCAAATAGAAGGGGAAGAAATGGAGGCAGTGAGAGATTTTACTTTCTTGGGCTCCATGATCACTGCAGATGGTGACAGCAGCCACAAAATTAAAAGATGCCTGCTTCTTGGGAGAAAAGCGATGACAAACCTAGACAGCATCTTAAAAAGCAGAGACATCATCTTGCCAACAAAGGTCTGTATAGTTAAAGCTATGGTTTTCCCAGTAGTGATGTGTGGAAGTGAGAGCTGGACCATAAAGAAGGGTGATTGCCAAAGAATGGATGCTTTTGAATTCTGGTGCTGGAGGAGGCTCTTGAGAGTCCCATGGACTGCAAGAAGATCAGTGTTGGAGGGTACGATCTCCTGGTGTTCTTTACGGGCCTTCCAGGGTTGGGGGAGGGGGAAGCAGCAGGAGGAATGACGTGGCGGTGGGGTGGGGGTGTTACGCTCCCAGTCGCGAGTCTTGACATCTGCAGTCCAGATGGGCGAGGGACCAGCTGAGCCGAGAGGCATTTTGCAGAAAGCGAAGGCCACTCAGCCTTCTGGGTGAAGGCAGTGATGCCCTGGGCATCTGTTCAGCTCAGTGCATGCCAGTGGCATTGAGCAGTAGCCCAGAGGTGGGGGTTGGGGGGTGGGCTGCCTCAACCAACAGGCCAGTTTTGGCCCAACAGGGCTATTGGCAAAACCTATTTGGTGTTTCGCAACTTTCTGACTAGTTGCAGGACCTTAGCCAGACCTAGCAGAGTAGACGCAGAATCCGTGGAAGCAATTGGCGACTTGGCTGCAGATAGGATAGACGAAGCAGGAACCAGGAACTTGTAGTTAGGTGTTTATATTATATACAGTGGACTATCTACAGGAACAGAACACGGATCTTTTGCTAGCTCTCTCTGACACGACTCACAACTCCTACACTGACACACAGAACTCTGAACACTGAAATACTGAACACTGAACTAACACATTCCACTTAGTAGGCCATTAATTATCACTCCCTTGAGAGAGCTTGACCAATCAGGGGGTTGTCTCCATGTCTCTGTTATCACCAGGCAGACTTACTCCTTCACATGACCTTCTGGCTGTCTGCCAAACCTTAATTGACTCTGTGTGAGTAGGGTGAGACTGAAGGGACGCGGGTGGCGCTGTGGGTTAAACCACAGAGCCTAGGACTTGCCAATCAGAAGGTTGGAGGTTTGAATCCTGCGATGGGGTGAGCTCCCGTTGCTCGGTCCCTGCTCCTGCCAACCTAGCAGTTCGAAAGCACGTCAAAGCGCAAGTAGATAAATAGGTACCGCTCCGACAGGAAGGCAAACGGCGTTTCCGTGCGCTGCTCTGGTTCGCCAGAAGTGGCTTAATCATACTGGCCACATGACCCGGAAGCTGTACGCCGGCTCCCTCGGCCAATAAAGCGAGATGAGCGCCGCAACCCCAGAGTGGGTCACGACTGGACCTAATGGTCAGGGGTCCCTTTACCTTTACTAGGCTGAGCCTGTGACCTGGACTCAGGAACTAAAGGATTAACCATCACAGAAGAATGGCTAAGCTTCTTTTGGCTTCACACTGGATAGGATGACTGGGCGCCATGGCAACGGTAGCACCTGAAAGGCCCTCCATCAACATCCCTGATGGTGGGTTACAACTTCTTAAGACACGTTTCTCAATTGTTATGGGAATTTTAAGGTCTCAGATATAGAACAGATATTCATAAATGCACACATCTCTAAGTATATGAACCATGTGTCTGAAATAGTTTGGGAGAGCAATCCTGAAGCCATTTTGTTTTGTTTTTTTTTAAAGTAATATTTATTAGAGTTTCAAATAATACAGAAAAGCAAAAAGGAAAAGGAAAAAACAAAAAAATCCAACCTTTAAAGTCCCATTTTCAATAACTTTTTTCCACGACTTCCCCTCACCTCCCCTTCTTGTATTCCAAATCCAAATATTTATCCAACAAGTTCTTATCTCTAATTTCTTAACCTTAATTTGTTATTATGTTTATTTATATTAAATTTTTACCCTTGATTCATTTATTATGTTTAGTTCAATTTATATATCAACTTTTAACTTATGCAACTTAATCATTTATAAAAACTTTTTCTAAGGTTGACCCTATTTCCCTTCCACGAATTCCCCATTCTTATAGTGGTAACAAATCCTGAAGCCATTTTGACTCTTATCAATGACCTCAAATATTTCTCTGCAAGGAGGAAGGAAATGGGGAAAACCTTTCCATTGTCTGTTGCTTACCTGTCTTAGGTGCATATTTGTGTATGAACAGGGTGGGCCTGGATTCAAGAACTAAAGGATTAACCATCACAGAAGAATGGCTGGGCAATGCAATGCAATCAGTGACCATTATCAGGTATCTTGGCAGGCAGGATTTCTGCTGTAGACCGCCTCCTTCTCTGATGTATGTATGATGTTTTTTGGGGGGTGGTGGTTTTGGGCATCAGGGTGGGCAATTTCGAAAGTCTATATAAGGGCTTGCTCGCCATTGTTCGGGGTCCCTCCTTCCTCCTGAGTGTGGGGAGTGGGGACCCTGTTGCAACAGTTAATAAAGATCAGGCTTACTAGCCGCTTTGCTTCTCAATATTCTCTGCTTGGCCTCTTTTATTTTCTTCTGCGGATAAGGAACCCACTAAAGGACTCTGCACAGGCTCCGGAATACCCCATAAGGGAAAATGGAGCAGATTTTTCTTAAAGCAGTTGAATCCTTGCTTGCTGTTTTCCTGCAGGCAACAAGAGGATGCTGGACTAAGTGATCCGGCAGGTTTTTTCTCATGTTTTTAAGGGATCTTCATAGTCATTCCAGACTGCGGATCTCTACTGCCTTCCCGCGAGATCAGTTTTGTACGGAAGATCCCTGTCGCAGAGATGCCGTGGCAGATGGTAGCTTGTAAGAGAAGACCTGTCATTCAGTTGCTGGGGACTTTTCTTCCACCCCTTTCCACCCCTGTCCCCCCCCCCCCGGCTCTTTTCCTCTTCGGCCGCAGATTCATCCAATTACCAAAAAATAAACACCCCATTATAGCTGCTTCGTGCTCGCTCGCAGCTGGCTTTCATCTATGTAATCTAAACAGTTGCTGGAGCGTAAGCACACAGATAGACCAGGGCTTATTTTGAGAACCCACACTGAGAGCCAAGCCTCTGGCCTCTGCAGCGTACGGGTCCCATCTCAAGCCTCCAATGTCTAAATTGCTAAACAGTCTGAGCAGGGAAGCTCACCATCTAAGTTTCTCCCTGGATTTCGGTTGATTTCTCCTCTCCGCTGCTCATTCCGAGCGAAGGTGCGTTCCTTTGCTTGCTAGCTAGCAGCCACCAGCCATCAAGGGCCGTCGATGCCCGTTGGTTGCGCTGTTGGGCATTGCCCTAAAGTGGAGCCGAAGAACTGGGATCCCTCTGTTGTTCTGCGAAAAGCAAAAAAGGAGGTCAGGCGGAAGGCTCTCTGTTTTCGCAACAACTGGCTGCTTGCGAGCAGCTGTTGCGAAGCGGAAAAACAATGGCCCTTCCAGAATGTTCCAGCGGGGCCTCCCCAAGAAAATGCCATCGTGTTGCTTGCGGGGAAAACAACTGTTTGGAGCTGTTCTTTTGCTGTTTCAAAACCAGGAGAAATTAGACATGTGCTGGGCGGAGGAAGGGCTTAGCGTAGGAAAAGGACTACCAAGGCTGGTCTTGGCAGAGCTGTGGCAATCCCGGTTCTGGGGTCCTCTTGATCGATGTGCGTCCTTTGGCTCAAGGATAAGAAGCCTTTTCACTTTCTCTTCTTACGCAGCAAGTCACACCCTTCGATTTGCTGCCTGCCTCAGAGCCAGCGTGGTGCAGTGGTTAAGAGCGGCGGACTCGTAATCTGGTGAACCGGGTTCGCTTCCCTGCTCCTCCACCTGCAGCTGCTGGGTGACCTTGGGCCATTCACACTTCTCTGAAGTCTCTCAGCCCCACTCACCTCACAGAGGGTTTGTTGTGAGGGAGGAAGGGAAAGGAGATTATTAGCTGCTTTGAGACTCCTTCGGATAGTGATAAAGTGGGGTATCAAATCCAAACTCCTCCTCCTCCTCCTCCTCTTCTTCTTGTTCTTCTTCTTCTTCTTAACTCCTTGGCGTTGATTTGGCAAGCAGATCAAAAGTCTCTTATGACAAGTGTTAGTGACAACACAACCATCTTTGCATTGCCCTACAGCAGGGCAAGAACCTATTGCCTCTGTTCAGACCCTAATGAAGAGTACTGAATAAATAGTAAAGGTAAAGGGACCCCTGACCTTAGGTCCAGTTGTAGACGACTCTGGGGTTGCAGCGCTCATCTCGCTTTATTAGCCGAGGGAGCCGGCGTACAGCTTCCGGGTCATGTGGCCAGCAGGACTAAGCCGCTTCTGGCGAGCCAGAGCAGCTCACGGAAACGCCGTTTACCTTCCCGCCGGAGCGATATCTATTTATCTACTTGCGCTTTGACATGCTTTCGAACTGCTAGGTTGGCAGGAGCAGGGACCGAGCAACGGGAGCTCACCCTGTTGCGGGGATTCGAACCGCCAGCCTTCTGATAGGCAAGTCCTAGGCTCTGTGGTTTAACCCACAGCGCCACCCGCGTCCCTTTGCACTCACAGAGCTCAGGCAATACTGGATTTCAGCATCAGTGTCGGCCCTTGTGGAAAGTAACTGCCCAGGTAAAAGAAGTGATCGACATTTTCCAACGTTACACCATTGAGTTGGTTTTGTGACACTGCAGAGGGGTTATTTTGTGCTTGTTGGTGCAGCACTTTGCATGCTCTAACCATTGCACCACCCCACTGCTGGGCACCTGCGCTCCCAGCCCCTCCTCCCTTTATTGGAGAGCAACTCCTCCAGCCCAAACGCTTCTACTCCATTCCTCCGTTTGTGCGCTTCTCTCCGAAAATAAATACAAGGGACTGTTATCCGAGACCCTTCGAGTTGCTTTTGGCAGCAGCTCTGCGCGTGAGAGAGAGCGTGTGAGCCAAAGCAAGCGTTTCTCTGCGTAATTATATCTTATTACCGCTGTGCAAATAAACAATCAAGGTTTGCGGTGGGTTGAATGACACGTGGGGTTTTTCTGGAGCGCTTGTGTGTGTTTTGCCGTCTCTGGAGATCTGTCAGCCTGAGTCTCAGAGTGGGGCTGGCCGGCTGGTGTCCAGGAAAATACCCTCCAACATTTCTCTGATGAAAACAGGGACGTCCTATTCCACAACAGCGGCAATAATAATTGAATTATTTCTACCCTGCCCATATGAATGGGTTGGCCCAGCCAGTCTGGGTGGCTACCAAAATAATGAAACATTAAATAATAATAATAATAATAATAATAATAATAATAATAATAATAATAATTAAAAGGTAAAGGTACCCCTGCCCATACGGGACAGTCTTGCCAGACTCTAGGGTTGTGCGCTCATCTCACTCTATAGGCCGGGAGCCAGCGCTGTCCGCAGACAGCTTTTTCCAACTTTGACAGCTCATTTGACAGCTGTCAAACTCTTTATGTCTCCTCAACAGGCTCTCTCGCGGATCACTCCCAGATCCCGGGGGGTTGCACTTCAGCTCTTAAACATCAACTCTTATCCTCCAGCAAGATACTTATACTGCCAAAGTTGGAAAAAGCTGTTTACCTTCCTGCTGGTAAGCGGCCCCTATTTATCTACTTGCACCCGGGGGTGCTTTCGAACTGCTAGGTTGGCAGGCGCTGGGACCGAACGACGGGAGCTCACCCCGCCACGGGGATTCGAACTGCCGACCTTGCGATCGGCAAGTCCTAGGCGCTAAGGTTTCACCCACAGCGCCACCCGCGTCCCCAGCATTATTATTATTATTATTATTATTATTATTATTATTATTATTAATTTATACCCCACCCATCTGACTGGGCTTCCCAAGTCACTCTGGGCGGCTTCCAAAAAATATTAAAATACTGTAATACATCAAACATTAAAAGCTTCCCTAAACAGGGCTGCCTTCAGATGTCTTCTAAAAGTCTGGTAGTTGTTGTTCTCTTTGACATCTGGTGGGAGGGCGTTCCACGGGGCAGGTGCCACCACCGAGAAGGCCCTCTGCCTGGTTCCTTGTAACTTGGCTTCTCGCAGTGAGGGTTTTAAACATTTAAAAACTACCTTATACAGGGCTGCCTTCTGAAGGTTGTATAATTCTTTATCTCCTTGACCCGGGGAGGTTTTCTTTTCTTCATAAATCTTTGCTTTATGATTTTCAACTTTATACATTTCAATAGTTTTAACATTTCAAAACTCCACTTCCTCCCCCCCTTTCTGCAGTTCCTTAAATTTATTTTTAACATTTTCTGCATAGCCAAATTAACTTAATTTGCTCGTATATTCATCTGCTTTAAATAAATTCTCTTATAAAACTGCAGGTTGTTACAGTAACCCTGCCAATGTTCTTATCTGTTTACCATTTGTTTGCAAATATTCTATAAATCCTTTCCGTTCTTTTATTTAAAAAGTTTGCTATCTTGATTTCTTATCTTTCCGGTACGTTTTTCGCCATTTCTGCGTATTCCATGAGATTTTTTAAAATCTATTCTTCTTTCGCTGGGACTTCTTTTTCTTTCCATTTTTTGGCAAGTAACATTCGGGGGGGGGATGTCACATAACTCTGTACCCTCCAACATTTCTCCGATGAAAATAGGGACATCCTAAGGTTTGTATAGTTAAAGCTATGGTTTCCCCAGTAGTGATGTATGGAAGTGAGAGCTGGACCATAAAGAAGGCTGATCGCTGAAGAATGGATGCTTTTGAATTCTGGTGCTGGAGGAGACTCTTGAGAGTCCCGTGGACTGCAAGGAGATCAAACCTCTCCATTCTGAAGGAAATCAGCCCTGAGTGCTCACTGGAAGGACAGATCCTGAAGCTGAGGCTCCAAGACTTTGGCCACCTCATGAGAAGAGAAGACTCCCTGGAAAAGACCCTGATGTTGGGAAAGATGGAGGGCACAAGGAGAAGGGGACGACAGAGGACAAGATGGTTGGACAGTGTTCTCGAAGCAACCAACATGAGTTTGACCAAACTGCGGGAGGCAGTGGAAGACAGGAGGGCCTGGCGTGCTCTGGTCCAGGGGGTCACGAAGAGGCGGACACGACTAAACGACTAAACAACAACAAAGGACATTTTAAAGAAAAGCGGGACATTCCAGGATCAAATCAGAAACCGGGATGGCTTCTGTAAATCCAGGACTGTCCCTGGAAAATAGAGAAGCTTGGAGGGTCTGGACTACTAACCACAGCAGCTCCGCTCTGCTTCCACAGTGATGCTTCTGAAAACGAGTTGTTGGAAACCACAGGAAAGAACAGGGCTTCTATGCTCTTCTTCTGGGTTTTCTATAGGTTGACATCTGGAGGTAAAGGTGAGAAGGTAAAAGACCCCGGTTAAGTCCAGTCAAGGGGTTGTGGCGCTCATCTCGCTTTCAGGCCAAGGGACCCAGCGTTTGTCCGCAGAAAGCTTTCCAGGTCATGCAGCCAGCAGGATTAAATCCAGGCATGTCCAAAGTCCATTTCAGGGGCCTAATCTGGCCTGCTGGTCGGTTTAATCCGGCCCCTGTGGCAGTTTAGTTCCTGAGGTAAAAGCCTAAAAAAACCTCAAGAACTTCAATCCTGAAAAAAGGCTCAATCAACTTTGGGTTGGGGTAAAATCATAAAAAAAGCTCAACAACTTCAATCCTAAAAAAAGGTTAACAACTTCTTTTGTTGGCCCTCACGGCCCTTCACTTCATCCGATCTGGCCACCTTTGAAAAAAGTTTGGACGCCACTGACTAAATTGCTTCTGGTGCAACGGGACACCGTGATGGAAACCAGAGCGCACGGGAACACTGTTTACCTTCCCGCCGGAGCGGTACCTATTTATCTACTTGCGCTGGCGTGCTTTCGAACTGCTAAGTTGGCAGGAGCTGGGACAGAGCAACGGGAGCTCACTTCATCATGGGGATTCGAACCGCCGACCTTCCGATCGGCAAGCCCAAGAGGCTCAGTTTTTAGACCACAGCGCCACTCGCGTACCTAACATCTGGAGGACTGGGTGTTGAACTCGATGGACTACTGGCCTGATCCTTCATGGCTGTTTGACGTTTCGAAGTCACATCCTCCTGAATGTTCCTAACCAACGTTACGACAACATTGCATAAGATCATCCTGGTTCTTAAGTCCCCTTCGTAGGAAAATGCCTGGACTTGTTGCGACACTCGGGACCTGCCGTCGGCTCTGAGCAGTCTTAGCTGGCTTGCTTGCAACGCTTTGCAGAGAGACACCTAGGAGCATTCATCGCGAGCCAAAAAGTTTCCAGGAAACGTTTTTTTTTAATTGCCTGGCGATTAAGGGATGCTTAATTTCTTCCTGTCAAATTTAATCCGATTTGTGATGGGTGATGTGTTCTCTCGCCCCCTCCAGACATCGCCCTGCTCTTGCCCATCTCTGCCTCCCAATATTTAATTGCTCACCTTTTCCTACAATTACCCATGGGGAGTACAGGCTCCCAGTTAACATATTACCTTCTTTTGGCTTCACACTGGATAGGATGACTGGGCACCGTGGCAACGGTAGCACACGAAAGGCCCTCCATCAACATCCCTGGCGGTGGGTTACGCCTTCTTAAGACACGTTACTCAATTGCTATGGGAATCTTAAGGTCTCAAATATGGAATAAATATTCACAAATGCACACATATCTAAGTATATGAACCATGTGTCTGAAATAGTTTGGGAGAGCATTTTGACTCTCCCAATGACCTCAAAGCCTTTCCATTGTCTTTTTGCTTTTTGCAAGGGTGTATTTGTGAATGGATAGGGTGAGCCTGTGACCTGGACTCAGGAACTACCCGTATTTTTCGCTCTATAACACGCACCCGACCATAACACGCATGTAGTTTTTAGAGGAGGAAAACAAGAAAAAAAATATTCTAAACGAAACAGTGGATGTATGATTTTTGTGGTTCATGCTGTGGCCACAGACATGTGATCTGACAGTGAGTTTGGGGTAGCCCAATGCAAAAATCCTGAGGATCCATGTGGATCCATGCTTTGTAACCACGTTTTTGCACCACTGCGGCCCCAGGCAACAGTGGGCGCGTGATTTTTTTGGTGCAAGCTGTAGCCATGGACATGCTATGTGATCTGATGGTGAATTTGGGGTGACCCATGTAAGCGGCTCCTCTCCTCTCCCGCTTTGCTCCTTTAAAGCAAGCAGGCTCTCTGTCCCTCTCTCCTCCCCACTCAGCGGCTCTTCTCCCGCTTTGCTGGAGCCACGGAGGAGGGAAGGAAGGGGAACCATGGATCCTCTGCTCACGACTGCAGCAGATCCCCCCACCATCCGTAGGCATTCGCTCCATAACACGCACAGACATTTCCCCTTACTTTCTAGGAGGAAAAAAGTGTGTGTTATGGTGCAAAAAATACGGTAAAAGTATTTACCATCACAAAAGAATGGCCAGGATGCCCAGCTAATGCAATCAGTGACCATCATCAGGTATCCTGGCAGACAGGATTTCTGCTATAGACCGCCTCCTTCTGTGATGTATGTATGATGCTTTGGGGGTGGTCTTGAGTTAAACCACAGAGCCTAGGGCTTGCCGATCGGAAGGTCCTCGTGACAGGGTGAGCTCCCATTGCTGGGTCCCTGCTCCTGCCCACCTAGCAGTTCGAAAGCACGTCAAAGTGCAAGTAGATAATTAGGTACCGCTCCAGCAGGAAGGTAAACGGTGTTTCCGTGTGCTGCTCTGATTCGCCAGAAGCGGCTTAGTCCTGCTGGCCACATGACCCGGAAGCTGTACGCCGGCTCCCTCGGCCAGTAAAGCGAGATGAGCGCCGCAACCCCAGAGTCAGCCACAACTGGACCTAATGGTCAGGGGTCCCTTTACCTTTACTTGGGCTACAGGGTGGGCAATTTCGAAAGTCTATTATAAGGGCTTGCGCACCATTGTTCAGGGTTCTCCTCCCTCCTTCGTGTGGAGACCCTGTTGCAACAGTTAATAAAAATCAGGCTTTGTTTTTCAATATTCTCTGGTTGGCCTCTGTTATTTTCTCCTACCGATAGGGAACCCCCTTATGGACTCCCAAATACCCCAGAAGGGAAAGGGAGCAGTTTTTCTTATGGCACAATTATCTTTCCTGGCGCAGAAGGCAGACAAGTCGGAATAGCCCGGGGCGCTGAATCCTGCCACCGTGGCTTGGAAGGTGGCACAGCTTCTGAAATATACTCAGAGTCGCAAAGTGATTTCATGCTCTTTATTCAGCTCATAGTGATGAGGAGGAATGAATGAATGTCCCCTCAAAGTATCTGCTTTATATACATTATTTACACAATGGGCTGCACATGATTGGTTAATTCTGGAATTCTACTGTAAGCCAATCAGGTTGTGGATTCACTTATATCTGGAGCGTGATTGGGTGGTTCCTGCCAACCAATCATACTGCTGCATTGTTCTAGGACCAATCAGACTGCTGCAATTTGGATCCTATTGTTCTAGGACCAATCAGGCTGCTGCAGTTTGGATCCTATTCAATTTAGTACATAACAACTTCTGTGACCTCTCTGTTTAGCTGTTTTCGCGTCCGGGGGTGGCATTTCTCGACACTGCTATCTTCATAGATCATTCTCCCATATCCCCAGTATTCAGACTGTGAGTTGATTATTATTATTATTACTAATTTATGTACTGTCTTTTCCCCTGACAGGAAGTCAAGGTGGCTTACAGGTAAAAACAAAAACAACTAAAAACATGGGGACGGAGGAAACCATCATTAAAAACAATTAAACATTGCTAGAATTAAAACTGTATTCACATACATATATGCGTATGGGCCCAGCCCTACTGGGGGACATCGCTATCCCTGACAACAAATCCTAATTATTGGATTCTTTTGCCTCATCTTTTTATGCCTGCCAAACAGCCGTGTCACGCTCATGATAATATTTTATTCTCTTGTTAATTATGCTGTTTTAAATGTGCATTTTATATTTGACTTCACTTAGCAATGGTGCTGTTGTTTTTTGAAATGTTTAAGTTTTTTTATAACTTTGTTTGTATTCTGTAGTTGAGGTTTGCAATATTTTATTTTGAAATCTTTAAGATAATATTTTAGTTTTCTGTCAATTATGTTGCTTTGACTGTATACAGTGGTACCTCGGGTTAAGTACTTAATTCATTCCGGAGGTCCGTTCTTAACCTGAAACTGTTCTTAACCTGAAGCACCACTTTAGCTAATGGGGCCTCCTGCTGCTGCCGCGTCACCGGAGCACGATTTCTGTACTCATCCTGAAGCAAAGTTCTTAACCTGAAGCACTATTTCTGGGTTAGCGGAGTCTGTAACCTGAAGCGTATGTAACCTGAGGTACCACTGTACTCTATACAGAAATGTTTGATTCTGAATTGTTTTATTGATGTTTGAATGTGCTGTAAACCACTTTGAGATGTTTCTTAAATATATTAAGTGCTATAAAAGTGAAATATAACAATAATACATATATACAGGGCTTTTTTCAGCCAGAAGTCACCAGAAATCAGTTCTGGCGCCTCTCAGGTGGACGCCGTTGCCATTCTAAGACGAGGGACACGTTCATGGTGATTTCTGGCGCCTCTTTTTCCAGAAAAACTGCTCTGCATCTATATACAGATACACACACATAAAATCTATTAAAGCCATGCAGAGAATTGCAATGAAAAGAACATGTTGCCAGGCCTTTAATTGGAAGCAGTCAGTTCCCAGAAGCCCGTTGGAACGAAAAAGTCTTAGAATAGTAGAATTGGGGGGCTGAGACCCCTAGATTCATCTAGTCCAGCCCCCTGCGATGAAGAAATCTCAGCTCAAGTATCCATGACAGATGGCATATATATATATATTTGGGGGTCCGAAACTGCCTCGGCCCATAGCTGTCAACTTACAGATTTTAAAATAAGGGACCAGCAGCCTTGAAAATAAGGGATCAGCAGCCAAAAGAAGGGATCAACAATTACTTTGATAAAATACATATTTTGTTGCATGCAAATGGCTTTAGATACCTATTAGGTCCATAAATTACCATATAGCACATATTCAACACAAAAAAACAGCAACAGTTTGTTGTTGACAAAGCACAGCTGGACATAGAAAGGGCCCCATTACCTTCAGTAGCTTATTTAAGGGACATCAACAATAAGGGACAGCAGCGGGACATGGCGCTGGGATAAGGGACTGTCCCGCCAAATAAGGGACGCTTGACAGCTATGCCTCGGCCCCTAGGAGTCGGTGCCTATGGCTCCTAACTTCTCGGCGTTGGTTGAGAGAGCTGCGGAATCTCTGTTTCATGTGACTCTCATCCAAGAATTTTTATTACTCCTCGCTGTGTTTGTAAGTTTGATTGTCCCGGAATGGGCAGGGATTAATCATGACATCCTGTTAGTTCTCCGGGATTTTCTTAATGCCTTTGCTTTGATTCATCTGTTTGTGTCGCGATGTGGAGCCCATGGGCTGCTGGACATTTCAGATGACTCAATTGCTTCATCTCTCCCTCCCCTTTTCAATGCTTGTGGACATTTGTTCCCTCCCCGTTTTGGGCGTGATAAAATGCCCTGAGCTTTTCTGACCCCCCCTCCACCTGTTTACATACATACATACATACATAAACACACAATTTTATTTGTATGCACCCTTAGGTAAAAAGTAAAGGACCCCTGGATTGTTAAGTCCAGTCAAAGATGACTATGGAGTTGCAACGTTCATCTCACTTTTAGACTGAGGGAGCCGGTGTTCAGAAGGTCAGAAGGTCGGTGGTTCGAATCCCCGCAACGGAGTGAGCTCCCATTGCTCGGTCCCAGCTCCTGCCCACCTAGCAGTTCTAAAACACGTCAAAGTGCAAGTAGATAAATAGGTACCACTGCGGCGGGAAGGTAAACAGCGTTTCCGTGTGTTTTGGTTTCTGTCACGGTGTCCTGTTGCATCAGAAGCGGTTTAGTCCTGCTGGCCACATGACCCAGAAAGCTGTCTGTGGACAAACGCCGGCTCCCTCGGCCCGAAAGCGAGATGAGCGCCGGAACCCCATAGTCACCTTTGGCTGGACTTAAACGTCCAGGGGTCTTTTAAAAGGTAAAGGGACCCCTGACCATTAGGTCCAGTTGTGGCCGACTCTGGGGTTGCGGTGCTTATCTCGCTTTACTAGCCGAGGGAGCCGGCGTACAGCTTCCATGTCATGTGGCCAGCATGACTAAGCCACTTCTGGCGAACCAGAGCAGCGCACGGAAACGCCGTTCACCTTCCCGCCGGAGTGGTACCTATTTATCTACTTGCACTTTGACGTGCTTTCGAACTGCTAGGTTGGCAGGAGCAGGAACCGAGCAACGGGAGCTCACCCCGTAGCGGGGATTCGAACCGCCGACCTTCTGATTGGCAAGTCCTAGGCTCTGTGGTTTAACCCACAGCGCCACCCGCGTCCCTCCCAGGGGTCCTTTACCTTTACCTTATTGGGGCAGATGGGAAGCAGAAGGGACACAGCTCGATTCTGGCCCACGCTGTTGACACACCAGTAAATGGGAAAGCTGGCCTCAGTGTGGTATTTTCCATATCCCACATGATCCTCCCTGTCCCGTCTGCATCTGAGCAGCAACCTCCAGGGGGCAGAAAAACGTGATGTTTGGGCATCTCCTCCTTGGCCCACGCCGAAGTCTCGAAGATGTTGGCAGAGAGATGCCCCCAATGGGCAGGGGTGTGCGCATGGAGGGCGGGGCGCATGTTCCACTCGAGGCCCGTCACTTGCGCTTGCGAAAATCCGCCCTGACAACGTGTGGGAAAAGGGGCCTCCGGTTTCTTCCAGGCTCTGCGAGGAGATCAGAAATACGTCAAGGTCAGCCGTGCTCTTCTCAGGCTCCCAGTTGGTCCTGGAAGATGCAAAGGAGACAGAATTAGACGAGGAGGCAGCGTGATTTGGGGATCAGTCACGACCAGAGCGGCAGGAAGGGAAGGTCACGGCCGCTGCCACCAGGAGATCAGACTGATAAGGGCTGTGGAGCTTTCAATCTTCCAAGCTCTCTCTCCCACAAGACAGGAGTTGGGCTGCGCCGCCGAGCAAGGCAAGAGCTTGGCTGACGGGCCGTGAGAAAAAAACCCAAAGATTTCTAAACGTTCCTGCGAACCAAAGGGAGTGGGAAAGGCTTCAGTACAGTGGCAAGGGCACATGCTCCTGTTGAAATCTGTTCAGAATCACGAGGACTGCAATCTTAGGGCTCATTCACACTTCCTTTTGTACTGTGTTCTTACATGCAGGCCTGCGCTTTCAGACCTTCCAAGTGTCCTTATTTTCCCGGGACAGTCCTGGATTTACAGGAGTCACCACGGTTTTTGATTTGATCCTGGGATGCCTTGCTGTTGTTGAGTTGTTTAGTCTTGTCTGACTCTTCGTGACCCCCTGGACCAGAGCACACCAGGCACTCCTGTCTTCCACTGCCTCCCGCAGTTTGGTCAGACTCATGCTGGTAGCTTTGAGAACACTGTCCCACCATCTCGTCCTCTGTCATCCCCTTCTCTATGTGCCCTCCATCTTTCCCAACTTAAGGGTCTTTTCCAGGGAGTCTTCTCTTCTCATGAGGTGGCCAAAGTCTTGGAGCCTCAGCTTCAGGATCTGTCCTTCCAGTGAGCACTCAGGGCTGATTTCCTTCAGAATGGAGAGGTTTGATCTTCTTGCAGTCCATGGGACTCTCAAGAGTCTCCTCCAGCACCAGAATTCAAAAGCATCCATTCTCCGTAGATCAGCCTTCTTTATGGTCCAGCTCTCACTTCCATACACCACTACTGGGAAAACCATAGCTTTAACTATACAGACCTTTGTCGGCAAGGTGATGTCTCTGCTTTTTAAGATGCTGTCTAGGTTTGTCATCACTTTTCTCCCAAGAAGCAGGCGTCTTTTAATTTCGTGACTGCTGTCACCATCTGCAGTGATCATGGAGCCCAAGAAAGTAAAAAAAACTCTCACTGCCTCCATTTCTTCCCCTTCTATTTGCCAGGAGGTGATGGGACCGCTTTTCCTTAGGACATCCCAATTTTCATCGGAGAAATGTTCAGGGGATGGAGTTATGTGACCCCCAAGCTTAGGAGATAAGGAACCATACAGCCTTTAGAAGACATCTGAAGGCAGCCCTATATAGGGAAGGGTTTTTAATGTTCAATGTTCATTATTTTATTATGGGTGGGAAATCAGTCAATCAATCAATCAATCAATCAATCAATCAATCTGGCAGTACAATTGACTTTTGAAGATGATTACATGAATTCCACTACATTAGAAGAACTTCCAAGTGTCCCTGTTTAACAGGGACAGTCCCGGATTTATAGAAGCCATCCCAGTTTCTCATTTGGTCACGGAATGTCCCCCTTTCCCATAGGACATCTCTATTTTCACTGTAGAAATGTTGGAGAATATGGAGTTATCCGAGGCCTGAGCCATCTGTATAGGGAACTTTTTCAAAGTTATAATAATAATGTTGTTGTTGTTGTTGTTGTTGAATAAGGTAAAG
Source organism: Podarcis vaucheri (assembly GCF_965113315.1). Taxonomy (NCBI): domain Eukaryota; kingdom Metazoa; phylum Chordata; class Lepidosauria; order Squamata; family Lacertidae; genus Podarcis; species Podarcis vaucheri. Next base: position 7,815,848 of record NC_138756.1, on the reverse strand, counting down.
GTAAAGGGACCCCTTTACCTGTGGGAGGCAGTGGAAGGCCTGGCGTGCTCTGGTCCATGGGGTCATGAAGAGTCGGACACGACTAAACGACTAAACAACAACAAAGGGACCCCTGACCACTAGGTCCAGTCGTGGCCGACTCTGGGGTTGCGGCGCTCATCTCGCTTTATTGGCCAAGGGAGCTGGTGTACAGCTTCCGGGTCATGTGGCCAGCAGGACTAAGCCGCTTCTGGCGAACCAGAGCAGCGCACAGAAACGCCATTTACCTTCCCACCAGAGAGGTACCTATTTATCTACTTGCTTTCGAACTGCTAGGTTGGCAGGAACAGGAGCTCACCCCGTCACGGGGATTCGAACCGCCAACCTTCTGATAGGCAAACCCTAGGTTCTGTGGTTTAACCCACAGCGCCACCTGTGCCCCCTTGCTTTTCCTTAGGACATCCCAATTTGCATCAGAGAAATGTTGGAGGGGATGGAGTTATGCAACCCCCAAGCTTAGGAGATGAGGAACTATACAACCTTTAGAAGACATCTGAAGGCAGCGCTGTATAGGGAAGGGTTTTTAGTTCAGTGTTCATTATTTTATTATGGGCGGGGAATCAATCAATCAATCAATCAATCAATCAATCAATCTGGCAGTACAATTGACTTTTGAAGATGATTACATGAATTCCACTACATTAGAAGAAGTTCCAAGTGTCCCTTTTTTCCAGGGACAGTCCCAGATTTACAGAAGCCATCCCGGTTTCTGATTTGATCATGGAATGTCCCACTTTCCCTTAGGGCGTCTCTATTTTCACTGGAGAAATGTTGGAGGGTATGGAGTTATCTGAGGCCTGAGCCATCTGAAGGCAGCCCTGTATAGGGAACATTTTCAAAGTTATAATAATAATGTTGTTGTTGTTGTTGTTGAATAGGACCTCCCTATTTTAATCAGAGAAATGTCGGACGGTATGCAGTTTAAAGCTGCATTGGAGCAAATGGTAAAACACCGGAAGACCAAATTGCTGTTTGTTCCAATTCAGCATTAGAGAGCAGGTTTTCCTAGGGGGGGAAAACAGCGGGGGCACGGAAAACACTCAGACACGGGGCTTTAAATCACTGACCTATGCCTAGAAAATACAGGGCAAAAGGTTAAGTGTGGATGAGCCCTTTATTTTATTTTATTTTTTGCTTGGGAGAGGGCTGCAGCTCAGTAAGGCAGAAAACACAAATGATTCAAAGGCAAGGAACCCTGTGCCAAACCGAGCACGCTTCAATTTTGGAAATGGATTTCCGAAATTCTTGTGGCTGAATTCAAATGCGGGAGGCGCGGAATGCAGGACAGATGCAGAGCGGCCGAAGCAATGGATTTGTCGTGGAACAACAGGGTCTGTTGGTCACCCCTCTGTTGACCACGCTGCATAGCAAGGCCAGTGTGCTGGTCTTGGGGGGGGCATGGTCTGTGTCCGGTCTGAGGCTGAAGCGGGGTCCAAGGCAGGGAGTCGGGTGAGGTCAGGAACTTTGGCAGAAAGCAGGACAGGGTGCCGGCAGGAACAGGCTACCAACAATGTTGCTCCCACAACCTGGGACTGGGCTGGCTGGCTTTTATCTCCTCCGAGGCATAGGGCGGCCCCGGTCCACAGGTGACTCGCCTCTCCTGGCCTGGAGGCGAGCACTCCTCCTGCGGGAACTTAGTTCCCTCCGCCTCTCTGCCCTGAGCCTCTGCAGCTCAGGAGAGGCTGGAGGGTTACCGGACCCAGAGGCAACCTCAGCTTCCCCTGACAGGGCTGGGAGTGGCGCACCTGCAGGCAATGGGTCCTCCATCACCTCAGGAGCCAGAGCGGATTCAGTTGGTGCCTGCACCTGAGGACCCAGCACAGGTGAGGACCCGTCAGGCTCATGCCCCAGCCCCGGCTCAGCCGGCCCTGGAGGTGGGGACTCCTGTGCAGGCCGGGATTCCTCAGGTTCAGCCTCTGGATCAGATTCCCAGGCCATCACAGCCGGACCGTTATGTGCCTCATGCACACAGAACGAAAGCCGCACGGGGCCAGCTTACGGCTTTCTCCTCTGTGTGGCACGTTCTCCCGCAGCTCAGTTTGGAGTTCGCACTCGTGGCCCCTCTGACTTTCAACATCTGCACCGAAAACATCTGGGAGTTGGTGTAGGAACTGTGGCAACACGTGTCGACATGGCTCCGATTTCCTGGCTGCGACCAGCGGCACAATAAGGGCGGGTGCGGACAGAAATCCATTGTTAACTCCCGACTTGCGGTCGCACTGCACATCGTCGGGTAGCTTTTGCAGGTGCTCGAGTTCAGAATCTGCGGCTCCGATGCTTGGCTGAACCAGGGGGGCAATATTAACTCCGGTCCCCAAGCTTTCATCAGGACAGGAAGGCATGGGAGTGGGGGGCTGCCCTCAACTACTGCTGAAAGTTGTGGGCATAAATACCAGCCGGCCCAAATCTTCCCTCACCTGGTCAGCAAAACTGGATTTAGGTCTCCAAGGATGCAAAACGTTTTCTGTGATACATCTCATTGAAAGAAATGAGCAAACAGGATCCTCTCTCCCTTTAGGGAGAGAGCAGGGAGACAGAGAGAGAGAGAGAGAGAGAGAGAGAGAAAGAGAGAGAGAAAGAGAGAGAGGGAGAGAGAGAGGGGGAGAGAGAGAGAGAGAGAAAGAGAGAGAGAGAGAGAGAGAGAGAGAGAGAGAGAGAGAGAGAAAGGGAGAGAAAGAGAGAGAGAAAGAGAGAGAAAGAGAGAAAGAGAGAGAGAGAGAGGGAGGGAGGGAGAGAAAGTCCCGCCTTGCATTGCCAAGACTCCAGTTAATTTGTGATCATGTTCCATTTAACAAGACAGCCTAAATATTTAAAATAGATTTGCGAGCGCGGGGGATGCGAGATCTGAGCGAAAGCGCGCTTTGCGAGGTCCCCCGGCTGATCGGGTTACAGCGTGCTGCAGATGGAAATTATTACGGCTCCAAGCCGGGGAAGGAGGAGAGGCACGTAGGTTTTATACACTGGTGTGACAACAACAACAACAACAACAACATCCGGACCATCAGGGCCCAGGCAGCTGTTTTGAAGCCTGATAATTTAATTCTGCTTCTAAAACAAAACTAATTCTGAGCAGGTGTGGCGAGTTGAGGATCATATCTCCATTGGCAAAACAACGGTCTTGGATGCTGGGAATGCTCAGAGGGCTCCTAGGCAACTGTTCCACTGAGCATCTATCCTGATTTGTTTGCAGGGAGGTTAGACGACGTTGGCTATTTATTGCCGGACTGTGTTTCTCCAGTATCCAGCTGCTAGTCCTGGGGCAACGTGGTGTCAGAAGTGGGATCCCTCTCTGGCCAGGCATTTCCCCCTGGTAATCTGGAGGAGCCAAACAGCAGACTCAATAAACAAATGTAACCCCCAGTTCTCCCTGGGGATGACCTCTTGTTATTAGTTATGGTGGTTGTCTGGGATCTCCCTGTACAGGAGCAGTCTACCTGTAAATGCCATACAACAGGGGAAAGGCCAGTAGCTCAGCAGTGGAACATCTGCTTTGTGTGCAGAAGTCCTCAGGTTCAATCCTTTGCATTTCTGGGTAGGGCCAGAAAAGACTCCCTAGCAAGAAGAAGAAGAGTTTGGATTTGATATCTCGCTTTATCACTACCCGAAGGAGTCTCAAAGCGGCTAACGTTCTCCTTTTCCTTCCTCCCCCACAACAAACACTCTGTGAGGTGAGTGGGAGGTGAGAGACTTCAGAGAAGTGTGGCTGGCCCAAGGTCACCCAGCAGCTGCATGTGGAGGAGCGGGGAATCGAACCCAGTTCACCAGATTACGAGTCCACCGCTCTTAACCACTACACCACACTGGCTCTAAGATGCTACCAGTTGGTGCAGACAACTTCCTATGTTAGTAAGAAGACTGTTGACTGTTGCCTTGATATTCTGGCAATGGGCTTCCCAAAAGGCATTTGATAAGCTACCGTGGTAAGCAAGGTGATAGGGTGGATGGAACCCTTTAAGCTGGAAGGAGGGGAAGTGTTTTAACCCGGGATCTTCTGCATTTCATAGAATCATAGACAATTAAGGGTCATCTTGTCAAACCCTCTGCAATGCAGGAATCTCAACTACTGTAAAGCATCCATGACAGATGGCCATCCAACCTCTGCTTAAAAACCTCCAAGGAAGGAGAGTCCACCACTTCCCGAGGGAGACTGTTCCATTGTCATACATCTCTCACCATCAGAAAGTTCTTCTGAATGTTTAGTCAGAATCTCCTTTCTTGTAACTTGAAGCCATGGGTTCGAGTCCTGCCCTCCAGAGCAGGATAAAACAAGCTTGTTCCCTCTGACAGCCCTTGAGATATTTGAAGATGGCTCTTATATCTCCTCTCAGTCTCCTCTTTTCCAGGCTAAACATACCCAGCTCCTTCGACCGTTCCTCATCAGGCTTGGTTTCCAGACCCTTGATCATCTCGGTCACCCTCCTCTGCACACCTTCCAGCTTGTCAACATCTTCAGGGATGTTGCTGTAACACTCATAAGAGCCAAGGAGTCTTTGCCCCCCAATAAAATATTTTAGGGGGCCAGGACCCCCCTCCCAAGTTAATGGGCATTGCCATCCAAATGGTGTCTGTGCACGGCCTAGGACCCTCGTACCTACGGGACCGCCTCTCCTGGTATGTCCCACAGAGGAAATTACACTCTTCAAACAAAAACATCCTGAAAATCCCAGGCCACAGAGAGGTTAGGCTGGCCTCAACTAGAGCCAGGGCTTTTTCGGCTGTGGCTCCGATCTGGTGGAACGCTCTGTCCCAAGAGACTAGGGCTAGTATGAAGAGAATTAGTGAAGGACTATTAAAAGTAATAGAGAAATTAATGAAATGCAGATTAAGTGATAAAGATTGAAAAATCTTCAGATGTGGTTGATGGAAGTCCAAAACTGAATAAGATGAGAAAATATGATGTATTTTTTGGGGGAAATTCCATGCAAAAATTTATAAATATATATATATATTTAAAAAGAAACACATATTTTAAGTGTTCACAAAATACATACGCATTCTCACGAAAACAGCATGCCGTTTGGGGAGACCACATGCGAAAATATGTACGGCAGGGTGAATCTCCACTAAAATGTTGGGGAATTTCCTTGAGGACTTGGGGGTGTGTGTATGAATTGCAAATGTGGAGAACCAAATTTCAGATCAGAAAAACGAAAAAATGGTATCATTCATATGCGTGGGGTGTTTGTTGGGGGTTTATTATATACATTTTGAATTCTGGTGCTGGAGGAGATTCTTGAGAGTCCCATGGACTGCAAGAAGATCAAACCTCTGCATTCTTAAGGAAATCAGCCCTGAGTGCTCACTGGAAGGACAGATCCTGAAGCTGAGGCTCCAAGACTTTGGCCACCTCATGAGAAGAGAAGACTCCCTGGAAAAGAGCCTGATGATGGGAAAGATGGAGGGCACAAGGAGAAGGGGATGACAGAGGATGAGATGGTTGGGTAGTGTTCTCGAAGCTACCAGCATGAGTCTGACCAAACTGCGGGAGGCAGTGGAAGACAGGAGTGCCTGGCGTGCTCTGGTCCAGGGGGTCACGAAGAGGCGGACACGACTAAACGACTAAACAACAACAACAACATTATATGCATTTTCTGAAACTTGAAAAATAAGTTTTAGAAAGGAAATAAAATAAGATAAAATAAGATAAGATAAAATAAGATAAGATAAAATAAGATAAGATAAAATAAGATAAGATAAGATAAAATAAAATAAAATAAAATAAAATAAAAATAATGAGCATGCACCCATTTCCTTTGCCCGTCCATCAACTCTGGAGGCGCCGCAACAAAGACTTGCGAAATCTGTTTGCCAGAGGCAATATGGTGTGTACACAGCCCATGATGTCTCTATCATAGTCCTTTCAGCGCTAGGAATATAAACCCGTCATCTGCCTCCAACCGTACAGATCACTCCCATGGCAGCGGACCCCATCCCCTTGCTCTCTCACACATGCACTCCCCTCCCCTGAAAATTTATTGTCTGGCACAACTCCCCCCCCCATGCTAAGCCATCGCTTCCCAGGCTGGATTCGCCCTCCCTCCCCGCTTTCTTCGTACCAATAACTCAGAGGAAATAGCAAAAAGCTTTCAAGTTTCTGTTGCTAAGGGCAACTGTTTTTATTGGGGTAGCCACATGTTGGGCACATGTGTCCAAAGCCGTGACGGCTCTCTTTGCAAAAGGAGGAAAGGAAAAGGCTTGCCTTCCAGCCAAGGCCTCATCCCCCCAGCAAAACGCCGCTGAATCGCAGGAATCTTGAGCGGCGAGGCACCTAAGGGTTCATCTAGTCCACCCCGTGGAAGGCGACAAGAAAGCAACCCTGACAGACGCCCACCAAGCCTCTATTTAAATGGAGGGCACCTGGCTTGCTAGCAGTTGGTGTGAAAAGGATCTAGGGGTCTTGGTGGACCACAAGATGAGTCAAGAGTGTTGATGCAACAGGAAAAAAGGCTGATGCTATTCCACGAAGATCGTGGCCACTGGTCCCATCACCTCCTGGCAAATAGAAGGGGAAGAAATGGAGGCAGTGAGAGATTTTACTTTCTTGGGCTCCATGATCCCTGCAGATGGTGACAGCAGCCACGAAATTAAGAGACGCCTGCTTCTTGGGAGAAAAGCGATGACAACCCTAGACAGCATCTTAAAAAGCAGAGACATCACCTTGCCGACAAAGGTCTGTATAGTTAAAGCTATGGTCTTCCCAGTAGTGATGTATGGAAGTGAGAGCTGGACCAGAAAGAAGGCTGATTGCCGAAGAATGGATGCTTTTGAATTCTGGTGCTGGAGGAGACTCTTGAGAGTCCCATGGACTGCAAGAAGATCCAACCTCTCCATTCTGAAGGAAATCAGCCCTGAGTGCTCACTGGAAGGACAGATCCTGAAGCTGAGGCTCCAAGACTTTGGCCACCTCATGAGAAGAGAAGACTCTCTGGGAAAGACCCTGATGTTGGGAAAGATGGAGGGCACAAGGAGAAGGGGACGACAGAGGACGAGATGGTGGGACACTGTTCTCGAAGCTACCAGCATGAGTTTGACCAAACTGCGGGAGGCAGTGGAAGACAGGAGTGCCTGGCGTGCTCTGGTCCAGGGGGTCACGAAGAGGCGGACATGACTAAACGACTAAACAACAACAACATTCCAGTGTTTGGATCAAGGGAAGTCATAGTCCCGTTCTGTTCTGCCTTCGTCAGACCACATCTGGAATACTGTGTCCAATTCTGGGCAGCACAATTTGGGAAGGATGTTGACAAGCTGGAAGGTGTGCTGAGGAGGGCCACTGAGGTGATCAAGGCTCTGGAAGCCAAGCCTGATGAGGAACGGTTGAAGGATCTGGGTATGTTGAGCCTAGAAAAGAGGAGACATGATAGCCTTCTTCAAATATCCGAAGGGCTGCCACATGGAAGATGGAGCAAGCTTGTTTTCTCCTGCTCTGGAGGGTAGGACTCGAACTCATGGCTTCAAGAAAGGAGATTACGACTCAACATCAGGAAGAACTTTCTGATGGTGAGAGCCGTTTGATAGTGGAAGGGTCTCCCTCGGGGTGGTGGTGGTGGTGAAGGACTCTCCTTCCTTGGAGGTTTTTAAGCAGAGCTTGGATGGCCGTCTGTCATGGATGCTTTAGCTGAGATTCCTGCATTGCAGAGGATTGGACTAGATTCCAGTTGGGTCCCTTCCAATTGTTGTTGTTGTTTGGTCGTTTGGTCGTGTCCGACTCTTCTTGACCCCCTGGACCAGAGCACGCCAGGCACTCTACAATTCTATGATCTCGTAAGTGAACTGGTCCCAAGATGAAACATCTGCTCTGGACCCATTCCAGTCCGGCTTCCGCGCTGGTCATGGGACCGAGACGGCTCTGGTCGCCCTAACAGATGATCTCCGCAGGCAGCTGGATCGAGGCGGGTCAGGGCTGCTGATTCTTCTAGATCTGTCAGCAGCCTTTGACATGGTCGATCACGAACTCCTGGACCACCGCCTTGCCGACGTGGGGATCCAGGGCACAGTCCTTCAATGGCTGCGCTCGTTTCTCTCTGGTCGGGGACAGAGGGTGGCGCTTGGGGGGGAATTGTCATCACGCCACTCCTTGGTGTGTGGAGTGCCTCAGGGTGCAATTATCTCCCCGATGCTTTTTAACATCTTTATGCGCCCCCTCGCCCAGCTTGTCCGGAGTTTTGGGCTGGGCTGCCATCAGTATGCTGATGACACCCAACTCTATCTGTTGATGGATGGCCATTCTGACTCGGCCCCAGACACACTGACCAGATGTCTGGAAGCTGTGGCTGGATGGTTACGTGGGAGCCGGTTGAAGCTAAATCCTTCGAAGACAGAGGTCCTCTGGCTGGGGCGGGAAGATATGGGATCAGGGGGGCAACTCCCATCTCTTGCGGGGGTGCAATTAGTGCCAGCACCGTCCGTTAGGAGTTTGGGTGTAACCTTCGATACCTCCCTCTCTATGGAGGCGCAGATTACAGCTATAACAAAGGCGGCATTTTTCCATCTCCGCCAAGCTAAGCAGTTGGCCCCTTATCTCTCTCGTCCTGACCTAGCCACTGTGATCCATGCGACGGTCACCTCCAGACTGGATTATTGTAACTCGCTCTACGTGGGGCTGCCCTTGAGACTGACCCAGAAACTCCAGCGGGTGCAGAATGCCGCGGCGAGACTCCTTATGGGGTCTTCGCTGCGAGAGCACATTCATCCGGTATTATACCAGCTGCACTGGCTCCCGGTGGAGTACAGGATCAGGTTTAAGGTGCTGGTTTTAACCTTTAAAGCCCTATACGGCCTAGGACCCTCGTACCTACGGGACCGCCTCTCCTGGTATGCCCCACAGAGAAACCTACGGTCTGCAAATAATAACATCCTCAAGGTCCCAGGTCTCAGAGAGGTTAGGCTGGCCTCAACTAGAGCCAGGGCCTTCTCGGCTGCAGCTCCAAACTGGTGGAATGCTCTGTCAAAAGAGACTAGGGCCCTGCGGGACCTGACATCTTTCCGCAGGGCCTGCAAGACAGAGTTGTTCCGCCAGGCCTTTGGTCAGGGCGCAGCCTGACTCCCTCCTCTGGCAACCTGCACATAATTCTGCATAATTGGTTGCCATCAATTTGATTTAATTAATTTTATAATGAAATATTTTTAGATTGTGTGATTATTTGACTGATTATTTGATTGTTGTTAGCCGCCCTGAGCCCGGCTTTGGCTGGGGAGGGCGGGATATAAATAAAATTTATTATTATTATTATTATTATTATTATTATTAAGTTGTTAAGGGCTTTATATACTACTAGCAAAACCACAGAACTGGTCCAGCAGCAAATCGGCAAGCAGTGAAGATCTCTGAGCACAGGCATTGCATTCTAACAAGGCCTTACTTCTGTCAGCAATTGTGTTGCAGCATTCTGCCAGTTCTGGGTCAACGGCGAGGGAAGCCCCACATGAAGGGCATTGCAGTAGTCTATCCGTAAAGCAAGAAACACATGAACGACTGTGTCAAGGCTTTATGGGAACTGCTTCTGGGTTTTTCCAGAGGTTTCTGAACTTATCAAGTGAAATTTGTTAAACAGAATTAGTTTTCTGCCTCTGCATCTCAGCCCTGCCTGAATCCTGATTCAACCGAGATAAGAACTTTAATAATCATCCGCACCCTGCTTTCCTTTCTAAATTGGACATTGTCCTAGAAGGCGAGTTACTGATCTTCTAAGGACAAAAAATGTAAGCTGGAGGTGGTCTGCATCAGATAAAACCCGAACATATGAGACACCCAGTCTAAAATCCAAAGCAATAAATTCCGATAATATCCCAAAAATCAAACGCAGAAGGCAGCAGCGTAAAAACATTAAAATTAAAACAGCTAATTAATATCAGCTCCAGGCTCGGAGGATGAACACAGCTGGCTCCATATTTCAGCTCCTTTATTTCGCTTGCAGCTTCCTGCCCTTGCTGCTGAGTCCGCACTGAAAAATTGCCGCCAGAGGGTAGACTCGAACCAGTGGCTTCAAAGTCCTGGAACGAAGAATGCGGGGAGCACTGACCAAACCAGCTGGGAACTTGGGGATGAGGGGAATGGCTTGTACCTGATGAGCAGATCTTTCTGTCCATGCTGCTGAGTCCACACTGATAAATTGCTGTGAGAAAGCAATGTTCTTGTGACCGTATGAGATGGTGGTGTCAAAATCTTTTCAGGAGAGATTGGGGACTCTCAGGTCTGGTGGCCAAATGTGGTCTTCTAGACTTTTCCATCTGGCCAGCACTCAAGCTACCCATCTCCTCCCACACCCAACTGCTGACCCTCCAAGTGTCCTGATTTTCCAGGGACAGTCCCAAATTTACAGAAGCCGTCCCGTTTGATCTTGGAATGTCTCGCTTTTCCTTAAAGGTAAAGGTAAAGGGATGCCCTGACCATTAGGTCCAGTCGTGGACGACTCTGGGGTTGCGATGCTCATCTCGCTTTATTGGACGAGGGAGCCGGCGTACAGCTTCCGGGTCATGTGGCCAGCAGGACTAAGCCGCTTCTGGCGAACCAGAGCAGCGCACAGAAACGCCGTTTACCTTCCCGCCAGAGTGGTACCTATTTATCTACTTGCACTTTGACATGCTTTCGAACTGCTAGTTTGGCAGGAGCAGGGACCGAGCAACGGGAGCTCACCCCGTCATTGCGGGGATTCGAACCGCCGACCTTCTGATCGGCAATTTGAATCAGAAAAATCTTGGAGGGTATGGAGTTGTGCAACCCCAGAGCCCAGGAGATAAGGAACTATACAACCTTTAGATGACATCTGAAGGCAGCCCTGTATACGGAAGTTTTTAAACATTCAGTGTTTTATTATGTTTTTATGTATGTTGGAAGCTGCCCAGAGTGGCTGGGGCAGACCAATCAGATGAGCAGAGTATAAAATTCTAACAGTGGTGCCTTGGTTCGCAAACTTAATCCGTTCCGGAAGTCTGTTCAAAAACAGAAGCGTTCCAAAACCAAGGCGCGCTTTCCCATAGAAAGTAATGCAAAACGGATTAATCCCTTCCAGACTTCTAAAAACAACCCCTCAAACAGCAACTTAACATGAATTTTACTATGTAACGAGACCCTTGATCCATAAAAGGAAAGCAATAAACAATGTACTGCAGCCACACAATCAATCCATCAGTAGCTGAACTGGGTTCCACACAGACACGTACACACAAAAAGAGCCGCAAAAACAAAAACGCAAAATAAATAGCAAAAACAGACAGACCTCAGTCTAACACTTAAAATGGAAGTTTGGCACGCAAATTGGAAGCGTAACACTCAAAACGGAGCATGTTCAGCTTCCGAAAAAAGTTTGCAAACCGGAACACTTACTTCCGGGTTTGCAGTGTTTGGGTTCCAAGTTGTTTGAGAACCAAGGTGTTTGAGAACCAAGGTACCACTGTATTGCTATTGCTGTTGTTGTTAGTATTAAATAGGACATTCCTATGTTCTTCAGATAAAGGATGTGGGTGGCGCTGTGGGTTAAACCACAGAGCCTAGGACTTGCCAATCAGAAGGTCGGCGGTTTGAATCCCCACAATGACGGGGTGAGCTCCCGTTGCTCGGTCCCAGCTCCTGCTGACCTAGCAGTTCGAAAGTATGTCAAAGTGCAAGTAGATAAATAGGTACTGCGCCGGTGGGAAGGTAAATGGCGTTTCCGTGCGCTGCTCTGGTTCGCCAGAAGCGGCTTAGTCCTGCTGGCCACATGACCCGGAAGCTGTACGCCGGCTCCCTCGGCCAGTAAAGCGAGATGAGCGCTGCAACCCCAGAGTCGGTCACGACTGGACCTAATGGTCAAGGGTCCCTTTATGGGGTTGGACTCGATGGCCCTTGTGGTCTCTTCCAACTCTATGATTCTATGATTCTATGACTCTTAAAGTGGTATAAGAGAGCTTTACATGTATGGTATTGGATTTGACCAGATGGGATCTGGAAAGACGGAGAAGCGAATTTAAGACTGGAGACAGGAGGGGAATGCGATGGGCAGAATTTCACCCTCTCCCTCCCTTGCCTGGCCTAGCAAAGTCCAGAGGGTGAGAGAGAAGGGGCGGGAAGCCCACCCCACCCCATCTCTAAGTAATGATACCTCGTTTGAGGTTCAGGGTGACTTTGTGGAGAAAAGAAATAAAATGACTTGGAGCATCAAAAGAGCAACAACAAACTGTAAAACGCAAACCGTGCTGGTCAGAGTCAGTAGCTGCTAAAGCAAACATCTTAATCTGAACCAGACTCTCTGCAGAAGAGAAAACATAGAAGCAGAGCAGGGGGGGGGGGAAGAGTTTGGAAAGTTCTTTTCACAAAAACTGGTTGTAGTTCAGGCATAGGCCAACTCGCCCCTCCAGATGTTTTGAGACTACAACTCCCATAATCCCTGACCGCTGGTCCTGTTAGCTAGGGATGATGGGAGTTGTAGTCCCAAAACATCTGGAGGGCTCAGTTTGCCTGTTCTAGTTCAACCTTTCTCCAAAGGAACTGTTACGGAAATTACCGGAGGGGGGGCACATCTTTAAAGTTAAATATTACAAAGATTATGCCTGAATGTATCAACTTGGCAGCTCAGGGAAGTTACCTAGCTTTAAAAATAATATAAAATCATCTCCTTTCCCAGTTTCCTCCATTCCAAAGCTATTTTCCCCTTGAAAAAGGACTCCAGGAAGTTCCCAGAGGTGACAATTTCTGGGCTCATTGTTAGCCAAGGGTAGCCAAATCTCATCACCTGACTCGCCTCAGGCTCCAGACATGCAAAGGAACTTCTATTGTACTTTTGGGTGGTGGGCACTTAAGACATATTTGTCTATGCTAATCTTATACCTGAATCTTGCCCTGCCATGTCTGCTTATGCTAATCTAGTACCAAGGACTTGTCTGGACATGTTTGCCATGGGTAACCCCTCCCCTTTGGTGACAGGTCAGTGATGTAGCAATGATGCTGTACGAACTGTATTCTGGGATATGGTGGGAAAGTTTTGAAAGTCTTTGTCACCCCATCCTCGGGGTTCAAATTTGCTCTTTGAACCTATTGCGCAATAAACTTTGGTCTATAGCTATTTGCTCCGGTTGGCTGGAATCCTTCCTTTATTCCGCAGGGACCTGCCCGACGGGCTAGGTGACTGAGCAGCTTCACACCTAGATTTTTTCCTTAACAGAACTAATTCCAAAATAAAAAAATTCCTTCCAGTAGCACCTTAAAGACCAACTAAGTTAGTTCTTGGTATGAGCTTCCGTGTGCATGCACACTTCTTCAGATACACTGGAGTATCTGAAGTGTATCTGAAGAAGTGTGCATGCACACGAAAGCTCATACCAAGAACTAACTTAGTTGGTCTTTAAGGTGCTACTGGAAGGAATTTTTTTATTTTGACTATGGCAGACCAACACGGCTACCTATCTGTAACTAGAACTAATTCCAGTTCACGTTCATCCCTTTACAAAACAAACCAGTTTGGTTCCGATTCGGTTTGCAGTTCAGTTCAAAGTTCCTCAATCCAGATTGCTACAAGCTGCTGTGCTCAACTCTAATATGTACTTACGGTGTCTAAGAAAACATCATATACATGCAGCGAATGGTTTAATTTATTCCCCCCTGCCCCAACAATTATGGTGTTCAAAGAATCTAAAAAGTCAAAGGCATGTAGAAGAGAAACTTTCTTTTTGTTTGCTATTTATTTATTAAACTTGTGAGTTGCTTTACCTTGGCCCAGGCAAGCAGACAAGCAGACAAAAAACCAGACCTGCATACATTTATTGGTCCACCCCAATTTTTTATTGGTTTTCACAACATTATAAACAAACAAACGCATAAGACAAACAAACATAAATCATAGCCTTGTTAAAAATTACTTATTAACATTGTTAAGTGACTTCCTCGCCTCCCCTTGGTTGAATTTCATTGCATGTCCTTTTAACGGTTTTCCAAATCACAGTTTTTATAAAATTTAACTTAAACATTAACATCCTTAGATCTTCACCTTATGAAATTAAACATATTAATTCATCACTTAACTTAAATAAAATCCTAAGCCAATTACCGTAAGTATCTGCAAGCTGTTTTGAGTTAATTTAACTTAACCTATTTAACTAAGTAATCATTAAATTTAATCCAATCTTCCTGATACTACTCCTCCTTCTGGTCACGGACTCTTCCGGTTAGGTCGGTGAGCTCCGAAAAATCCATCATCTCCGTTGCATACATTCACAGTATTTTTCGCTCTATAGGACGCACCCGACCATAGGACGCACCTTGTTTTAGAGGGGGAGAAAAAGAGAGAAAAAATCCCCCCCCTCTGCTCAGCGCCCCTTCAGCGCAGGAGAAACGGAGCCCCTTCCATTTCTCCTCCCGCTTGGCTGAAGGGGCGCTGCGCAGCTCTCCCTCTCTGCTGAAGCCGGAAGAGTCTTGCTCTCCCGGCTTCAGCTAAAGGAACTTGAAGCCTTCGGAGCGCAGCACGAGTTCCCACTGCGCTCCAAAGGCTTCAGGCAGCTATCCCGGAGGCTACGCGTCGCTTTCGCTGAAGCCCGGAGAGCAAGAAGGGTCAGTGCGCACCGACCCCTCTCGCTCTCCAGGGTTCAGGGATAGCCGCCTGAAGCCTTTGGATTGCAGCGGGAATTCGCGCTGCGCTCCAAAGGCTTCGGGTTCCTTTCGCTAAAGCCAGGAGAGTCTTGCTCTCCCGCTGCGCTCCGGAGGCTTCAGGCGGCTATCCCTGAAGCCTGGAGAGTGAGAGGGGTCAGTGTGCATTGACCCCTCTCCCTCTCCAGGCTTCAGCGAAAGCAACGCGATGCCTCCGGAGTGTGGAGGGAGCGCTCCCCCTGCGCTTCGGAGGCTTCGCGTTGCTATCGCTGAAGCCAAGGATCCTGCATCCGCTCCATAGGACGCACACACATTTCCCCTTCATTTTTGGAGGGGGGAAAGTACGTCCCATAGAGCGAAAAATACGGTATTTGTTTGTTACATTTATGTGCCAACTTGATCTTGGGTCTCAAGGCAGTGCCCATGGTTCTCTGCCTCCTCATTTCATCCTCTCAACAAGCCTGCAAGGTAGTTTAAGAGATACTGCGACGGACTCCAAGGTCCAGATGGATCAAGCAGCATAATGTGAAATGCAGTGGTGCCCCGCAAGACGAATGCCTCGCAAGATGGAAAACTCACTAGACGAAAGAGTTTTCCGTTTCGGAGGTGCTTCGCAAAACGAATCTCCTATGGGCTTGCTTCGCAAGACGACAATGTCTTGCGAGTTCCTGCTGGTTTTTTTCCCTTCCCCCCCTTTTTCTAAGCCGCTAAGCCGTTTATCAGCTGATCCGATCAGCAGATAAGCCGCTAAAAGCCGCTAATAGCGCTAATCCGCTAATCCTTCAATGGGCTTGCTTCGCAAGATGAAAAAACCGCTAGACGAAGAGAATCACAGAACGGATTCTTTTCGTCTTGCAAGGCACCACTGTGATTTGTTACTTACATTTCCCCACCCCCTTTTCTTTTTAAAGGTCCTATTTCGGTTTTCTTTTGCAGAAAAGGCACCCGTAACGTCTCTCCAGCGGGTACCACAAGCCCCTCCCCCTCCCCCATCTGGAAACCTTATTTTCTGGGGACGCCCGGAAACGCTTAACTCTTAACATCTGCATTGGCGGGGCTGGCAGAGCAAAGGGATGGGTGTTGTTGACGTTTCCTTCTCGCCCCTTTGGAAATGAAGAGACAAGTCAGTGCAAAAGAAGTGGCTGGAAATTGCAGTACAGTGGTACCTCGGGTTACATACGCTTCAGGTTGCATACGCTTCAGGTTACAGACTCCACTAACCCAGAAATATTACCTCAGGTTAACAGAAATCGTGCTCCGGCGGCGCGGCAGCAGCAGGAGGCCCCATTAGCTAAAGTGGTGCTTCAGGTTAAGAACAGTTTCACGTTAAGTGCGGACCTCCGGAACGAATTAAGTACTTAACCCGAGGTACCACTGTACTTTTCTAACTCCACAGGGAGAGATGAAGGCAAGGAGAATCGCAGACTCAAGGCCAGTTGCAGGCTCAGTTTTTGAATGTGGCGAGGGGTGAAGTGAGGCATGGAGTAAAGTTCAGTTTTTGGACTTGCCCGGTAAGTATCTTTATACAGTGATTCCAGTTACTGGAATCTCAAAGTAGCTGTTTTACTACAAAGGAATTTCAGAAATAGATTGGAAAGAGAAGCTGCTGAATTGCAACTCATTACCAAACTTAAAACCATGGAGAGACCTGGTCTGAACAGAGACATTGGATTCTTATCTCATTATACATGACTGAGCCATTTCTCACCTTCTCACCCCTTGCCTTTTCCTGTAAGACCTATTGCAGTCGTTAAGAGTCGTCAACAGGCTCATCTCAGCTATCTGCCAATCTCCCATTCCCACCACCCTTCTGAGTAATACCCCTCCCCACCTTCTCACTATATAGAAGGATCTGGCAACTTCTGTTTCAGTGTATCTGAAGAAGTGTGCATGCACACGAAAGCTCATACCAAGAACTAACCTAGTTGGTCTTTAAGGTGCTACTGGAAGGAATTTTTTTATTTATACAGTGATGTTAAGTAAAACAGTGTTTGCCTCCTGTTGCTCATGAATTACATTACAGTGGTACCTTGGGTTACAGACGCTTCAGGTTACAGACGCTTCAGGTTACAGACTCCGCCAACCCAGAAATAGTACCTCGGGTTAAGAACTTTGCTTCAGGATGAGCACAGAAATCGTGTGGCGGCAGCGGGAGGCCTCATTAGCTAAAGTGGTGCTTCAGGTTAAGAAATCCTGCCCCTTGCTCTCACCCCTGCCCTGCCCCAGGAGAAAGCAAGTTGGGGAGTCCAGCCAGGACAAACCTTCTTCTGACCCCACACCTTTCCAAAGCCAGAAGGCGCTTTAAATGGTCAAAACTGTACCATGGGGAAACATGCCATATTAATCATAATAATCCTAAATCCAGGTCAGCTATATAAAGGCTGATGTCAAGGAATTTAAATCCTATGAAAAATATACACAGCGCCGGTGTTTCAAACCAGAGTCGCAAAAAAGCACTGAGATTTCTCTTCTTCATACAACCCTTAGATTTACAGGGAGGTCACGTGGTATGGGCTATTTTGGGGGGCGAATAGTGGCCGGACTCCAGGGAGGACTTAACGCTTTCGGGAACAATACTTGTTGCCCCTGTCGGTTTCAATGCAGTGGTACCTTAGTTCTCAAACTTAATCCGTTCCGGAAGTCTGTTCCAAAACCAAAGCGTTCCAAAACCAAGGCACTCTTTCCCATAGAAAGCAATGCAAAATGGATTAATCCGTTCCAGAATTTTAAAACCAACCCCTAAAACAGCAATTTAACATGATTTTTACTATCTAACGAGACCTTTGATCCATAAAACGAAAGCAATGAACAATGTACGGCACTGTAAAATCAATAAAACAGTATTGTTAAAAATGAAAATGTAATTATTTTCCTACCTGCGCTGTCTAAAGTGGCTTTGCAGCTTTTATCCGCTTCCGCAGGCACACAATCGAATCGATGAGTAGCTGAACTGGGTTTTACACAGTCACAAAAACAAACGAACCAAACAAGTCTCAAAAACAAAACGCAAAACAAATAGCAAAAACAGACAGACCTTAGTATAGCACTCAATATGGAAGTGTGCCACTCAGAAAGGAAGAGAGGCACTCAAACCGGAAGCGTAGCACTCAAATCGTGTCGGGAGTGCGTGCAGGAACCTGGCCCTGTGACCAATAGGACTCTGCAGGACTGGGGCATTCCTAAGTTTGTTCTGAAGAGGCAAGGCATTGCTGCACATCATCATCATTAACCTTTTATTCGACCATCAGTCAGAAAAAAGTACATTTGTCAATACACAATTAAAAGCTCCAGGAAGATTTTAGAGCTTAGTCAACCCTAAAATGGGCTAAACAGATAGCCCCATATCAATACAATCAATTAAAGTCTTGCGACGCTTAAAAGCTAAAAAAAGAAATTTGGCCACCAAGGAAGGTATAGCTCTAGTGACGTTATTCAGCAAGTGTAAAACCTGGTTTTCTCCGGATAGGAAGCTAGATTGACCTAGGAGTGGGTCTATAAAATTTTGTCTAAGCTCTGCATAAGAAGGGCAAGTCAAGAGAATGTGTTCGGTGGACTCAACCACACCCATGGCACAATGACAGGTTCTCTGGGCGTATGGTACTCCCCTGTACCTTCCCCACAATATCACAGAGTCAAGGACATTTAATC
Source organism: Podarcis vaucheri (assembly GCF_965113315.1). Lineage (NCBI taxonomy): Eukaryota > Metazoa > Chordata > Lepidosauria > Squamata > Lacertidae > Podarcis > Podarcis vaucheri. Next base: position 7,797,604 of record NC_138756.1, on the reverse strand, counting down.
TAGGCATGGCTGGACAGGTGAGGCCGCTTGGTAACTCGCTGGACCTGGTGGCAAGAGCCGGGAAGGAATATAAGGTCAGCATTTCCCTTCGGCTCTTGGCCACAGCAACATGTTTCCTGCCTTGCTGCGTTTGGCTCCTTGACTCCTCGCTTCTTGACCCTCGGACCCCTGACTTTGTGACTCCTCGCTTCTTGACCCTCGGACCCCTGACTTTGTGACTCCTCACTTCTTGACCCTCGGACCCCTGACTTTGTGACTCCTCGCTTCTTGACCCTCGGACCCCTGACTTCGTGACTCCTCACTTCTTGACCCTCGGACCCCTGACTTCGTGACTCCTCGCTTCTTGACCCTCGGACCCCTGACTTCGTGACTCCTCACTTCTTGACCCTCGGACCCCTGGCTTCGTGACTCCTCACTTCTTGACCCTTGGACCCCTGACTTCGTGACTCCTCACTTCTTGGCCCTCAGACCCCTGACTTCGTGACTCCTCACTTCTTGACCCTCAGACCCCTGACTTCGTGACTCCTCGCTTCTTGACCCTCGGATCCTTGGCTTTTTGACTCCTGGCTCTCTGACCTTCGGACCCTTGGCTTCCTGACTTCTGGCTTCTGGACCCCTGTTCCTGCTCCCACTCCACCATCTTGCCCCCGGTCCTGACGTCCCCTGCTGGGACTTTGATCGCCCATGAACCGGACCGTGACAGCACAGTTTGCACCCAGTTTGGACTGGGTGAAGTCACCTCAAACTGGGCGGTGGTTATCTCCAGAAGTGCCCTCATCGCCACAGCTTGGGTTCATCGTACCCAACCGGTCAGAATCATGCCAAAGTCATGCTTCGGTCTGCCACCTTGATTCCAAATGGCCCCCCAGAGTCCAAAGGTTGACTTGTCACCCCCATCTTGGGAGCCCCAGTGCGGGTTTTGGCGACGGCATCTTGAGAGGCAGCTGAACCGAGGTCAAAAAAAAGGGCAAAGTCACACAGCAGCTGTGGTTCGGTTCAGCGTCTCGATTCAAAATGGCAGCTGGCAGCCAAAGGTCGGTAAAATGGCCGCCGCTACCTCAGGAAGTTGTGCGCCAAGTTTGGTGATGATATCTCAACACGCGTCTCAACCGATGCCCCAAAAAACCAGGCAAAGTTACATTTTAGTCCGCTATCTTGAGTCTAAATGGTGCTCAGTATCCAAGCAGGGATATCACCCACCTCTTGCGCCTCAGAAACCCTCATGGCAATTTTTGTGACGCTATCTCAGGAGGCATCCAACTTTACAATTCTACGATTTCTGGTTGAGCACGATATCCCTAGTGCAGTTACACCGTAGATTTTTATAATGGCATTATGATATTGTCAGAAAGATACTGACCCCTTTCTTAATGTTGTCTCCTATGGAAATACCCAACTTTCGCAAGTTCCAATCAGGGTTGAGGGTTCTTCATGCAGGAAAATGTCACCCTGAGGCAAGGCATGCCTTCTATTTTTATTCTGCCCCCAGCCCCCGCCTCCCCTGCCACCATTTTCTCTGAAAAGGGAACAGTTTGGTTGAAATACTTGCTTACGGAAAACAAATGTCACATTAAATTTTAATTTTAACCATCTGGCTGAACTCGTTTTGGAACGAGTAGATGAGCAAATGTCGTGCTTGGCCCACTTTACTGACCAAGAACTGGGAATTGTATATAATGATGCCAGCCGTGCTCAGCACAGACCCACTGAATTAATGGACAAGGCGATGGTAGGTTTGTTAATTTCAGTGGGTTTCTCCTGTGCAGAATTTAGCTCAATGGAAAGATGGCAGAACATCCTGGCGAAAACAGAAAGGGGAGTGGAAATCATTGATATTTGCTTCGTTGTCCCATGTTCAGAACAGATGGTTAGAAGATAGAATCTTTATTTGCAACAGCCACTGTTGTTGAGTCGTTTAGTCGTGTCCGACTCTTCGTGACCCCCTGGACCAGAGCACGCCAGGCACTCCTGTCTTCCACTGCCTCCCGCAGTTTGGTCAAACTCATGTTCGTAGCTTCCAGAACACTGTCCCACCATCTCATCCTCTGTCGTCCCCTTCTCCTTGTGCCCTCCATCTTTCCCAACATCAGGGTCTTTTCCAGGGAGCCTTCTCTTCTCATGAGGTGGCCAAAGTCTTGGAGCCTCAGCTTCAGGATCTGTCCTTCCAGTGAGCACTCAGGGCTGGTTTCCTTCAGAATGGAGAGTTTTGATCTTCTTGCAGTCCATGGGACTCTCAAGAGTCCCCTCCAGCACCATAATTCAAAAGCATCCATTCTTTGGCGATCAGCCTTCTTTATGGTCCAGCTTTCACTTCCATACATCACTACTGGGAAAACCATAGCTTGAACTATACGGACCTTTGTTGGCAAGGTGATGTCTCTGCTTTTTAAGATGCTGTCTAGGTTTGTCATCGCCTTTTCCCCAAGGAGCAGGCGTCTTTTAATTTCGTGACTGCTGTCACCATCTGCAGTGATCCCACTAGCCATAGCAATAAAATAAAATGAAATAAAATGCACTGAAGATAGAGGTAAAAACTTAACTATAGGAAATACATTCTGGGGGTTAACATCAATAATCAAATAATATATCTTCTACTAATTGCCTCCGCTAAAAAACTTGCAGTTTTTGCTGTCACCTGATCATCTTGTTCTGCAAAGTAGCAAAGGTTGAGCGACCCAGCATGGGTAATAACATCACTCCTCAAATCTTTATAAAGCGTTCAAGCCAGAAACATACGAGCCACTGACTCAATACTGCCATCTCCACAGGGACATAACCGTTTTTCCAGTGGAATTTTCTGAAACTGACCCTCAAGTCCAGCCGAAGGCAGTATTTTCAATCTTGCGAGAGTGAGAGCACATCTGTATTTTGGAATTGCTAAATTTCACAGATAGGGTGCCCAAAGTGTCAAAATGACTAGGTGGGAAATAATCATACCATGGATACCTATTAAAGGTAAAGGGACCCCTGACAATTAAGTCCAGTCGCGAATGACTCTGGGTTTGCAGCGCTCATCTCGCTTTACAGGCCGAGGGAGCCGGCGTTTGTCCACTTCCACAGACTGTTTTTCCAGGTCTTGTGGCCAGCAGGACTAAGCCGCTTCTGGCGAAACCAGAGCAGCGCATGGAAATGCCGTTTACCTTCCCGCCGGAGCGGTACCTATTTATCTACTTGCACTTTGACGTGCTTTTGAACTGCAAGGTTGGCAGAAGCTGGGACTGAGCAATGGGAGCTCACCCCGTTGCAGGGATTCGAACCACTGACCTTCTGATTGGCAAGTCCTAGGCTCTGTGGTTTAACCCACAGCACCACCCGCGTCTCACAGATACAGTCATACCTCTGGTTGCGAACATGATCCATGCGGGAGGCACGTTTGCAACCCACAGCATTCACAGCCTGAAGCGCTGCATTGATTTGGTGCTTCCACGCATGAGCATGACATCATTTTGCGCTTCTGCACATGCCCGAGTGCCGAAACCCGGTAGGAACCCATTCTCGTACTTCCGGGTTAGGTGCGGTTTGCAACCCCAAAATGCTCAACCTGCAGCAAGCTATGACCGTACCTATTCGGTCCATAAATTAACACATAAAAGGTAAAGGTAAAGGGACCCCTGACCATTAGGTCCAGTCGTGGCCGACTCTGGGGTTGTGGCGCTCATCTCGTTTTACTGGCCGAGGGAGCCAGCGCACAGCTTCCGGGTATGTGGCCAGCATGACTAAGCCACTTCTGGCGAAGCAGAGCAGCGCACGGAAATGCCGTTTACCTTCCCGCCGGAGTGGTACCTATTTATCTACTTGCACTTTGACGTGCTTTCGAACTGCTAGGTTGGCAGGAGCTGGGACCGAGGAACGGGAGCTCACCCCATTGCAGGGATTCGAACCGCCAACCTTCTGATCGGCAAGCCCAAGCGGCACAGTGATTTAACCCACAGCGCCCCCCCCACATCCCACAGATACCTATTAGGTCCATAAATTACCATATAGCATATGTTCAACACAAAAAACAGCGGCAATTTGTTGTTGACAAAGGACAGCTGGACATAGAAAGGGCCCCGTTACCTTCAGTAGCTCAGGGCCAGATTTGATGAGGCCCTAATGGGCATGACTCCACCAGCCATCGGCATGTGAGTCGCACCCTGACCTCTCTGCGCCTCGCAACCCCCGCCCCACGCGCCCGGGTCCCCACCTTTGCCTTGGGGGCTGATGGCTGATGGATGGCTTCTCCTCTTTCCCTGACATCTGGTTTGCAAGCCGGAATTTGTTTTACTGCTGATGACTCAGGGCTCGGGCTGGGCGTCCCCCGAGGTGATACTGAGGTATTAAAGAGGCCTTAGGTGGAAGCCGCGGAAAAGCCGGGATGATCCAAGTACCCTCCTCTAAGAGGAGGCTGACAGGATGTGAGGGCAGCGGGGAGATAACTAGACACAGCTTTTGCTGGTTCGGAATCTGTTGTCATTCTATTCCCATCACCCTTCCACCTTCCTGTTGCAGAAGGGAAGGCTGCCTGCGTGCCAGAGTGCGCCAGAGCTCTGTTGCTTTGAGCAAAGCACTGGATTTATGAAGTGGAGTCCTTCCACAGTAGGAAGGGAGGGATAAATTTAGCCACTGAGCCTCTTGGGCTTGCCGATCGGAAGGTCGGCGGTTCGAACCCGCACAACACGGTGAGCTCCCGTTGCTCGGTCCCAGCTCCCGCCAACCTAGCAGTTCGAAAGCACACCAGCGCAAGTAGATGAATAGGTACAGCTGTGGCGGGAAGGTAAACGGAGTCTCCGTGTGCTCTGGTTTCCGTCACGGTGTCCCGCGGAGGCCAATTCTGGATCCACACGTCCTTCCACAGTGGGGACATAGGTTTCCGACCGGGAGTTGATCCTGGTGAGGGTTTGCGAAGCGTGCCTTCCTCTTAGCGCGTTCCCCCTTTTCGCCCTGAGTTCGCGCTTCTTCAAAGCCCAGGATTTAAAAAAACAACACGAAAAAGTAGTTTGGAAAAAGAGAAACGGACGAAAACCAAAACTTCCACAGTCAGCCTTGTGACTTTCTGGCATGGGAGCCTGCTATCCTCTGGGTTCCCTGCCATTTCGTTTTGTAGTCGTGGCTTCTTGTCTAAATTTATGTGAAACGGGCCTCCGTTAAGGTTAAAAAGCTCTCCAGCTAAAATGTCATAAAACACAATTACAACCATAAAACCCCTAATAACAGCCAGACATAAAAAAATGATGTTAACATCCAACACAAGCCGCACCCACTCGATATATGTAAAGCACATTGAATGCACATGGCTTGCCCCTAAAGGATCATGGGAACTGTAGTTTTCTTCTTCTTCACAGAGCTACCACCCCAACACCCTTGGCAAACAGTTCCTACGGCCGTTGGAGCAAAGCCACGAGTTTCACATCGGCTTTAACTGTCTGGTGTGGGTGTGCCGAATGGGTTACGTGACTACGATCCAACCTTTCAGAAAGAAAGACACAACTTAGGAGCATTCAGACTAAAGCAGAGGAACCCAGAATGCCGAAACATTCAGTGGATGGGGTCTCTTGGGTCATGGCTGGTCCAGTGCTCCAGGGAGACATGGTGCTGCTGTAGATACAGATGAGGTTTCGGTGTGGTCTAAACCTCTGAACCTCTTGGGCTTGCCGATCGGAAGGTCGGCGGTTCGGATCCCCACGACAGAGTGAGCTCCCATTGCTCCGTCCCAGCTCCTGCCAACCTAGCAGTTCAAAAGCACACCAGCGCAAGTAGACAAATAGGTACCACTGCGGCGGGAAGGTAAACGCCGTTTCCGTGCGCTCTGGTTTCCGTCACGGTGTCCCGTTGCGCCAGAAGTCATTTAGTTCTGCTGGTCACATGACCCGGAAAGCTGTCTGTGGATAAACGCCGGCTCCCTCAGCCCAAAAGCGAGATGAGCACCGCAACCCCATAGTCACCTTTGGCTGGACTTAACCGTCCAGGGGTCCTTTACCTTTTTACCATTACCTGCAGATATGGACCTCCTCCATTGTACTTGCCTTCCAATCTAGCTGTTTTCAGAGGCAGGGAATCCATCACATGCAGATTGGTGGACCGCCATATATATATATTCCTATATATAGATATATAAAAGTAAAGGTAAAGGGACCCCTGACCAATAGGTCCAGTCGTGGCCGACTTTGGGGTTGTGGCGCTCATCTCGCTTTATTAGCCAAGGGATCCGGCGTACAGTTTCCGGGTCATGTGGCCAGCAGGACTAAGCCGCTTCTGGCGAACCAGAGCAGCGCACGGAAACGCCGTTTACCATCCCGCCGGAGCGGTACCTATTTATCTACTTGCACTTTGACGTGCTTTCAAACTGCTAGGTTGGCAGGAGCAGGGACTGAGGAACGGGAGCTCACTCCGTCGCGGGGATTCGAACCGCAACCTTCTGTGCTTTAACCCACAGTGTCACCCACATTCCAGGATATAGATATATAGATAACCCCAAAATTAAGTCCTCAAATTCAAAGCTTTGAAAAGCACAGTGGTCAGAGCCTGGCAGGCAACTGTTTCTTCCTCTTCTTCTTCTTCTTTTTCCCCCACCCAAACAATGACTATCATCAGTGCAGGTAAGATTTTTTAAAAATTCATAATAAAATTCTTTTTTTTAAATAAGATATTTATAAAGATTTTTTCACACATTACAATAAAAATAGGGGGGGAAATGCAAAAGAAAAACAGTTAAAAACACATCAATCTTATTTTCCTTAAGCTTTTTTCCCCGGACCTCCTCATACCTCCCTTTTTTGTATTCCACTTAAATTTATTAGTTCAGCAAATCCTTACCATTAAGCTTTTACCCATTTATAGACCTTTGTTTCATATTGTCTTAAAGCATTACAGCTAGAAACCACTTAGTTTCTATCCAACATCATTCTAACATTCATTAATTTTACAATATTTCTTAAGATAAATTTTAAATTTCTTCCAATCTTCTTCCACCGACTCTTCTCCCTGGTCTCAGATTCTGCCAGTCATTTCTGCCAATTCCATATAGTCTATCACCTTCATCTGCCATTCTTCCAAAGTCGGTAGATCTTATGTCTAATTCATAATAAAATTAATGGTAAATTGCTGTTTTAGGGGTTGTTTTTAAAAGTCTGGAACCGATTAATCCATTTTGCATTACTTTCTATGGGAAAGCACGCCTTGGTTTTTGTTTTGGACTTCCGGAATGGATTAAGTTTGAGAACCAAGGTACCCCCCCCCTCTCTGTGTATAATTTTTTTAATTAGATTTTCTAATTTACATTTCAAAATAAGAAGTCTTCCCCTTCTATAATCTTTAGGTTCCCTTTAACCTGCATTTCTTCACAGTTTTCTCAGATTGCAAAATTCAGAGAAGTCTGAATGTCAAAGGACGGCTGTTTTTGTCTGCACGTATTGTAAGGATGAATGCACGCTGTGCTACTATCACCATTTCCTTCGCGAGAATTGCTCAGGCGGGAAGGAAAGGCACTCTGCACACGCCCAGGAATATTGCATTTTTTGTTTTTTGTTTTTACGACATAATGTTGCATCTCCAAATACAGTGGTGCCTCGCAAGACGAAAAGAATCTGTTCTGTGATTCTCTTCGTCTAGCGGTTTTTTTGTCTTGTGAATCAAGCCCATTGACGGATTAGCGGATTAGCGCTATTAGCGCTATTAGCGGCTCTTTTAGCGGCTTTTAGCGGCTTTTCAGCTTATCGGATCAGCTGATAAGCGGCTTAGCGGCTTAGAAAAAGGGGGGGGAGGAAAAAACCCCGCAGGAACTCGCAAGACATTTTCGTCTTGCGAAGCAAGCCCATAGGAGATTCGTTTTGCGAAGCACCTCCAAAATGGAAAACTCTTTCGTCTAGCGAGTTTTCCATCTTGCGAGGCATTCGTCTTGCGGGGCACCACAGTATTGGCTGCGTGAGAAAGCCACTTCCACCTTCAGGAAGGAGGTGGGTTGCGGGCTTCACGGCCCCTCCATGCGTGCGGTGGGTAGAGGCCGGCCCTGCACGATTGGGGGGATTCCTGGCCGCATCACCCCTTAGCCGGCCAATCGGCTGGTTTGGGGGCGTGGCTTGCCCTATAAAGGCAGGACGCGGCCGGAGATCTCCCTCTTTGCCACCCGCCAGCTGTTCCTGTTTTCCCACCCTATAAGGTTTCGTTCCTTGACCTTGCTATGGACCTTGGTTGGTCGAGGGCCCTGGTAGGAATTTTTCCACTTGGCAATTTGGCACCAGCCACTTGGCTTTCACCTACCTCGTAGCAAATCGTCACAACTTTCTGGGTACAGTGGTACCTCGGGTTACATACACTTCAGGTTACAGACTCCGCTAAACCAGAAATAGTGCTTCAGGTTCAGAACTTTGCTTCAGGATGAGAACAGAAATCGTGCTCCAGCGGCGCAGTGGCAGCAGGAGGCCCCATTAGCTAAAGTGGTGCTTCAGGTTAAGAACAGTTTCAGGTTAAGCACGGACCTCCGGAACAAATTAAAAACTTAACCCGAGGTACCACTGTATTGGTGGTTAGGCATTGGTATTGTTCTGTAGATGAAAGAGGGGAGGTAGCGCCATCACCTGCCCCACATATTGAAGGGTAGTCCGATAAAGGATTCCGGGGGGCGTGGCCCTGTCCGAAGCCCAGGGAGGTGAGGGCCTAAGACCCGCCTCCTATTGGTGACCCCGGGGGAGTTCCTAGTTGATGTGCATCAGCAGGACACCCCCTACTGGTGGTTAACCCTTCCCGGACTTCAAGCAGACGGGCTGGAGTTGGATATACAGTGGTGCCTCGCAAGATGAAAAGAATCCATTCTGTGATTCTCTTCCTCTAGCGGTTTTTTCGTCTTGCGAAGCAAGCCCATTGACAGATTAGCAGATTAGCGCTACAGTGGTGCCCCGCAAGACGAATGCCTCGCAAGACAGAAAACTCGCTAGACGAAAGAGTTTTCCGTTTTGGAGGTGCTTCGCAAAACAAATTTCCTATGGGCTTGCTTCGCAAGACGACAATGTCTTGCGAGTTCCTGCTGGTTTTTTTTCCTCCCCCCTTTTTCTAAGCCGCTAAGCCGCTTATCAGCTGATCCGATCAGCAGATAAGCCGCTAAAAGCCGCTAATAGCGCTAATAGCGCTAATCCGCTAATCCGTCAATGGGCTTGCTTCGCAAGACGAAAAAACCGCTAGACGAAGAGAATCACAGAACGGATTCTTTTCGTCTTGCGAGGCACCACTGTATTAGCGCTATTTTTAGTGGCTTTTAGCGGCTTATCTGCTGATCGGATCAGCTGATAAGCGGCTTAGCGGCTTAGAAAAAAGGGGGGAGGGGAAAAAACCAGCAGGAACTCGCAAGACATTGTCGTCTTGCGAAGCAAGCCCATAGGAAATTCGTTTTGCGAAGCACCTCCAAAACAGAAAACTCTTCTGTCTAGCTAGTTTTCCGTCTTGCGAGGCATTCGTCTTGCGGGGCACCACTGTAGTCGGTTAGGATCGATGTCTAAGCCAATATCGCTCATCACCTGTAATCAATAAAGTTGTGGCCTTTTTTTAAAAAGCACATTAACCTTAATAATTGCATAATGTGTCATTATTTCCACCTAGGGAACTCTCCATGCAATGCTGGGGTCAAATCACTTGTGGCTTCCTGGGACAGCTCAGCAGGCAGAGCCGCAAGACTCTTAATCTCAGGGATGTGGGTTCCAGCCCCACACTGGGCAAAAGATTCCTGCATCACAGGGGGTTGGTCTGGATGACCCTTGGGGTCCCTTTCTACAATTCTATGAGTCTATGAAAGAAAAGTGGAGCAGAACAAGCGGGTTCCGTACAACACTCTCTCCTTTCTGCCTTCCTACAAATCACTCTTCCATTTGCCGACTTCCCTGTGTGGCCTTCCTTTCTGAAAATCACCACTCCAAATTTTGACTGCCCTCATCTGTATCCATCCACTCCCTGGTTTCCCCCCCATGCCCTCCCCCTCAGTCTCGTTTGTTTATTTTACTTTGTAGGCTCCTAGGAGGCGGAGAGCCGTCTTCCATATTTTTGCCTCCGCGAGGAAGACAGCATGCAAATCGATGATGTCTACAAAAAGTGCCTCTTAAACGGCAAACGCCCGGATGACATCCTCGCTGAGCTATTTCAAATAAAATGTCCTCACCTGGTACTTAAAATAAAATCGCTCCTCTCGTCTCTCCACACCCCCTACCCCCCCAACATCTAGATTTTCCAGCCCGCTCATCCTTCTCTCTTCCCATGGTTTTGGAGACGCAGCTCCGACCGTCTCAGGAAAGACACACTTAATCTTTTGGGCACTGGGGGGAAATTTGACACCCTCAGTCTTGGTGGTGGAGGGTGGGGCTTGCTGAAACCCCTCCCCTCGTGCATTCGGCTCTGTGGACTGCACCTTCTCCACCCCCCTCCTTTCAACCCCCCCAGAAAAAGAGTTGGAAGGCAGGAACAGATCCGCCAAACCCTTTCACTGCTCCCCCTAAAGCAGAGAAGCTCCAAGGTGAATGTGAAAAATGCAAAGTAGAGGAGAAGGAAAATAGCTGCTGAGGAAGGAAATAACTTCTTGAAAAGTGATAGAACCAGAAGCCTTGGGTTTTTTTTTTTTGGTGTGGGGGTTTTTCCCCCCCTTGCATGTGTGCTCCTTGCTTGCTTTCTCTCCCTCCACTGCAACCCTGCTGTTCCGTCTCCAAAGGATTGCTGAGTTGAGGCTGGCAGCTGGCTAGGAAGAGGAGGAAAAGTCGGCGTTTATGCACACCAGCGCAAAGAGACTCCAGCTGCGGCCGGGAGAAGCGCTTCGGAAAGGGCATCTGCGTGACCTTTGGAGGCCTGAAGACCGCCACCTTCCTCGCAGGGGGAGGCAGCAAGAAGTGGCAGGGAATTAGCCAGCTGGGGGAGACCGATTCGCCAGGTGCCCAAAGGGGGAGGCTCCGCTGGCGAGGATCGCACCTGGCCCAGGGGGAGAGGTGGGCGGCAAGAGCCACGTGCAGAAGTCCACCTGCTTGACCTCCCCCCAGAGGACCTCTTCTCCCTCGGGGCCAGGCGAAGGAGGAGGTCAGCAGAGGGAGCGTCCTCCGCCGCCGAGAGCCACAAAAACTTCTGGAATCTGCATCTGGGTGGTGTCGACCCCGGACCATTTCCGATGTCCCTCGAAGTCTGGATCCCCAGGGAGCGAGAAGATGGGTTTTGGTAGCAGAGCTGTCCTGGTTTGGCAGAAGGCAGAAAGCGGAATGAGGTTTTGCAGGGCGGTTGGTGGACAGAAGGAGGATTAACCCAAAGTCGGGTGTGGAGGTTTTCTGGAGTTGCCGCTGAATTATTTTTGGGCTTTTCTGGATGAGATGGGCCCTTTGAGGTGATTTGTGTTCCCACCCCCACCCCACCCCTTGTGTTTTTGTGGGTTGTTTGTTTTGTTTTTGCAAGGATGACTGGCCTTGTGGGTTTTGATTCTTTCGGAGATCTCTGCTTTCTCGGGGACGCTTTTTGACGGATGATTTTCGGAGAGACTGGACTGCGAAGGTAAGAGGACGGGGGGCTCTTCCCATTGTTTTCCGGGCTGTTAAGGAAGGGTAAAATCCTGCTTTCTGGGGGAGGTGGGAAGTTTGAGGACATGCAGAGTTTGAGGACAACTTGCTGAGATCATTTTAACAACCAGATCAAGAGGAGAAGTGTCTTAAATATGGGAGGGTGACGGAAGATGTGTACATTTCCTCCTTTCCCCCCAGTGCCATCTCAAATCAGATCTGTCCCTGCAGCAGAATGAGGTGGTTGGATCCTGAGGAAGTAGAATGGCTTTATACCCCTTCAGGCTGCATGGAGTGGTGGGGGACATAGGAAATTATACATTGGTTTATTTACTCTCCGGTGTTTCACACAGGGGGGTAATTTGCAGTCCCCCCCTAGAGACGACAAGGATTGAATCCTGGCATCCAAAATAGTTTCCCTACCCTTGGGCTCCATCCCTTCTCCAGCCACAGTTTTGAGCATTCCCCCATATTAAAATGAAAGCCAAGCAAAATGCCCCGCAAGCAGAAATCTAGCACAGCACACAGAGGGCAAGGTTTTTCTCCTTGCAGCCAAGCAAGGAGCTTTCTTCTTTTCTTTTCCATTTTACATGGCAGGAAGCATTGGAGCATTTCCCCTCCGCTTGCAACCTTGAAAGCAGCACAGTCCACTACTCTTTTCCTCCTCAGGGCCATGCTTTTGGGCAAAGTGGAAATTCTACTTTTTGAACACAGGACCGGAGTCGGGAATTTATTTCTGGGCAGCTTAATGTAGCCTACAGTGAATGAACTTTACAAATTTGGGTGGCTCTCAGATGCTGGATAGAGAATATTTTTCATATCTCTTGTTAGAGGGGTAGGGCAGTGCCAAATACTCAACTAACTGGGACTAAGAATTTATCCCTAGATTTAAATATTTGGTTTTTTTAAAGGGGTTAGGGGGATACCAAGAACACTGATATACCAACTGCTTCATTCACTAATTAATGAATAGCATATCTCCCCAGTGTTGACAGGGATGTGCAAAGTTAAAATCCCCAGGGAAGAATTTTGCACGTGAAATAACGGCTCGACGCACATGTTTCAACAGTGCGTAAACTAGAAAACTCTGCTTTCTCACTGTACAGTTAGTGCAGGGGAGGAAAATGAGGGCACAAGATATTCCTCCGTTTTCACGAATACATAAATGAGTATCAGATCAGCCGCTCGCATCAGCTATGAACTCGTTTCCAGAACTGCCCAACTTCTACTTACGGGAGCAAAACCGTAAGCAAACTTGGAATTTATTTATTTAGCGAAATCTAGCTTTGGGATACAGGGTGATTTCCTCACTTGCTGGCGACAAGAGCATGAAGCTTGCACATTGTAATCGGTATGCCTAGGTGCACATTTAGAGATACCGTATTTTTTGCTCTATATTTCCCTCCTAAAAAGTAAGGGGAAATGTGTGTGTGTCTTATGGAGCGAATGCAGGCTGCACAGCTGTCTCAGAAGCCAGAACAGCAAGAGGGATTGCTGTTCTGGCTTCTGAGATTCAGAATATTTTTTCCCTTGTTTTCCTCCTCCAAAAACTAGGTGCGTCTTGTGGTCTGGTGCGTCTTATAGAGCGAAAAATACGGTAATTGCAAAGGTTTATATAGAGATGCGTTTCATCTCCTGGGAATGGGGAAGACTGACAAGGCGACTTGTGTTCTGCATCTGTAAATTGCCTTGAGTCTTTGTCTGGGAAAAAGACAAGGAATAAATATACCACCATCATCACCATCAATATCACAGTCTGTTGTTGATGTGCTCATTGTGGATGGGAAGCATGGAAGTATTTTCAGATCTGCCTTCTTGGCGTTCTTTGGCAGTGTTCAGACCAGTGCCGGATTTACGTACAAGCTAAACAAGCTATAGCTTAGGGCCCCACTCTCTTGCCCCCCCCCAATAAAGGAAAAGTAAACACTGGATGTACATTTCCAAAATATAAGATAAAAAGCAAACCAATAATATAAGACCTACATACAGCAACAGTGTTTTGTGTTGTGCAGGCTCCTGTGATGTAAGTCAGGCATAAGCAAACTTGGCTTCCAGATGTTTTGGGGCTACAATTCCCATTATCCCCGACCACTGGTCCTGTTAGCTAGGGATGATGGGTGTTGTAGTCCCAAAACATCTGGAGGGCCGAGTTTGCCTATGCCTGGTGCAAGTCATGGGCCCCGCCTGCTCGCCTGCTCCCGAAAATATCCCTGGTTTGCTCCTTTCTATATATAGGGTGCCTACATTCTGCATGGACTGGTTGCACGGCAACATGGGCAAATGGCTTGAGATACCTATGAGGTCCATAAATGACCGTATAGCATATATTCGACACAAAAAAACAGCGACAATTTGTTGTGGACAAAGGACAGTTGGACATAGAAAGGGCCCCGTTACCTTCAGTAGCTTAGGGCCTCATAGAATCATAGAATCATAGAGTTGGAAGAGACCACAAGGGCCATCGAGTCCAACCCCCTGCCAAGCAGGAAACACCATCAGAGCACTCCTGACATATGGTTGTCAAGCCTCTGCTTAAAGACCTCCAAAGGAGGAGACTCCACCACACTCCTTGGCAGCAAATTCCACTGTCAAACAGCTCTTACTGTCAGGAAGTTCTTCCTAATGTTTAGGTGGAATCTTCTTTCTTGTAGTTTGGATCCATTGCTCCGTGTCCGCTTCTCTGGAGCAGCAGAAAACAACCTTTCTCCCTCCTCTATGTGACATCCTTTTATATATTTGAACATGGCTATCATATCACCCCTTAACCTCCTCTCATCAACCTCCTCTCATCCTCTCATCCGCCTCATCAAACCTAAAACCAGCCGTGGTTCAGAGTATACATTTAAATACATACGATTGGATCCTGACGTTTACCCACTACAGAGCTACATTTCCCAGCACCCAGAGCAAACTACAGTTCCCAGGATTCCTGGGGGGGGGGGAGTCACGTGTCCTTATGTGTGCCTGCAGACTTTTGTCTCTAAACTAGGCTTGGGCTGGACAGCCCCCCAGACAGAGAGCAGACCCTCCAAGCTTCTCTATTTTCCAGGGACAGTCCCGGATTTACGGAAGCCGCCCCGGTTTCTGATCTGATCCCGGAACGTCCCGCTTTTCCTTAGGGCGTCCCTATTTTCATCGGAAAAACGTTGGAGGGTATGAAGTTATGTGACTGCCCGCCCCCAAGGCAAGGAGATAAGTCACAATACAACCTTTAGAAGACATCTGGATAGGGAGGCTTCTTAATGTTCTATGTTTTATTATGTTTTCATCTATGTTGGAAGCTGCCCAGAGTGGCTGGAGCAACCCATAAATAACGAAATTGTTGTTGTTGTTGTTGTTGTTGTTGTTCTTCTTCTTCTTCTTCTTTTTCTTCTTCTTCTTCTTCTTCTTCTTCTTCTTCTTCTTCTTCTTCTTGTTATTATTTTTATTATTGGTGTTCCAGTCAGACAAGCAAACTGCTAGGTTGGCAGGAGCTGGGACTGAGCAATGGGAGCTCACCCCGTCGTGGGAATTTGAACCGCCAACCTTCTGATTGGCAAGCCCGTGTCCCTAAAGGTAATGGTAAAGGGACCATTGACCGTTAGGTCCAGTCACGGATGATTCTGGGGCTGCGGCGCTCATCTCACTTTATTGGCCAAGGGAGCCGGCGTACAGCTTCCGGGTCATGTGGCCAGCAGGACTAAGCCGCTTCTGGCGAACCAGAGCAGCGCACGGAAACGCCGTTTACCTTCCCGCCAGAGCGGTACCTATTTATCTACTTGTGCTGGTGTGCTTTCGAACTGCTATGTTGGCAGGAGCAGGGACTGAGCAACGGGAGCTCACCCCCTCCATCGCGGGGATTCGAACCGCTGACCTTCTGATCGGCAAGCCCTAGGCTCTGTGATTCTCTGATCCTGAACTCAGCTTCAAGGTTCCATCTGTCTCTCTCTATAGATCACTCTCTTGTTTAGGGTTCCTCAAATACCTCTGGCCGCTTGCTTTTTCGAAAAGCTGCCAGGCGCCGTGGAGTGTCTTAAGTCATATAAATTTTTACTGTATTGCAATCTCAAGTGCCTTCTGGAGAAGCGGAGGACCGCTGCCAAGCCGCTTCACAAGAAAACTTTGTTTAGGGAAGCGTGTTTATTCCAAGGCCCTGCTCCTCCCCTCCCGGTTCTGCAGACTGTGGCCGCATTTCCCCCCAAGCGCGCATGCTTTCCTTGACTGAGATGGTTGTTCCTGAACCATGCGCTGAGTGGTGGCTGGTGCTCCTTGCGACTGGACCCAGAGCCAAGTACAAGGCAGGGCCAAGCCATTCTACTTTGGTCTCGCTCCTCTTCCCTCCTGAGTTCTACAGGAGCAGCCTTGGGTCTTGAGGAGCAGGAGGAAGGTGGAAGGAAGCATCTCCCTCTAGTTTGGCTGAAAGTAACTAAGGTCAGTATAGTTAAAGCTATGGTTTTCCTAGTAGTGATGTATGGAAGTGAGAGCTGGACCATAAAGAAGGCCAATCACCGAAGAATGGATGCTTTTGAATTCTGGTGCTGGAGGAGACTCTTGAGAGTCCTATGGACTGCAAGAAGATCAAACCCCTCCATTCTGAAGGAAATCAGCCCTGAGTGCTCACTGGAAGGACAGATCCTGAAGCCGAGACTCCAAGACTTTGGCCACCTCATGAGAAGAGAAGACTCCCTGGAAAAGACCCTGATGTTGGGAAAGATGGAGGGCACAAGGAGAAGGGGACAACAGAGGACGAGATGGTGGGACAGTGTTCGAAGCTACCAGCATGAGTTTGACCAAACTGCGGGAGGCAGTGGAAGACAGGAGGGCCTGGCATGCTCTGGTCCAGGGGGTCACGAAGAGTCGGACACGACTAAGCGACTAAACAACAACAAAGGACCTAGTGGCTGGCTGAGGGCATGCATAGAACACTTGTCCTGAAAGACCTCCATTGGCTCCCAGTACGTTTCCAAGCACAATTCAAAGTGTTTGTGCTGACCTTGAAAGCCCTAAGCAGCCTCGGCCCAGTAGACCTGAAGGAGCGTCTCCTCCCCCATCCTTCTGCCCAGACACTGAGGTCCAGCTCCGAGGGCCTTCTGGCGGTTCCCTCCCTGCGAGAAGTGAGGTTACAGGGAACCAGGCCTTCTCGGTGGTGGTGCCCTCCCATCAGATGGCAAGCAAATAAACAACTATCTAACTTTGAGAAGACATCTAAAGGCGGACCTCTTTAGGGAAGTTTCTAATGTTTGATGTGTTTTTAATATCCTGTTGGAAGCCGCCCAGAGTGACTGGGGAGACCCGGCCAGATGGGCGGGGTATAAGTAATATATTATTATTATTATTATTATTATTATTATTATTATTATTATTATTATTATTATTTAGTGTTTGGGGCACACTGAGCCAATTCTGTTTCAGGGACTAAGTACCAGTTGTCAACTTGTGGGGCAATGTCTGGAGAATCGAGAAGTTGTCTACCTTTCTTTGCGTTGTCAAAAAGGGATCCCTGAGCTACCTGTTCAATGAATACTCCTTCCTGCTGTGACTACCATTTGTGGGAGGTATTTAAACAGCGCCTGGTTGTTTGTCTGTCGGGGAGGTTGTGCATTCATGAAGGGATTTCTGCTCGCCCTGTCTTCCTCACAGCTGTTTCTGTTCCGCTGCGATTCGGTTCCGCCAAATGCCACATTCCTCTGTCTCTCTGCCTGCTATTTAACGCAACCTCGGCGATTGTTTGCATATGTTAGCCTAAGCTGTGAATTCCATGGAACCAAGGGCATAATTATTTCTACCCCCCTCCGCTGAAATGCAAAGGAAGCGCGATTTAAACGGGGGGAAAGTAATCAGTTACAGGCAGAAAACAACAGCAGTGAACCTCTAAACGTCTCCAGCACTGCACCCTTTTCTTGCAGGGCTTGATTGTTTTGCTGTCCCTTTTCCAAACCTTTTCCAAACTCTTTGATGTCCTTTTTGAGCTACGGCGACCAGAAATATACATCGTGCATCTGCACGAGGGCATTGTGATATGGACAGTTTTGTTTGCAATTCCTTTCCTAATGATCCCTAGCGTGGAATTTGCCTTTTGCAAGGCCACTACACACCTGATCTATTTAGCTCAGTTGTTGTCTCCACAGACAGGCAGCGAGTCTCTAGAGATCTGGTCATTTAGGGCTTCCTGGCACTGTGGGTTAAACCACAGAGCCTAGGGCTTGCTGATCAGAAGGTCGACTGTTCGAATCCCCGCGACGGGGTGAGCTCCCGTTGCTCGGTCCCTGCTCCTGCCCACCTAGCAGTTCGAAAGCATGCCAGCACAAGTAGATAAATAGGTACCGCTCTGGTGGCAAGGTAAATGGCGTTTCTGTGCGCTGCTCTGGTTTGCCAGAAGCGGCTTAGTCATGCTGGCCACATGACCCGGAAGCTGTACGCTGGCTCCCTCGGCCGGCTCCCTCCCTCTAATCTTCCCACTTGTCCATATCAGTCTCTTGGCCACCATTAGGGCGTGAAGAATCCATTTCCGCTGTCCTGTTGTCAATTTCCATACAATGGGTATATCATTCAAGAGCCTATGCACTTCTGAATTTTTTTTTCTCCGTAGTGTCTTGTTTCTATAGTCCAGCACTTTCCCCAAAAACTTAATAAAAGCATATGTTTCAGAGAAGCTAAAGGTAAAGGACCCCTGGACGGTTAAGTCCAGTCAAAGGCGACTATGAGGTTGCGGTACTCATCTTGCTTTCAGGCCGAGGGATCCGGCATTTGTCTACAGACAGCTTTCTGGGTCATGTGGCCAGCAGGACTCAACCGTTTCTGGCGCAACGGAACACCGTGACGGAAACCAGAGCGCACAGAAACGCCATTTACCTTCCCGCCACAGTGGTACCTATTTATCTACTTGCACTGGTGTGCTTTCGAACTGCTAGGTGGGCAGGAGCTGGGACAAACCACAGTGCCACCCGTGTGTGCATTGTTCCATATTACATCTCCCGCGAATAGCTACATTGGATAGTCCTTTCTTCTACAAACATAAGGGAGTCCAGTAGATTCTAAATAGCATCAAGCGTGGACCCACTTAGAAACATGCTGCAGAAATCCATTTTTGACTTGGGCTTCTGCAACATGCATCTGAACTGTCCTCACATCCTCTTGCATCGAAGCACGCAAAGGCTATTTGCCATTTTTTTTTGCTCTATAAGACTCACTTTTCCCCTCCTAAAAAGTAAGGGGAAATGTGTGTGCATCTTATGGAGGCTGCACAGCTATCCCAGAAGCTGGAACAGCAAGAGGGATTGCTGCTTTCGCTGCGCAGCGATCCCTCTTGCTGTTCTGGCTTCTGAGATTCAGAATTTTTTTCTTCTTGTTTTCCTCCTCCAAAAACTAGGTGCGTCTTGTGGTCTGGTGCGTCTTATAGAGCGAAGAATACGGTATGCGCTCTCTCTGGCTCAAGGATTCATAACCCAAACCTGTGCCAAAATCAGCATCCCTCCCCTGTAATGCAAATTGAGGAAATGCGCGCAGCGCTTCTTCTTTTGCATAATTCTGGTTTTCCTAGTTGAGGCAGGTGGGAGAGCCAATCTTTCCCCTCCCCTCCCCGGTTGCTGGAAAACTGCAGCTGATTTTTGCTCTTGAAACAGCTACTGAACCTCTCTCCTGCTTCTGGAAATCCCAGTCTAGCGACAAAGCAGTACAAGTCGCCGTTGAGGCAGACGGGATGTGTGATGCCGCCTTCTCCCTTGTTAACTGGGAGAGGCAATGGGTGATATATAAAGTGTTATATGCACATCCACTGAATGGCTCTCATGCACATGGACTGAATATTTCCCAGAACCTCTCTCTCTCTCTAAATAAAGCAAGCTGAGATTCTCAGGAAGTTGAGTTCTGGGGTCAAAGCTGCCTTCTGTGATTTTTACGGTGCTCCTGGATAAACGCAGCGTCTAAACGCAGCCCTGGATTAGACCCATTTCCTGCTGTGTGAAGTAAGGTGGAACTCAGGAGGCTGGCGGTGAATGGAAAGAGGTCAGCTTTCTCCGTTCCTGAAATAACCTGCTTCCTTTGGGTTCTCCCGCACACCTCTATTTTACTGCCCTCCCAGTGCTCATAAAGACTTCACAATTCTCTCTCTATTCAAGTTGGAAGAGGATTTTGGAGGGGCACTCACACTTTGCAATTTGCTTTTGCATTTTGTTTCGGGAATATTTTATTTCTTCCTCCCAACTAGTCAGTCAGCCAGTCAGTTTTATTGCACATAGCCAAAGGCTGCCGCAATGTACACAGAATTATTTGACAATTAAAAGAAAATATACTGAAAGACTTAAAACATTTATATTATCAAAACATTACGTACTCTAAACAGAGCTATAAAAGTACCCCAATGTACAAATCAAGACATTAAACAATAAAATTCATAAGCTAAAATCATCACATGGCCACTAATGTTAAAAGCAATGTCAATTAATACAGTGTGCAATTTATACTCAGAGTTTGGTGGGGTCAAAGATAGAGCATAGCCTGAGGTAGATAGATAGGATCAAATAAATTCATCTCCTTTACAGTTAATGGTTACCTTGGCTATATAATTTGCTCTGATTTTCCTAGCAGCAGTTGTAAAAAGTGCTACACACTATTAGGAAGCTATTAGGAAGAACTTACTGATGACATGAGGTGTTTGACCGCGCGGACGGATTCTCCTTAGAATCATAGAATCACAGGGTTGGAAGGGACCGGGGGGGGGGCATCTCACACAACCCCCTGCAACGCAGGAAAATATGCAGCTGTCACATGCGGGCATCGAACCTGCAACATTGGCGTCTTCAGCACTGCACTCTAACCGACTGAGCTATCCAGACTGCACTGGACTTCCTCAGAGACTTTTAAAACTAGGCTGGTCGCCTACCTGTCGGGGGGGGGGGAGGAATTTGGTTTGGCTGATCGTTTAATGCAAACCCACCTGATTCACAATTTCTGAATCAATTTGTTGTTGTTTAGTCGTTTAGTCATGTCCGACTCTTCGTGACCCCCTGGACCAGAGCACGCCAGGCACTCCTGTCTTCCACTGCCTCCCGCAGTTGGGTCAAACTCATGCTGGTCACTTCGAGAACACTGTCCCACCATCTCGTCCTCTGTCGTCCCCTTCTCCTTGTGCCCTCCATCTTTCCCAACATCAGGGTCCTTTCCAGGGAGTCTTCTCTTCTCCTGAGGTGGCCAAAGTCTTGGAGCCTCAGCTTCAGGATCTGTCCTTCCTGTGAGCACTCAGGGCTGATTTCCTTCAGAATGGAGAGGTTGGATCTTCTTGCAGTCCATGGGACTCTCAAGAGTCTCCTCCAGCACCAGAATTCAAAAGCATCCATTCTTCGGCGATCAGCCTTCTTTATGGCCCTTCTCTCACTTCCATACATCACTACTGGGAAAACCATAGCTTTAACAATATGGACCTTTGTCAGCAAGGTGATGTCTCTGCTTTTAAAGATGCTGTCCAGGTTTGCCATTGCCTTTCTCCGAAGAAGCAGGCGTCTTTTAATTTCGTGGCTGCTGTCACCATCTGCAGTGATCATGGAGCCCAAGAAAGTAAAATCTCTCACTGCCTCCATTTCTTCCCCTTCTATTTGCCAGGAGGTGATGGGCCCAGTGGCCATGATCTTCGTTTTTTTGATGTTGAGCTTCAGACCATATTTTGCGCTCTCCTCTTTCACCCTCATTAAGAGGTTCTTTATTTCCTCCTCACTTTCTGCCATCAAAGTTGTGTCATCTGCATATCTGAGGTTGTTGATATTTCTTCTGGCAGTCTTAATTCCAGTTTGGGATTTGTCCAGTCCAGGCTTTGAAATGCAGCCGTCTTTCTGAATTCTCGCCCGTCCCTGAATTTTGTAATACAGCTCTACAGTCAGGAGCCGTACAAAAAAAGGCACGTACTAAGGGGATGTGTACATAAAAATGAATATATTGCTGAAAGAGGACCAATAGTGCATTGCATTGGGGGGGATGGCTTTGTAAATAATGTGTGGCTTGGGAGAATTTCGCACTGAAACGATGAATTTTAACAACTTTACGATATTGCACATTGCTGCAGAAATGTAGAGAACTGAATTTAATGGGGGTGTGTGAGAAACTGAGAGAAACAGAAATTGTCAGATTCCCCCCTTAGTCTAAGGAGATCTCTTTCACTTCTGCAGTTCTGTGATAAATCTCCACCACCCCAGCCCCATTTACGTGTAGGATCTGAAACACAGGTAAACACAGATTCATAGCAGGGCAAGGTTACTCAGAAGCAAGCGCTGTTGGGTCAAATAAGGCCTACTCTCTAGTCTAGTAAGTAGTGATTGGGGATAAATTTGGTACTAGCAATCCTTCAAAATCTTCACCTACCTCCCGTCCAAAGATAACCCCCAAAGTGTCATACTTTAATAAAATAACAATTCACAGGGAGACAGCAAACTAAGTTATACTGAATTTAATGGGCTAGGGATGCGGGTGGCACTGTGGGTTAAACCACAGAGCCTAGGACTTGCCAATCGGAAGGTTGGAGGTTCAAATCCCCTTGACGGGGTGAGCTCCCGTTACTCGGTCCCTGCTCCTGCCAACCTAGCAGTTCGAAAGCACGTCAAAGTGCAAGTAGATAAATAGATACCACTCCAGCGGGAAGATAAATGGCGTTTCCGTGCGCTGCTCTGGTTCACCAGAAGCGGGGTAGTCCTGCTGGCCACATGACCCGGAAGCTGTACGCCGGCTCCCTCGGCCAATAAAGCGAGATGAGTGCCGCAACCCCAGAGTTGGCCATGACTGGATCTAACGGTCAGGGGTCCCTTTACCTTTTAACTTTAACTCCATTGATTTCAATAGGTCATCTCTATGACTAACATTCAATGATACCCACATTGGGGTTTTTTAAAAATAATAAAAAGACAGCTTTAGGGCTTGTTTGGTTTCTTAAACCACTTAATACAACCAACTAAAACAAACAGAGGCAGAAGGATTTATTTATTCAAAGAGCAGTGCCTTGAAGAAGTAGTGGTTGTCAGTATATTGTTATAAGCACTTCTCTGAATGGGGAGATATCCTAAAATAAGCGCTGCTGCAGCCCTTAAGAACCCAGAGAGCTCCTTATATGGGCTGCTTATATGGAATCAGACCATTGGCCCATTTAGTCCAGTATTGGCTGCACGGGCTTGCAGCAGCAGCTCTCCAGGATTCCAGACAGTGTGGTGTAGTGGTTAAGAGCGGTAGACTCGTAATCTGGTGAACCGGGTTCGCTTCCCCGCTCCTCCACATGCAGCTGCTGGGTGACCTTGGGCCAGTCACACTTCTCTGAAGTCTCTCAGCCCCACTCACCTCACAGAGTGTTTGTTGTGGGGGAGGAAGGGAAAGGAGAATGTTAGCCGCTTTGAGACTCCTTCGGGTAGTGATAAAGCGGGATATCAAATCCAAACTCCTCTTCTTCTTCTACCTGAACACAAGGTGTTGTCAGGAATCATTTGTCAGGCGAGTGTTCGCATAACAAGTTGACGATTTCCATTGATTCCTATGGGGAGATTTCTAATGCGTTCCCAGCCATGGAATTTTGACCCCCCCCCAAAAAAAATGCCTCAGGCATCATCTGAACCAAGTCTGGGGCCTGATCCTGAAGAGTCCCAGTCTGCACAGGTTCCCCTGCAACAAAGACCAGCTGGGCCGAGTCAGGGGCCTGATCCTGCCCTGGCTCCAGATGCGGGGATGACCTCGTTGCCTTCAGCTGGGCCATCACTTACAGCTGCTCCACTACCGGTTGGGTCAGGGGAGGCTGAGGCGGCCTCTGGGTCTAGTAACCCACTGATGTCTCCTGAGCTGCAGAGACTGAGCTATGAGAGAAGGAGAGACCCGAGTACTTGCAGGAGGAGTGCTCGCCTTCATGCGAGACAGGGAGGTGAGTCGCCAGGGGATCAGGACTGGCCGTTACCCCGACAAAGATAAAAGGCTGTCGGACCCCGTCCCAGGTTGAGGGAGCAACATTGCTGTATGCTAGATCCTGCCTGTGATCCTGTACCTGTCCTTGCCTGGTTTCCTGCCTCGTGTCCTGCCTTGACCCTGTTGGACTGACTCCCAGAGGAACCTTTGGATTCGGGACCACACCTGGACCGCGTTGCTCGGGTTACCCCTAGGGCCAGCATTTAAGGTAAAGGGACCCCTGACCATTAGGTCCAGTCGTGGCCGACTATAGGGTTGCGGCGCTCATCTCGCTTTATTGGCCGAGGGAGCCAGCGTACAGCTTCCGGGTCATGTGTCCAGCAGGACTAAGCCGCTTCTGGCGAACCAGAGCAGCACACGGAAACGCCGTTTACCTTCCCGCTGGAGTGGTACCTGTTTATCTACTTGCACTTTGACGTGCTTTCGAACTGCTATGTTGCCAGGAGCAGGGACCGAGCAACGGGAGCTCACCCCGTCACGGGGATTCGAACCGCGACCTTCTGATCGGCAAGTCCTAGGCTCTGTGGCTTAGCCCAGAGCGCCATCCGTGTCCCAGGGCTGGCATACTTACGCCCTTATTTGTGGCTGTCCCCGTGATGCGCCTGCGGTTGTGGGCATCTGGAGTGAGAGGCCCTCCGCTTGAACCTGCCTTCTGCTGCTTCAGAACTGGACCCATTCCAGAGCAGTGGAATCTTCCACGGGATAAAGGAAAGTATGTGAAACATCTTTTCTCCCTTCCTCTGACTAGCTCCAGCTGGGTTTAGCGCGGCCCCGTTCCCTTTCACGGCTGTTTTCAGCGCCGGAGAGAGAGAGAGAGCAAAGAAATGTGCTTCATTTCACCTCTGCTTTGGGGAAGCGAGAAGAGTTATCCCTCTCCCCACTTGCATTTTCTTCTTTAGAAAAAGAACACACACACACACACACGCCCTGTTGTGTTCTTGTGACTTTTATGAAGTGTTTCGCTCTGCTGTGCAGGCGGTCCCATTCCTGCAGAAAGAGGAGGAGGGAAAGTCTTGGTGGGGGGGCAGTTGTGGGCCCTGGGGGGGCAGCACTGCCCCCATTGTAGGGGCGAGGGCACAACGCTTGTTAAATGTTCCATGTGTGACTTTTTGTACATATATGGTAGCTTGGAAGGAAGAGGGAAAGAGGAAGGAGCGACGGGAAACTCATTAGCACGCCCTGTCTTCAGCCAAAAACCGGGAACTGCTTTGAAGATAAAAATAATACCTTTTTGTCCATGTACAACCTGTGTGCATTGAAATTAACTGAGCCTCCCCCCCCAAACACTCAATTTCATTGCTCTCTGTGTGCTTGTCGCACAACACACCAACCCCGAAAGTCAGTTGCACTGTATTATTTTCCGTTCAGCAGCCTAACGGCCCACGGGTAGAAACTGCTTTTTTAGTCTGTTGGTGCGACTGATTATGGGGACGTGGGTGGCGTTGTGGGTTAAGCCACAGAGCTTAGGACTTGCCGATCAGAAGGTCGGCGGTTCGAATCCCCGCGACGGGGTGAGCTCCCGTTGCTCGGTCCCTGCTCCTGCCAACCTAGCAGTTCGAAAGCACACCAGTGCAAGTAGATAAATAGGTCCCATTCCGGTGGGAAGGTAAACGGCGTTTCCGTGCGCTGCTCTGGTTTCGCCAGAAGCGGCTTAGTCCTGCTGGCCACATGACCCAGAAGCTGTACACTGGCTCCCTCGGCCAGTAAAGCGAGATGAGCGCCGCAACCCCAGAGTCGTCCGCAACTGGACCTAATGGTCAGGGGTCCCTTTACCTTACGACTGATTATACTTCTATATCTCCTGTCCGAAGGTAGAGATTAAAGAGGTGCTGGCCGGGGTATGAATCGTCCCTGAGAATTTTCCTCGCTCTCCTAAGGCAACGATCCCTTGCAATGTCATCTATGGGGCTCAGGGGGCAGCCCATGATATCATGTGCTGTGTTCACCACCCTCTGTAAAGACTTTCTGTCCGTGGCTGTCAAGCCAACGTACCACACTGTGATACAATATGAGAGGACACTTTCTGTTGTGGACCGGTTGAAAGAGGTCATCAGTTGTTGTTTAACATTGTTCTCTTGCAAGACCCTGAGGAAATGGAGTCTCTGTTCGGACTTCCTAGCCACCTGAGTTATATTGTTTTTCCTGTCCCCACCCCCAATTTTTTATTCATTTTATAACACAACTAAACAACACAAACAGAAAAACAACACAAACACATTCTTGTCTTATCCTTATTTTTTCTAAACATTTTTATCTGATTTTCATTTTACCTCATCTTTAGCAGTTTACATATATAATAATTTTTATCACGCTTACTTTTACCATAAAAATCTTCACAGTTTATCACTTACAAATAATACTATTTTAAAAATACACTCTCTTCTACTTCTAACCCTACAGCCTATATTGTTTGTCCAAGTGAGGTCTTCCCTAAGGTAAACTCCCAGAAATTTAAAGGAAGAGATTCTCTCCACACAACCCCCCCCCCCGATATACAATGGGGCTAGTTCCCCTCTCTTCCTCTGAAAGTCCAACACCATCTCCTTTGTCTTGCTAATATTTAGGTGCAAGTTATTCTCTAGGCATCATGTAGATCCTTTTTGAACCTCCCCTCTGTACGCTGATTCATCTCCACCTGTAATTAGACCCATTAAGGGAAGTAATAGTGCCACTGTATTCTGCTCTGGTCAGACCTCACCTGGAGTACTGTGTCCAGTTCTGGGCACCACAGTTCAAGAAGGACACTGACAAACTGGAACGTGTCCAGAGGAGGGCAACCAAAATGGTCAAAGGCCTGGAAACGATGCCTTGTGAGGAACGGCTAAGGGAGCTGGGCATGTTTAGCCTGGAGAAGAGGAGGTGAAGGGGTGATATGATAGCCATGTTCAAATATATAAAAGGATGTCACATAGAGGAGGGAGAAAGGTTGTTTTCTGCTGCTCCAGAGAAGCGGACACGGAGCAATGGATCCAAACTACAAGAAAGAAGATTCCACCTAAACATTAGGAAGAACTTCCTGACAGTAAGAGCTGTTCGACAGTGGAATTTGCTGCCAAGGAGTGTGGTGGAGTCTCCTACTTTGGAGGTCTTTAAGCAGAGGCTTGACAACCATATGTCAGGAGTGCTCTGATGGTGTTTCCTGCTTGGCAGGGGGTTGGACTCGATGGCCCTTGTGGTCTCTTCCAACTCTAGGATTCTATGATTCATTATGGTAGTATCATCTGCAAACTTAAGAATTGCAGTAGATGGGTCAGGTGAAATACAGTCATATGTGTACAATGAGTACAGGTAGGGACTCAGCACACATCCCTGTGGGGTGCCAGTGCTGAGCTTCAGGGAGGTAGATGTAACGGGCCCAATCCTCACTGTTTGTGGTGGAGGCTAGCATGGTGGCGCAATCAAACAATGTTAGGGTCTGGTCTTAGAGGAACTCCATTCAATACATGGTCCATGCTCATTGCCTCGCTTGCATCAGAAGTGCAGTGACCATTGTTGTAAACAAAAATTGCCCTTTCCCCTTATGGGGTATCCAAGAGCCCATATAGAGTCCTTACATAGGTTCCCTATTGGTAGGAGAAAATAACAGAGGCCAACCAGAGATTATTGAGAAGCAAAGCAGCTAGTAAGCTTGATCTTTATTCATCTGTTGCAACAGGGGGCTCCCCTCACCCGCAGGAGAGAGGAGGGACCCAGAACAATGGCGTGCAAGGCCTTATAAAGACTTTTGAAATTGCCACCCTGTAGATCAAGACCACCCCCATAAACATCATACATACATCACAGAAGGGGTGCAATCTAAGACCACCCCCCCCAGATACATCATACCTATACCACAGAAAAGGTGGTCTAAAACAGAAATTTGAATGTTGTTTATCTCCTGTCTGGCAGGTTACTTGGTTGGATTGCCTGGGTAGCCTGGCCAGTCTTTTGTAGTGATAAATGCTTAGTTCCCGGGCCAGGTCACAGGCTCACACCCTATTCATATCTTAAATGTGTCCTTAAGACAGGATTTGAGAGGAAAGAGAATGGGGAGGTATCCCACTTTGACCTTGCAGAGAAAACATTTGGTCAGTTTAGGAGTCAAAATGGTTCCAGGTTAGTCTTCCTGTGCTGATCTGTGTACGTGCTTGGTTGGTACACTTATGAACATTACCATATATCTAAGACAATAAAATTCTTATCACAATATACACCCCTGCACACATGGAGGGGTCGTGAGAGTGCGCAACCCCACCTCCTCCTTAAGGCGGACGTGGCTTTCTCAGCCAGCAGCCGGCAAGATCCATTGCTGAGCGCCTGATCTCAAATCTCTCTGGGGATCTGCAGCAGGAGGTCAGATCAGCTGCTTGCTTTGGGGAACCCACCCCGGAGAAGAACTGGCCTCGCCTGTGACTCACTGGTCTCTGCTCCTCAGACCACCTGCGCAGCGGGCAGGATCCAGGGAGTGTGCAAAAGTAGGTGAAAGGAGGATTTGCCCAGCGGGGTTGGCTAATGAACCAGCCGCCCTGCTCTCGTTGACTCATTCGTCAAAAAAGAACGGGTCAGAAGACAAGAGAGCAGACAGAGGGTTGGCTTGTCTGAAAGCATCTATACATGAAATTACTTTCTTGAACGCCCTTCTCCTTTGTTTCGCTCCTCTCTTTCGCTTCCCATTTGTTCTAGCTAGGCTGTTTTCGGTCCTCACATTAGGGGGTTACCCAACTACTCAAGAGGTAAACGGGTGGACAAAACTGTGGAAACCTATTGGGAAATTTCTGAGGTTTGATGTCTCATAACACCACCAGAACCAATGTGGTGTAGTGGTTAAGAGCGGTAGACTCGTAATCTGGTGAACCGGGTTCGTGTCTCCGCTCCTCCACCTGCAGCTGCTGGGTGACCTTGGGCCGGTCACACGTCTCTGATGTCTCTCAGCCCCACTCACCTCACGGAGTGTTTGTTGTGGGGGAGGAAGGGAAAGGAGAATGTTAGCCGCTTTGAGACTCCTTCGGGTAGTGATAAAGCAGGATATCAAATCCAAACTCTTCTTTTTTTGGAGCAATACCGTAAAATTACATTATCAACGGAAAGATAATTTAATGAAGAATGTAACGCAATGAAGTTTGTTCAATGATCTGTATTCTATCAAAAGTTAGAGCCAAATAACCAGAAAAAGGAAGCACAATTTGCTTAGGTTGATATGAGGTAGATTTTCTTCATTTGAATGCACAAGTGTATAGAGAGCAAATCAGGTGTTATGAGCCATCAAACCTTGGAAATGCACTTTCCCCAAAAGGTTTTTGTCTTGTCATCTTGTTTTGGCAATGAGCCATTCAGGTCACAGTAGGATTCAGCTTTTGATGTTATGTACTGGAGATGAGGGGATGCGGGTGGCGCTGTGGGTTAAACCACAGAGCCTAGGGCTTGCCGATCAGAAGGTCAGTGGTTCGAATCCCCACGACCGGGTGAGCTCCCGTTGCTCGGTCCCTGCTCCTGCCAACCTAGCAGTTCAAAAGCATGTCAAAGTGCAAGTAGATAAATAGGTACGGCTCCGGCGGGAAGGTGAACGGCGTTTCCGTGCACTGCTCTGGATCGCCAGAAGCGGCTTAGTCCTGCTGGCCACATGACCCGGAAGCTGTACGCCGGCTCCCTCGGCCAATAAAGCGAGATGAGCGCCGCAACTCCAGAGTTGTCCACGACTGGACCTAATGGTCAGGGGTCCCTTTACCTTTACTGGAGCTGAGAGGAGGGCGTTTGTCAGAGTGTTAGGTGATTGCTATCAAGTTGGTTGTTTTTTGTTCTTTCATTTAGTGAGCTTGTAAAACATAATACAAATTAAAGAAATGGCGCAAAGAGTTGACTGGTCACTCAGAAAGCAACGTGATTACTTCTGCATTGGCTGTGCATGCCAGTTCTGCATCAGCTGATGGGCAGGAGGTTAAATCCTGCTCAGTTTGGCAGGATTCAGTGCAATCCGGAAGGGGGTCACGTTAAAACGCCTGATAAAAAATGAGGGCTCTTGCTTTAGCAAGGTGCTTTGACGTCCCGACTTTGGGACGTCAAAGTTCCGAAACACCTGGTGTCATTGTCGCTTCCAGCCCCACCCACCTATCCAATTTGGTTCACGAGGCCGGTCCTGATGAAGATCTGGTCCATGGAGCCAAAGAAGACCCCCACCCATGGGATAGAGAGTTCCCAAGCAAAGCTGAGCCCCCGTACCTTTCTCTCGCGATCTGTGGGGCCATTGAGCTCTCATTCCCGAAGCAAGCTTCTGTGCAAAGCTTGGTGGCTTCATTGCCCTTTTAACAATGTTGGTTTTGGCATGGGATCCTAGGACGACTCTTGGACGGTTTATTGCAAACTCTTGTTGACTTCTGACCCAGTCCTATAAATGAGGGAAGTTGTTTGAAAACAGAGAGAGGGACTGAAGACGATCTCTGCTCTCTTTTGCACCAGTCCATGCTTCACTTTCTGGAGAGTCATGCCTTTGTGTGTGTAATTGGTGGGTTTTGTTGGAAAGTAGGGATACGGGGGTGCTGTGGGTTAAACCACAGAGCCTAGGACTTGCCAATCGGAAGGTCGGAGGTTCGAATCCCCTTGACAGTGTGAGCTCCTGTTGCTCGGTCCCTGCTCCTGCCAACTTAGCAGTTCAAAAGCACGTCAAAGTACAAGTAGATAAATAGGTACTGCTCCGGCAGGAAGGTAAATGGCATCTCCATGTGCTGCTCTGGTTCGCCAGAAGCAGCTTAGTCATGCTGACCACATGACCCGGAAGCTGTAAGCCGGCTCCCTCAGCCAGTAAAGCGAGATAAGTGCTGCAACACCAGAGTTGGCCATGACTGGACCTAACGGTCAGGGGTCCCTTTACCTTAGGGCTCATTCCATGCCCACCCCAACCCAACCCTGGTATTCCATTTATTTACGTGCACAAAGTGAAAAATGAATAGATGATGATGATAGTAATAGAAGTAGTAGTAGTAGTAGTAGTAATAATAATAATAATAATAATAATAATAATAATACAGTCGTACCTCGGCTTCCAAGTGCCTTGGGAGTCAAACGTTTTCAAACGTTCTTTTGGAACTTGAATGTCCGACGGAGCTTCCACGGCATCTGATTGGCTGTAAAAGCTTCCTGTAACCAATCAGAAGCCACATTTTGGAAGCCGCACATTTCAGAAGTCAAACGGACGTCCGGAACAGATTCTATTCAACTTCCAAGGTATGACTGTAATCATACTAATAATAATAATGTATTACTTATACTCCTCCCATGTGGCCAGACCTCCCCAGCCACTCCGGGCAGCTTCCAACAGAATATTAGAACCACAATAAGACATCAAACCTTAAAAACTTTCCTAAACAGGTAGAAATACCACCCAGATGTCTATGGACACCCTCCAACATTCCTCCGATGAGAATGGGAATATTTCCCATCCAACCCCCTTGCAACTGACCCTTCTTGACCCCGGCGTTTCTTGCTGTCTCCCCACCATAGAGAATTTCCTATCAGAAGATGGGCGAATGCCAACACCATGGGTAAGCAAACTTAAGGCCTGGGGGGCCGGATCCGGCCCACTCACCTTCTAAATCTGGCCCGCAGGCGGTCCGGGAATCAGCGTGTTTTTACATGAGTAGAATGTGTGCTTTGATTTAAAATGCATCTCTGGATTGTTTGTGGGGCATAGGAATTCGTTCACCCCCCAAAAAAAAATATAGTCTGGCCCCTCACAAGGTCTGAGAGACAGTGGACCGGCCCCCTGCTGGAAAAATTTGCTGACCCCTGCTGTAGAGGACCTCACCTGTCCGTGTTCTCCCTTTCTATCTCTGCCTGAGATCTTGGGGGGCTAAGAATTGATGCTTTTGAATTCTGGTGCTGGAGGAGACTCTTGAGAGTCCCATGGACTGCAAGAAGATCAAACCGATCCGTTCTGGAGGAAATCAGCCCTGAGTGCTCACTGGAAGGGCAGAACGTGAAGCTGAGGCTCCAAGATTTTGGCCACCTCATGAGAAGAGAAGACTCCCTGGAAAAGACCCTGATGTTGGGAAAGATGGAGGGCGTAAGGAGAAGGGGACGACAGAGGACGAGATGGTGGGACAGTGTTCTCAAAGCTACCAGTATGAGTTTGACCAAACTGCGGGAGGCAGTGGAAGACAGGAGGGCCTGGCGTGCTCTGGTCCAGGGGGTCACAAAGAGGCGGACACGACTAAACGACTCAACAACAACAATTCTGAGCAGGCAATTTCCAATGCTTGGCTTCTACTCGACTGGGTTGTATAATCTGCCAAAGGGCACCCATCTCTGGCCTCTCCTTGCAGGCCCCTGCTTGCACATCTCTCCGGCAAGATTTTCATGAGCGTGCAAACTTGCCAGAAAGATAATGAGCTGGCGTTAATTAAGATGAACCCTCGCCCTTTTTAACATCTCCATCAACATCCGAGGAAGGTGAATGTGAACCTGGATTGACAAACCATCGTGTCTTGGAAACCGAGGTGGATAAAAAGGTAGCCAAGGGCTCTTTGGAATAGTTTTGAAAGCATCCGAGACTTTCCTCTTTTGCAGCAAAGGGAGCAGAGGTGTTTTGCTCCCTCGGGTTAACCGAATACTTTGATTTTGCCATTTCACTTTCTGCCAAAGAGCCTGGAGGAATAATTCTCTGAACCATTGACACAGTCATTACTATCTCGCTAATGCTCGTTTTATTTTTATTTATACCCAGCGGTGGGAGAGAGATCAAATTCGGTTTGCAGCTATAGGAAAACCTGCCAAATCTGCCCTTTCCGAAATAGCACGAGAACCAAAACACAGAACCAACTTTCGAAATGCACGCTTCTCCGAAATTTACAGCCATGTGTAGGCACATTTCAGGGCTGAGTGCGCACAGAAATACTTATGTTAGTAAATACAAAAATGCATTTATTTGTGGAAACTGCTTTGCAAAAGTACACACACAGAGCGGTACCTCTGTTTAAGAACAGCCCAGTTTACAAACAATTTATTTTGCAAACTCTGCAAAATGTGTCCCGGTTTGCGAACTTTACCTTGGTCTAAGAACGGAATCCGCGGAAGCCGCTTCTGACGAACTGGAGCAGTGCACAGAAACGCCAATTACCTTCCTGCCAAAGCGGTACCTATTTATCTACTTGCACTTTGACGTCCTTTCGAACTGCTAGGTTGGCAGGAACTGGGACCGAGCAACGGGAGCTCACCCCGTCTCAGGGATTCGAACCGCCAACCTTCTGATCAGCAACCCCAAGAGGCTCAGTGGTTTAGATCACAGCGCCACCTGCATCTCTTACTCTATATATAGAAAGGAGCAAACCAGTGATATTTTAGGGAGCAGGCTAGCAGGCAGGGCCCATGACTTACATCATAGGAACCTACACAACACAAAACACTGTTAGTGTGTGTAAGTTTTATTTTATTTGTTTTTTAATCTTATATTTTGGAAATGTACATCCAGTTTTTTGGGGGGCCGCCAAGAGAGTGGGGCCCTAATCTATAGCTTATTTAGCTTATACGTAAATCCGGCACTGCTCTGGTTGTGTGGAAATGGCCACCTGTTGCTCATTGGAAAGATGGAAAATAGGGGCGCAGGGATGGCCTCATTGGGGTGCAAGTGTCCTGGCAGCTCTCCAAGGATGTTGGCTGCTCCCTCGCATTCTGGATCTTCCTGGTAACGTCTAGTTTTAAAAATGGCGCGATTGCACTCAGCATTCCGGTGCCCCTGCTTCACCTGCAGGGCTTGGCATTATGGGGAAACACCTAGAGGAGGAGAGGTGGGTCGGTGGCCGCCATGTGCCCTGGTCCCTTCCAGCAATGAGCTTCCCATTCAGCCTGCAGACTGTCCTGCCAGAGTGGTGCATGCTGTAGTTATCTCCCGCTTGGACTACTGCAACACGCTCTATGTGGGGCTACCTTTGAAGGTGACCTGGAAACTGCAATTAATTCAGAACGCGGCAGCTAGACTGGTGACTGGGAGTGGCCACCAGGACCACATAACACCGGTTCTGAGAGATCTGCATTGGCTCCCAGTACGTTTCTGAGCACAATTCAGAGTGTTGGTGCTGAACTTTAAAGCCCTAAACTGTCCAGTATACCTGAAGGAGTGTCTCCACCCCCATCGTTCAACCCAGACACTGAGGTCCAGCTCCGAGGGCCTTCTGGCGGTTCCCTCATTGCGAGAAGTGAAGTTACAGGGAACCAGACAGAGGGCCTTCTCGGTGGTGGCGCCCGCCCTGTGGAACGCCCTCCCTTCAGATGTGAAGGAAATAAGTAGCTATCCTATCTTTAAAAGACATCTGAAGGCAGTTCAGGGAAGTTTTTAATATTGAACGCTGTACTGTTTTTAACACTTGATTGGGAGCCGCCCAGAGTGGCTGGGGAAACTCAGCCAGATGGGTGGGGTATAAATATTATTATTATTATTATTATTATTATTATTATTATTATTAGGACACAGGTGGAGGACCCGAATCCCGACTGCCCCACCCATTTGACACATGGGCCGTGCTGATATTATGACATCAGATGATGACATCAGAAGGGTTTCATGGTTAGTGCAAAGCAGCACTGACAGCAAGTCCTGATTTGCGTGTTTGCAGCGACAGCACGATACTACGGAGCTTTCTGGTCGCAAGACAGCAACAGAGGGAGGGAGGGAGAGTGCACCAGTGGAAAACTGGCAGGGGGCTATCGTTTCGCAGAGCACTTTGTGGCACCCAAAGGATGTTGACTTGTTCTCTTGGGCTAGAGCGATGCCTTGGAACAGAGTAGAAGTTGGGTTTTGCATGACTTTCCACGCATATATATACTCACAAAGGATACTTCTGTTGCGATCAGGGCTTTTGCCAAACTTCAGACTCATGTCCCCTTGGGCATTTGAAGTGCTGAAAGTAATGTCATTCTAATTTTTTACAGTTGTGCCCTTCCCTCAGTTTAATTAACTTTTCCTCCTTCGGAATGACATTTCTGCAGAGGCGTTCGTTCATTTGGCTGGCGTTGTATGTGTGCATTGAAAGGCTTTCTGTGACCAGTGACGTAGCGTGAGTTGCTGGTGCCCGGGGCAAAGCAAGGGTTGCTCCCTCCTGGTAGACTGGGCAGTTGGGTTGGAGGTATGTGTGTCCCAGCCCGGGTCTTGCCTCCCTGCAGCTTAAGAAGATGGCGGGAGTTCAGCCATGCAGTCTCTCAGAATTTTGCCCTTGAGACCACCACCCCCTCTGTCCCTCCACGCTATGCCACTGCTGTGAACATAATGCAGGCTGCACACTCATATCAATCAGCTTTATTTACATCTTATTCTTACATATCGTATTTTTCGCTCTATAAGACGCACCAGACCACAAGACGCACCTAGTTTTTGGAGGAGGAAAACAAGAGAAAAGATATTCTGAATCTCAGAAGCCAGAACAGCTGCGCAGTGAAAGCAGTGATCCCTCTTGCTGTTCTGGCTTCTGGGACAGCTGCGCAGCCTGCATTCGCTCCATAAGACGCACACACACGTCTCCCCTTACTTTTTAGGAGGGGAAAAGTGAGTCTTACAGAGCGAAAAATACGGTACTCTTAGTCTTACACGTTCTCTTACACTTAACATGCTCTGTGAAGTAGGACTTTGTCTGTCCTGAATCTTCTGGTGTCCAGCTTCCCTGGATTTCCATGGGTTCTAGTGTTAGGATACAGAGAATCATAGAACTGTAGAGTTGGAGGGCCCCCTTGCGGTCATCTAGACCAACCCTTTACAATGCAGGAATCTTAGCTCAAACATCCAGGACAGATGGCCATCCAATCTCTGCTTTAGAAACCTCCAAGGAAGGAGAGTCCACAACCTCCCAAGGGAGAGCGTTGCGCTGAGAAAAACATAATTTTGATTACCTCTGTCATGTGTCTATTTACTCACTTTCCCTCCAAATTATGGGCGCAATTCAAAGTATCCCGGTATACCTAAAGGAGCATCTCTACTCCCTTCGTTCAGCCCAGACACTGAGGTCCAGCTCCGAGGGCCTTCTGGTGGTTTCCTCCCTGAGAGAAGTGAGGTTACAGGGAACCAGACAGAGGGCCTTCTCAGTGGTGGCACCCTCTCCGTGTCATGCCCTCCTGTCAGATGTCAAGGAATAAAACAATCTGGGTTTTGGAAGACATCTGAAGGCAGCCCTATTTAGGGAAGCTTTTTTAATGTGTAGTGTTTTATTATGCTTTTGCAGTTTGGATGCTGCCCAGAGAAACTGAGGCAACGCAGTCAGATGGGCGGGGTACAAATAAAATGAAATATAAGATAATTGGCAAAGTTTTTATCGGTGGTTGCAAGAACAAATGATCCCCATATTCTGAACAAAATGCTTGTTTAACCTGGAGGTAGGCTGTCTGAATTGTGTATTGCTTTGTAACGATTTGTTGGGTCTCTGGACCGGAATAAAGATGGATTGATTGATTGATAATTGAAAAGCCCCAAATGTTTCAGCCTTTCCTCAGAAGGGTTTGCACCACCTCAGGGGTCTGCAACCCGCGGCTCCGGAGCCGCATGTGGCTCTTTTACACCTTTGTCGCGGCTCCGGGGCGGATACTAGCGAGGGGAGGAGGCGCATTGGGCGCCCCGACACTCCCCACTGTGGTGGGCGCTGTACTGGCTGTGACGTCGCATGGGGGCGGTGCGTGCGTTAGTCACACACCGTCCCGACGTCACCTTCCTGCCTGCCCACCCACCCGCTACATTGTAAGGGGCATGTACGCTGGTCACTGCATTGAAAGGGGGCTTGTACGTTGGTCACTGTTTTGAAGGGGAGTGAAGAACACACACACACAAAAAGGTAACTTGTTAATTTAACGTTTATTTCTATGAGGAGGAGTAATTCTGAGGGGTCAAACAAAGAAATAATAAAAAAGTGACAAAAAAGTTATTTTTATAATGACGAGTTTTGCGGCTCCCAGTTCTTTTTTTCGTCGGAAACGGGTCCAAGTGGCTCTTTTTGTCTTAAAGGTTGCAGACCCCTGATCCACCTGCTTGATCCCCAGCAAACAACAGGATCTCTTCCCTCCTTGCTAGATCATCCCTCACAGCCTCCCTTTCCCACGGATCCGGTTGAGTCCCAGCAGTTCCAGGCTGGAGGTACAGTGGTGTCTCGGGTTAAGTACTTAATTCGTTCTGGAGGTCCGTTCTTAACCTGAAACTGTTCTTAACCTGAAGCACCACTTTAGCTAATGGGGCCTCCTGCTGCTGCTGCCGCGCTGCCGGAGCACGATTTCTGTTCTTATCCTGAAGCAAAGTTCTTAACCCGAAGCAGTATTTCTGGGTTAGCGGAGTCTGTAACCTGAAGCGTATGTAACCTGAGGTACCACTGTACGGTCCACACTTTAAACCTCCGTGTCCAAGCTACCCAGCTTTTTTTTACTTCGTAGCTTCCCCTGCAAAACCCCACTCTTTAAAGCTGAATCACAGTAAACATCGATCCACCGAAACCCCAGATTGCCATTTGCTCCAATGGGGCACTAAAGAACAGGCTTTCGCAGAGCTTTCAAGTGCTTCCCTGTTCCTAGAAAGAGCAGAGCTAAAACTTAAGTACAGCTAAGTCCTGCTAAAGGTAAAGGTAAAGGGTACCACTGTATAGACAACCCTCAGCTAGATAGACTTCTTACGTTCCTTTGGTAGCCCAAGAAGGGTAGCCCACAGACTCAGGGGCCCCTCTGGGCAAAGGAAGCAGAGCCCGAGATATGCCAGAGGGCTGGGGTCACCTCCTCTTGCCCCAGAGCTGTGCTGAGCGCCTCGCTCTCCCCCCCAAAGAGAAGGACTTTGTGCCTCCGCAGGGGAGATTTAGTAGCAGAGGCTCTGACGGCAGAAAAACAGCTGCCGAGCGGGGAGGGGGCGACTCTCAAGTCCCCAGCGCCTGCATATTTCTGCCTCATTAGCGAAATCAGAAACAGTTCCGAACCCCCGAGGAAGGAGCAGGAGAGAGGAGTTAATATGGCCTCTTCCCGGAGAGCAGCGCTCAGTCCCTGATCTTTCCTGCCAACTGCACATTTGGGAAAGATGCTGAGTGACAGGCGCTCAGCTCCTCGCCACGGGCGGCTCTGCCTCGGCGGACTTCGGATTCCCCGCTCTGGCCTTCGCGACACAATCGCATCGGGCAGTGGGAAGCAATGGGGGGCCAGCCATCGGAAGCAGCATTTCATCAGCGCTAGGAGAGGCTGGAGGGACGCGGGTGGCGCTGTGGGTTAAATCACACAGCCTAGGACTTGCCGATCAGAAGGTCAGTGGTTCGAATCCCCGCGACGGGGTGAGCTCCCGTTGCGCGGTCCCTGCTCCTGCCAACCTAACAGTTCGAAAGCACGTCAAAGTGCAAGTAGATAAATGGGTACCGCTCCGGCGGGAAGGTAAATGGCGTTTCTGTGCGCTCTGGTTTCCGTCACGGTGTCCTGTTGAGCCAGAAGCGGCTGGCCACATGATCTGGAAAGCTGTCTGTGGACAAACCCCGGCTCCCTTGGCCTGAAAGCGAGATGAGCACCGCAACCCCATAGTCACCTTTGACTGGACTTAACCATCCAGAATCATAGAATCATAGAATCCTAGAGTTGGAAGAGACCACAAGGGCCATCGAGTCCAACCCCCTGCCAAGCAGGAAACACCATCAGAGCACTCCTGACATATGGTTGTCAAGCCTCTGCTTAAAGACCTCCAAAGTAGGAGACTCCACCACACTCCTTGGCAGCAAATTCCACTGTCGAACAGCTCTTACTGTCAGGAAGTTCTTCCTAATGTTTAGGTGGAATCTTCTTTCTTGTAGTTTGGATCCATTGCTCCGTGTCCGCTTCTCTGGAGCAGCAGAAAACCACCTTTCTCCCTCCTCTAGGTGACATCCTTTTCTATATTTGAACATGGCTATCATATCACCCCTTAACCTCCTCTTCTCCAGGCTAAACATGCCCAGCTCCCTTAGCCGTTCCTCATAAGGCATCGTTTCCAGGCCTTTGACCATTTTGGTTGCCCTCCTCTGGACACGTTCCAGTTTGTCAGTGTCCTTCTTGAATTGTGGTGCCCAGAACTGGACACAGTACTCCAGGTGTGGTCTGACCAGAGCAGAATACAGTGGCACTATTACTTCCCTTGATCTAGATGCTATACTCCTATTGATGCAGCCCAGAATTGCATTGGCTTTTTTAGCTGCCGCGTCACACTGTTGGCTCATGTCAAGTTTGTGGTCAACCAAGAC
The DNA here is from genome assembly GCF_965113315.1 of Podarcis vaucheri. Taxonomy (NCBI): domain Eukaryota; kingdom Metazoa; phylum Chordata; class Lepidosauria; order Squamata; family Lacertidae; genus Podarcis; species Podarcis vaucheri. The sequence continues at coordinate 7,759,032 of NC_138756.1, read as the reverse complement.
TCCTAGATCCTTTTCACATGTACTGCTCTCAAGCCAGGTGTCACCCATCTTGTATTTGTGCCTCTCATTTTTTTTTTGCCCAAGTGCAATACTTTACATTTCTCCCTGTTAAAATTCATTTTGTTTGTTTTTGCCCAGTTCTCTAATCTGTCAAGGTCGTTTTGAAGTGTGATCCTGTCCTCTGGGGTGTTAGCCACCCCTCCCAGTTTGGTGTCATCTGCAAATTTGATCCGGATGCCCTTGAGTCCATCATCCAAGTCATTGATAAAGATGTTGAATAAGACCGGGCCCAAGACAGAACCCTGTGGCACCCCACTAGTCACTCTTCTCCAGGATGAAGAGGAACCATTGATGAGCACCCTTTGGGTTCGGTCAGTCAGCCCAGCTCCCTTAGTCCTTTACCTTTTTACCTTTTTTTTTTTGGTAAGAATTGGAGTAAGATTCAGCTACCAGTCCATTTGACTTCTGTATGTGCCTTTTTAATTTCTGCGATGAATTTCGACAACTGGTTAGCATGTGAAGGGCAAAATACCTGCCACATTAGTCACTGCAGGCTGGGATATTATTATGAAGGTTGAGGATAATAGTTTGTGAAGTTAGAATCGGTTCGCAGCAGTAAATAGACTCTGCTATAACAAGTACATCTGTTTGCTGGCTCATTTTTGAGTTTCAGGTTTGAATGGGTCATGGCGAAAGAGAGAATTGTATTGTCATGAATTAAATTCGGATACTGCCCTCCGTCTGAAGATCACAGCGTGACTCACAACCTGAAAATGCACAGAGAGAACACAAAATACATAATGAAAACAAAAAAACCCCCAATAACCCTCCTGACAGAAACACATTTAACAGAACGGCTCAGGACTGCAAAGACCGCCTCTCTCCCTATGACCCTACCCAGACCCTGAAATCATCCTCTGAGACCCTTCTTTGTGCGCCTCCTCCACGAGAGGTCTACAGGGTGGCAACACGAGAACAGGGCCTTTTCTGTGGTGGCTCCCTGCTTGTGGAATACTCGCCCCAGAGAGGCCCGCTTGGCACCTTCATAGGCACTAGGCGAAAATGTTCCTCTTTAACCAAGCCTTTTTAAATGCGTTGTGAGATTGGAGATTATTGGGTTGTCTTTGCTTCTATTTTTATTATGTATTTTGTGTTCTTTATGTTGTGAAACCTCCCTGAGATCTACAGGTCTAGGGAACTAATAATAATGATAACTGGAAGATTGCAGCATCTTGCCCTTTGCCTCAGGTAGCAAAATGTCTTGAGCAGGCCCTGATACAGTGCTACCTTGGTTCTCAAACGCCTCCATACTCAAACAGCTTGGAACCTAAACACTGCAAACCCGGAATCATAGAATCATAGAATCCTAGAGTTGGAAGAGACCACAAGGGCCATCGAGTCCAACCCCCTGCCAAGCAGGAAACACCATCAGAGCACTCCTGACATATGGTTGTCAAGCCTCTGCTTAAAGACCTCCAAAGTAGGAGACTCCACCACACTCCTGGGCAGCAAATTCCACTGTCGAACAGCTCTTACTGTCAGGAAGTTCTTCCTCATGTTTAGGTGGAATCTTCTTTCTTGTAGTTTGGATCCATTGCTCCGTGTCCGCTTCTCTGGAGCAGCAGAAAACAACCTTTCTCCCTCCTCTATGTGACATCCTTTTATATATTTGAACATGGCTATCATATCACCCATTAACCTCCTCTTCTCCAGGCTAAACATGCCCAGCTCCCTTAGCCATTCCTCATAAGGCCTCGTTTCCAGGCCTTTGACCATTTGGGTTGCCCTCCTCTGGACACGTTCCAGTTTGTCAGTGTCCTTCTTGAATTGTGGTGAAGTAAGTGTTCCGGTTTGCGAACCTTTTTCGGAAGCCGAACGTGCTCCATTTCTAGTGTTACACTTCCGATTTGAATGTTACTCTCAGGCCTGTCTGTTTTGCTATTTATTTTTGCGTTTTTGTTTTTGCGGCTTTTTGTTTTGTTTTGCTTTTGTGACTGTGTGGAACCCAGTTCAGCTACTGACTGACTGACTGATTGACTGACTGATTGACTGACTGACTGATTGATTGATTGATTGATTGATTGATTGATTTCATGACTGCAGTACAGTGGTACCTCAGGTTACAGTCTCCACTAACCCAGAAATAGTACCTCGGGTAAAGAAATTTGCTTCAGGATGAGAACAGAAATTGCTTGGTGGCGGCATGGCGGCAGCAGGAGGCCCCATTAGCTAAAGTGGTACCTCAGGTTAAGAGTGGTTTCAGGTTAAGAACAGAGCTCCGGAACGAATTAAGTTCTTAACCCGAGGTACCACTGTACATTGTTTATTGTTTCATTTTATGGATCAATGGTCTTGTTAGATAGTAAAATTCAAGTTGCTGTTTTAGGGGTTGTTTTTAAAAGTCTGGAACGCATTAATCCATTTTGCATGACTTTCTATGGGAAAGCGCGCCTCGGTTTTGGAACGCTTTGGTTTTGGAACGGCCGGCCGGAACGGATTAAGTTTGAGAACCAAGGTAGCACTGTATGTACTTTGTACTCCAGAGAACAAACAGATAAAAACAGAATCCTGTTCGTGCTTTGCATTCTTCCATGTTCCACAGATTCCTCTTTCTCTCCCCCCCCCCCCGGGTCAGGCCCTTTGCTGGTAATGAGCTTGCAGTTGAATAAAACCAATTTCAGGACTGAGCAGCAGGGACAGGAGCAGACTGGGAGCAAAGCACATCTTTGCTTCAGAACCCAGACGCAGCTGTTTGCTTTGTGTCACTTTCTTTGCCATATCTGCCCCGTCTCAAGCAGAGATAATCCCGACAGAGCACTCTCTCCCCCTTGCTTTCCTGGGACGGTGGGGGCTGGGGGGTGGCCTTCCTCCCCCGAAGCTGTAAACCAGACCTACTGTGATCTTCCAGCACATGTGAAATTTTGTGGCAGCTGTGCTCTTCCGTCTTTGGGCTTCCCTGAACGGCGTTCCCATCCCACTTGGAATGCCAGAAATCTTGCTAGCATAGCTGTGGTTCCTCTGCCCCCTAAGTATGTAGGGAGTTTGTCCACAAAGACGAATGGTACCCGAAACAGACAGATAGATGGACCCTGCTCTGGCCGGCCGGCCGTTCCGTTCCCTCCCTCCCCGACACCCGTTTACCGCTTTTCTCCTCCAACCGACTCACAACGTTCTGTGTAAGGATGCTAGAAAAAATGGGAAGCTACCAACAATTGCTTATACCCAGAACGGAAATCAACCCAGCGATCGATTATTGCAATTGTTGCTTTCGATTTGCAAATGGCACGTAATTTATTACTCCCTCCCCCACCCCAATGTGTGTTGCGTTTGCTTTGAACAAATTGTGGAACCGTGTAGCAACGGTGTACCATATTTTTCGCTCTATAAGACGCACCAGACCACAAGACGCACCTAGTTTTTGGAGGAGGAAAACAAGAAAAAATAATATTCTGAATCTCAGAAGCCAGAACTGCAAGAGGGATCGCTGCGCAGTGAAAGCAGCAATCCCTCTTGCTGTTCTGGCTTCTGGGATAGCTGCGCAGCCTGCATTCGCTCCATAAGACGCACACACATATCCCCTTAGTTTTTAGGAGGGAAAAAGTGAGTCTTATAGAGCAAAAAATATGGTAAATAGTCTTTGCGTGCTTCAATGCAAGAGGATGTGAGGGCAGTGCAGATGCAGGCTGCAGAAGCCCAAGTCAAAATTATGTAAAATCCTATCGCAGTAGACAGGAGAATGACACAGTATTTGACAGAAGCCCAACTGCAGCAGAATGGAAACATCACTGCGTGGGAAGGGAAAGAGATCAGAGCAGAAACTTTTGCCTTCTTCCATTCCTAACTCTCTGGCTACTAACCATACTTAATTCTCAATGGGTGTTCTGTGTGTGTGTGTGTGTGTGTGTATTTCCCACCCAACCCCTATTTAAACTTTAAAAAAATATTTGGCTTCCTCTATAGATGCTGCTAGGGACGCAGGTGGCGCTGTGGGTTAAACCACAGAGCCTCGGACTTGCCGATCAGAAGGTCGGTGGTTCAAATCCCCACGACGGGGTGAGCTCCCGTTGCTCGGTCCCTGCTCCTGCCAACCTAGCAGTTCGAAAGCACGTCAAAGTGCAAGTAGATAAATAGGTACCGCTCCGGCAGGAAGGTAAATGGCGTTTCCGTGCACTGCTCTGGTTCGCCAGAAGCGGCTTAGTCCTGCTGGCCACATAACCCGGAAGCTGTACAGCAGCTCCCTCGGCCACTAAAGCGAGATGAGCACCGCAACCCCAGAGTCGGTCACGACTGGACCTAATGGTCAGGGGTCCCTTTACCCCTTTACCTATAGATGCTGCTACAATCTTCTCGTTTCCCTTTCTTATTTCTCACTGGTGTTGGTTGGTTTAATTCCTGTTGGCCTTCACTACCTGAGTTTGTCATTAGAATGAGTGGTGATTCGCCACCCCTCCCGAAGAACTGAAGAAGGAAAAGTGTGTTTATGTTTGTGTGTTTCTTTGCCTGTGAAACTGAAGAGCACTAGGAAAAAGTGGACCTGTGTTCTGGTGGGAATTGGGTTATGCATGAGGATATTTTTTTTTGACAGCAAAGCAGAACCATCTGGAGGCAAAGAGGATAGCTCTGGTTTTGCTTACAGCTTGGATGGAGGTGCATGAGAAGGAAAATAAGAAACAGAAGCAGCCTGTTAATAATAATAATGTTAATTGGATGCTGCGCCAACGATGTCCAGAAACTCTTGTCTCCTGGCAAAGAGTCGCTGGCTCTTTCGGGCCGTTAGAGAAATCTCCTGGTGATCTGACAAGAAAGTGTTGCAAATGTCGGATCCTTCCTGCGCGCATTTGTTATGCCTGGAAAAGAAAGGATGTGGTTGACAGCTTTGCGGAGCATGGATCTGGTTTATAAGGCCGAAAGTGTATTGGCGAGAAGTGTGTAAGAGTTGGTCTCTGGCACCCGATTCAGTGTGTCTGGTTATCAGATAGCACTGGAGAATCGCCTGGCAAAATGGTCAATTCACCAGATTCACAGAGTTTCAGTCCATCAATGGCTATTAACCTTGGGATTTAACTTGCTTATTCCGAGGCAGAGTATAAGGTAAAGGTAAAGGGACCCCTGACCATTAGGTCCAGTCGTGACCGACTCTGGGGTTGCAGCGCTCATCTCACTTTACTGGCCGAGGGAGCCGGCGTACAGCTTCCAGGTCATGTGGCCAGCAGGACTAAGCCGCTTCTGGCGAACCAGAGCAGCGCACAGAAACACCGTTTACCTTCCCGCCGAAGCGGTACCTATTTATCTACTTCCACTTTTATGTCCTTTTGAACTGCTAGGTGGGCAGGAGCAGGGACCGAGCAACGGGAGCTCACCTCGTCGTGGGGATTCGAACCCCTGACCTTCTGATCGGCAAGTCCTAGGCTCTGTGGTTTAACCAACAGCAGTGGCCCCAAAAGTAGTCATGCAGTTGAACCAATGAAATTCATCGCAACAGATTATATGGGTACACATAACTAACACACCACTAAGTGGCAGTCAGATTTTGGGCGGACAGTGGAGTCTGATGAAAGGATTAGTTGCGAATGATGACAGCGAACTTGATTCAAGGACAAAGAAATTGGCTTCCGCAGCAGGCTACCTACTTTTGAGCCACCTTGCAAATCCTATTTTGTGTTACTAGGTGGCCAATCGCGTGAATGAGTGTGTACTTCATCTCTTAATCATAGGCCTCCCATAGCCGCAGCGTTCTTCGTCCTTCCTCAGCGTTAACAGGCCCACCAATGATAGCTACTAGCCATGGCAGTTGAACGGAACTTCCATGTTCCAGAGCAGTCTACCACTGAATTGTAAAAGGACACGGGTGGCACTGTGGTCTAAACCGCTGAGCCTCTTGAGCTTGCCGATCGGAAGGTCGGCGGTTCACGACGGGGTGAGCTCCCGTTGCTCTGTCCCAGCTCCTGCCAACCTAGCAGTTCAAAAGCACACCAGTGCAAGTAGATAAATAGGTACCACTGTGGTGGGAAGGTAAACGGTGTTTCCGTGCGCTCTGGTTTCCGTCACGGTGTCCCGTTGTGCCAGAAGCGGTTTACTCCTGCTGGTCACATGATCTGGAAAGCTGTCTGTGGACAAACGTCGGCTCCTTTGGCCTGAAAGCGAGATGAGCGCCGCAACCCCAGAGTCGCCTTCGACTGGACTTAACTGTCCAGGGGTCCTTTACCTTTTACCACTAAATGCAAGATATTGCAGGCAAACCACAAGAGAGGGCTGTTAATGTCCTGCTTGTTAGTGTACCTTTGGGGTATGTGGACGGTCACGGCTGCAAAAGAAAGAGAGAAATGGATGCTGGCACAGATTGGCATTTGGTTCCATCGTTGGTGAGAGTGACCATTTTGGGCAGCTGCTACTCTTGTGTAGGCAGGCAGGGGGTGGCAGATTGATGGCAGAGGGTAGGTGCCATGCACTCTCACCTGTTCAGAGAGAGGTTGCTTTCAATCAGAGGACGGTCCAGTTCGGTTCTTCACAATTTGCAATTTGCAAATTTGCAAAATTTTGCAAAATCTTCACGAAATTTGCAATTTGCAAACTTTTCACGAAAATTCACCTGCGTTGTAATGCAAATTTCTTCTGATAATTGCGTTTTTGTACGCGACTAACACACACGTTTCTGCAAGTTGTTGTTGTTTAGTCGTTTAGTCGTGTCCGCCTCTTCGTGACCCCCTGGACCAGAGCATGCCAGGCCCTCCTGTCTTCCACTGCCTCCCGCAGTTTGGTCAAACTCATGCTGGCAGCTTCGAGAACACTGTCCATCCATCTCATCCTCTGTTGTCCCCTTCTCCTTGTGCCCTCCATCTTTCCCAACATCAGGGTCTTTTCCAGGGAGTCTTCTCTTCTCATGAGGTGGCCAAAGTCTTGGAGCCTCAGCTTCAGGATCTGTCCTTCCAGTCAGCACTCAGGGCTGATTTCCTTCAGAATGGAGAGGTTTGATCTGCAAGTGGTTTTCCCTAATAGGATGCTTTTGCATGTACTGTTTTCATACTGTGTGCATTTGCACGGGAACTCTCTGTATGCACGCTTTACTTGCAGTCCTTGGTTGGAGAACTGACCCTTGCAGAATTTGGAGATGTGATTCTTAACTCATGGCTGTGTCGCATTCCTCCTATTGTTCTGGGAAGTGTGAGTTGGGGAATCATAGAATCATAGAGTTGGAAGAGACCACAAGGGCCATCGAGTCCAACCCCCTGCCAAGCAGGAAACACCATCAGAGCACTCCTGACATATGGTTGTCAAGCCTCTGCTTAAAGACCTCCAAAGTAGGAGACTCCACCACACTCCTTGGCAGCAAATTCCACTGTCGAACAGCCCTTACTGTCAGGAAGTTCTTCCTAATGTTTAGGTGGAATCTTCTTTCTTGTAGTTTGGATCCATTGCTCCGTGTCCGCTTCTCTGGAGCAGCAGAAAACAACCTTTCTCCCTCCTCTATGTGGCATCCTTTTATATATTTGAACATGGCTATCATATCACCCCTTAACCTCCTCTTCTCCAGGCTAAACATGCCCAGCTCCCTTAGCCGTTCCTCATAAGGCATCGTTTCCAGGCCTTTGACCATTTTGGTTGCCCTCCTCTGGACACGTTCCAGTTTGTCAGTGTCCTTCTTGAACTGTGGTGCCCAGAACTGGACACAGTACTCCAGGTGAGGTCTGACCAGAGCAGAATACAGTGGCACTATTACTTCCCTTGATCTAGATGCTATACTCCTATTGATGCAGCCCAGAATTGCATTGGCTTTTTTAGCTGCCGCGAGATTCCAACTGAAAAAAAAACTTTCTGACAGTAAGAGCTGTTCAACTAATAATAATAATAATAATAATAATAATAATAATAATAATAATACTTTTATTTATACCCCGCCCTCCCCAGTCAAGACCGGGCTCAGAGCGGCTAACACCAGGTGTAAAAACAATTGATTAAAATACAACTTAAAAACAACATTAAAATGCAGCCTCATTTCAGTAGAAACTCAAATCAAAAACTTTTTGGGGATGAAAACTTTTTTGGGGATGAAAAGTCTTCACCAAGGCTAACTATCCAGACTGGTCCTATGTGGGCCAGAAAAAAAGCCAGGGAAGTCCCCAAATAGGAGTTCTATCACAGAAGGAGAAAGGAAAAGGGAAAGAGGGGGAGGGGATCAAGTTGATTCCAAGCCAAAGGCCAGGCGGAACAGCTCTGTCTTACAGGCCCTGCGGAAAGAAATCAGATCCTGCAGGGCCCTGGTTTCATGAGGCAGAGCGTTCCACCAAGCGTTGAAAAGGCCCTGGCTCTGGTTGAGGCTAATCTGACTTCTTTAGGACCCGGGACCTCTATGGTGTTGCTATTTATGGACCTTAAGGTCCTCCATGGGGCATACCAGGAGAGGCGGTCCCGTAGGTACGAGGGTCCTAGGCCATGGAATGGTCTCCCTCGGGATGTTGTGGGCTCTCCTTCCCTTGGAGGTTTTCGAGCAGAGGTTGTGTGGCTATCCGCTTTATCTGCGATCCCTGCATTGCAGGGGGTTGGACTAGATGTCCTTTGGGGGGTCGCTTCCAGCTCTGTGATTCTAGCCAGGTCTCTTGGTTTGTACTGCAGAAGCTTTTGCACCTCGTAGTATAACAGCAGCGGTGATAAGAGAAGGCGGAGGGAAACACGGAAGCGTTTTTGGCAGTGACACCCTCCTCCTCTTCGCGAAGGCCGCCAAGAACACTTCACCAATTATTGGCCGGCGGATTGAAGATAAATCTTCGTTTCCTGATGGCTTCCATCCCCTCGGCTTTGCCAAGACAAACTTGGGAGTGGGGATCTTTCGCTCTCTCTCCGACTCCCCCCCACCCCTGGCCCCCAAGTGGGTCACTTCGGAGATTCATCCTCTATACCCCAACCCATGTTTGGAGAAATGTCGCCAAATGACCCGCCGACAAAACAAGTGGCGCTTTTTCCGTTGTTTTTGAGAGCTGGATAGGATTCAGAGCAGTATCGGGGGGAAAGGGGGAAAACAGCCGTAATAATCTCTGTGTCAGGACAAAGATCAGCGTGTGTTTTTGAAGCTGCACAAAGATGCGAGTGTCTCTTTTGACGGTGTACACAGGGGAAGTTGAGCCCGAGGCATGTTGGGACCGGGGACAGAAATTCTGGCCATGTTAAGAGTCTCGGAATTGCTTCACGGCATCAACGCAAAGGCTGGTTTGTCCCATCCTCCTGCTTCCGCCAGATGCCCCTAGGACGTTTGCAAGTGTGACCCACTCTTGTTTATAAGTCCTTGTTGATTCCCCAGCTTCTGGTATTGAGAGGCCGGTTATTTTTAGACACCGGAGGCTCAACAAGGCTGTTGTAGTTCAACTAGGCACGGGAACCAAATCCAGCCTGGTTTCCATTCAGAGGAGAACTTACCTTCGTGCTTTCCAAAACACATCGCAAACCCAACCCATTCTTCAAAATTCATACTTTGGCAGATGCCATAGTGAAGATCCCCAGGCAGGTAAAGGTAAAGGGACCCCTGACCATTAGGTCCAGTCGTGGCCGACTCTGGGGTTGCGGCACTCATCTCGCTTTATTGGCCGAGGGAGCCGGCGTACAGCTTCCAGGACATGTGGCCAGCAGGACTAAGCCGCTTCTGGCGAACCAGAGCAGTGCACGGAAACGCCATTTACCTTCCCGCTGGAGTGGTACCTATTTATCTACTTGCACTTTGACGTGCTTTCGAACTGCTAGGTTGGCAGGAGCAGGGACCGAGCAATGGGAGCTCACCCCGTCATTGCGGGGATTTGAACTGCCAACCTTCTGATCTGCAAGTCCTAGGCTCTGTGGTTTAACCCACAGCGCCACCCGTGTCTCATCCCCAGGCAGGTAATATGTACCAAAAAGAGGGGTACAGTAGAATCTCGGGTTAAGAACGTAATTCGTTCTGGAGGCCCGTTCTTAACCTAAAACTGTTCTTAACCTGAGGTACCATTTTAGCTAATGGGGCCTCCTGCTGCTGCCGCTGCGCGATTTCTGTTCTCATCCTGAAGCAAAGTTCTTAACCCGAGGTACTATTTCTGTGTTAGCGGAGTCTGTAACCCGAAGTGTATGTAACCTGAAGTAACCTGAGGTACCACTGTATATTAGTGCAGATTGATATGAAAACTGTCCGATTCACCCATCCCTATGTTAAGTTTTAAAAAAGGTAAAGGACCCCTGGATGGTTAAGTCCACTCAAAGGCGACTATGGGGTTGTGGCGCTCATCTTGCCTTCAGGCCGAGGGAGCCGGCGTTTGTCCGCAGACAGATTTCTGGGTCATGCGGCCAGCAGGACTAAACCGCTTCTGGCGCAATGGGACACCGTGATGGAAACCACAGTGTACAGAAACACCGTTTACCTTCCCGCCACAGTGGTACCTAATTATCTACTTGCACTGGTGTGCTCCCTGGGAACCTTCTGGGAGGCTGCATGCCAAAAGCGGGCGCGGCCAAATCAGTGGGTGGAGCCAAACCAACACCTGCCCGCACTCACTGGCTGCCAACGGTAGGGCAGGTTAGTCCCACCGGAGGCCCTGTGAGCATGTACAGAGGGCTTTCCTTTTCTCTGATCAGGGGAAATTCCGTTGCTCTGGACTGGGGGGGGGAGGCTGCAGATTTCTAGATCAGACAATTTGGCTCCTATATCGGGGCTGCTTGAGTCTTTTCGGAAGAATGCAGTATCTCTCCCCCCCCCCCGCAAAGATCCTGAGAACCGTCACGGGGCGGGGGTCGGCGGCTCTGAAACCCCTCCAATAGCAACTGGTTCCACTTACATGCTCATTCTGTGTGTATGTTGAAATTGAGAGAATAAGCTTGTTTTGCTTTCATGCAAGAGATTCTCTCTTCTCCCTGCCCCCCCCGAAAGCACGGATTGTTTTTGCAAAACCCCCTTTAAGCCTCTTAATCCGGGCCTTCCCTAAACATCTTGACAATGTCTCTTTAACAGACAGCCCAGCGCTGTGTCGGAGGGGGCAAATTGCAAAAACAGACCCTCGCTCCTTCCGCCAGCCTCCTCCGCCGCCAAAGGCAGGCTGCTGTTTGGCTGGAAGAGTCCTCCTAAAGTTTTATGGGTTTTAAATAAAAAAGTGGTTTTTTGTGGGGGGGGGTGAGAGAGAGGCCTAAGCCCCCCCACAATCGCCGCCCATGCCCAATCTGTCTGGTTGCATCGTTGCACATGCAAGCGAACTGCGGCGGAAACCCTTAGGGATTTGACATCTGCAGCCCACGTTGGGCAAGGATTTGGCAGCGGCAAGGTGCAATCCTGCTGCCGTATGGATTCCTTCAGCGCCTAGGCATTTTGCAGAGAGC
>NC_138756.1:6841636-7020421 GCF_965113315.1 Podarcis vaucheri | reverse complement strand
GACCCCCTGGACCAGAGCACACCAGGCACTCCTGTCTTCCACTGCCTCCCGCAGTTGGGTCAGACTCATGCTGGTAGCTTCGAGAACACTGTCCAACCATCTCGTCCTCTGTCGTCCCCTTCTCCTTGTGCCCTCCATCTTTCCCAGCATCAGGGTCTTTTCCAGGGAGTCTTCTCTTCTCATGAGGTGGCCAAAGTCTTGGAGCCTCAGCTTCACGATCTGTCCTTCCAGTGAGCACTCAGGGCTGATTTCCTTCAGAATGGAGAGGTTTGATCTTCTTGCAGTCCATGGGACTCTCAAGAGTCTGCTCCAGCACCAGATTCAAAAGCATCCATTCTTTGGTGATCAGCCTTCTTTATGGTCCAGCTCTCACTTTTATACATCACTACTGGGAAAACCATAGCTTTAACTATACATATCATATTCATTATTTTCTCCCCACTTTTTACCACCACCCCAAACCCTCCCTCCCCTTCCCCAGAGACTTCCCTCAGCTCCTCTCTCTGATTTCTCAGCACGTATTATTCTCTGCATGTTATCAAATTATACGAATCCTTACACAAATCCTGTCTACCATGTTATCAATCAATAAATTTTGTGTGTGTTTATTCAAAACCTGCCAAGGAGTCCAATTCATTTTGTTTGGTTTTTTTAAGTAATTTATGAAAAGTTCCCATTCTTCTTTGCAGCCACAGTTGTCCTTATCTCGCAGTTTGCATGTCAGTTTAGCCAATTCTGCATACTCCATCAATCTCTCTTGCCACTGTTCTTTTGTCGGGGTTCCCTCATCCTTACATCCTTGTGCTATCAAGACTCTTGCCACTGTTGTAGCATACATAAATAAATTCTTTATTTTCCTTGGCAGGTCTTGTCTTACAATCCCTAACAGAAATGCTTCTGGTTTTTTAACAAATGTCGTTTTAAACATTTTCTTCAATTCATTATATATCATTGCCCAATTTTTTTTAACTTATCTACATTCCCACGACCGATGGAAGGCAGAGGAACACTTCTGTGACGTAGATCATGCAACCGTATAGACAGAGAAGCCTATCAAACTAAGGGCCGAAAGCAGCAGCAACATCCCAAAAGTAGGTCCCACCTCCTGTGTGCCCTGCAATCCAAAAGAGAGCCAGTGTGGTGTAGTGGTTAAGAGCGGTGGACTCGTAATCTGGGGAACCGGGTTCGCTTCCCCGCTCCTCCACTTGCAGCTGCTGGGTGACCTTGGGCCAGTCACACTTCTCTGAAGTCTCTCAGCCTCACTCACCTCACAGAGTGTTTCTTGTGGGGGAGGAAGGGAAAGGAGAATGTTAGCCGCTTTGAGACGCCTTAGGGTAGTGATAAAGTGGGATATCAAATCCAAACTCTTCTCCTCCTCAAAACACACAGTTTTCTCAAAGAGCGCACATTTTGAAACTGATCTTTTCCCACACTTTTGAACTGGGAACTGTTTGAGCTTTGTTCATTTTTCTTTATTTTCTCTCTCGCTCCCCCCCCCCATAATATTCTTTATTGCACACTCCACATACACATACTGTATTACATTTACACCTGCTCCCCAGAGCCGACTTACCTCCTTCCGTCTTCTGGCCTTTGATATCACATCTAACTTTTTTGCATTGTCTTCATCCGTTTTGTACATTATTGTTCTTCTTTCGTATTTGTCCATAGAGTGTCTATAGTCAAAGAAATCCTCCTGTACAGTGGTACCTCAGGTTAAGTACTTAATTCGTTCCACAGGTCTGTTCTTAACCTGAAACTGTTCTTAACCTGAAGCACCACTTTAGCTAATGGGGCCTCCTGCTGCTGCTGTGCCGCCAGAGCATGATTCCTGTTCTCATCCTGAAGCAAAGTTCTTAACCTGAAGCACTATTTCTGGGTTAGCTGAGTCTGTAACCTGAAGCATATGTAACCTGAATCGTATGTAACCCAAGGTACCACTGTATTTACAATTCTTATTGTCTGTCTATATTCATTTACAACTACCATTGGTCACATTAGGAATTCGTTCATTATTTTTTTCAAAATATAGTCCAGCTCCCGACAAGGTCAGAGGGACAGTGGCTGAAAAAGGTTGCTGACCCTTGTTCTAGGACATGGGTAGGCAAACTAAGGCCTGGGGGGCCGGATCTGGGCCAATCGCCTTCTAAATCCGGCCCGCGGACTGTCCGGGAATCAGCGTGTTTTTACATGAGCAGAATGTGTGCTTTTCTTTAAAATGCATCTCTGGGTTATTTGTGGGGCATAGGAATTCGTTCATTTTCCCCAAAAAATATAGTCCGGCCCCCCACAAGGTCTGAGGGACAGTGGACCGGCCCCCTGCTGATAAAGTTGGCTGACCCCTGCTCCAGGCCTTCGTTCCCCTGTGGCTGCAGGAGACAAACCGCCCCCCCCCGCCCGCTCCGCCCCCTTGTAACTGCCTCTCTTCCTACATAACAAACACCGGTACCGCCAGCAAAAGAAAGATGGGGATTTTATTGCCGCCAATTAGGATAATGTGCAGTTTCCTTCGCATGATCTGCTTAGCAAAGACGGATCGCCAAGCGGAGGGGGGCATGGGGGGGGAGACGTTTGCAAGCTTCCGCGGTGGAAGGAATTGCTTTGGATTGGGAAAGCAGTAGAAGGGAGAGGTGGGGGGGGTGACAGCCAACAAACCTCTCCGCTATTTTTCTTTTAAACGCCTTTGTAAAAGGAAGGAAAGCGTGCTGGTGATATGTTCTCTGTTGCTGCAGACGGCGGGACTAGAACGGATGCATAAGAGTTTCGGGGAATAAGTGCCGATTCACGCCATGTATTTAGAGTACATGCAACGTGCATGATTTCCACAAATGAATCCTGTGGCTGTAGTTGTCACAGAGCTACAGTTCCCAGCGCCCTTAACGAACTACAATTCCCATAATTCGGGGGGGGGGGTTGTCACAAGCTTTTAATGTGCATTTGTCAATGCATGGCACAGATCTGTCCATATTAGAATTGGAGGCATAGCTGTCAACTTACAGATTTGAAAATAAGGGGTCAGCAGCCTCGAAAATAAGGGGTCAGCAGCCAAAATAAGGGATTTTCCAAGCACAGGTATGTTCAGCTTCTGAGCCCCTCTGAGCCAAAGGCAGAAAGCCCAGCCAGCAGCCAAACGAAGCCTCAAGCGGTGGTTCCCACAGCGCAGCAACCCGGCAAAAGGGATGCAGCAAGGAAAACCACCGTCACCTCTCTGCTGGGAAGCGCTGAGCAAAGGCGAGTCCCCAGGCAAGGCGGCTGATTTGATCGGCACAAGGCATGCAAGCTCCACCCCCCAGTCATCCTTAGACTCCTTATTGGGTGAGCAACGCAGCCAAGCAACACAGTTGGAGCCTCCCTCCTCCCTGGCCGGCAGGGAGGGAGGGAGAGGAGCTGCTTCCTTTGAAACCTGGGAAATTTAAGGGACGTCATCGATAAGGGACAGCAGCGGGACACGGCGCTGGGATAAGGGACTTTCCCGCCAAATAAGGGACGGTTGACAGCTATGTTTGGAGGCTGGAGTTCATCTAGCTCAGGCATGGAGAATCTTTGGCCTTCCAGATATGTTGCTGAACTACAACTCCCATGGCTAATGCAGAGCCAAGATCCAGTTCAACTCCTTTGCTGATTGCCCCCCCCCCTTTTAAAAGTTTTTATTTATATTTTTCAAGTTTATACATTTAGCTAGTTTTACAATCAACATTTCAATGTTTGACTTCCTCCCCCCTCTTTCTGCGGTTCCTTGCATTTATTTTTTAATATCTTCTGCATATCCAAATTCATTTAATTTGCTCATTTCATTATCTACTTTAAATATCTACTCTTAGGAAACTGCAGGCTATTAACAAAAACCCTGCCAATGTTTTTATCTGTTTGCAATTTATCTGTAAATATTCAATAAAGCATTTCCATTCTTTTATAAAAAGTTTGTTATCTTGATTTCTTATACTTCCGGTAAGTTTCGCCATTTCTGCATATTCCATGCATATTCCATGCTTTTGAATTCTGGTGCTGGAGGAGACTCTTGAGAGTCCCATGGACTGCAAGAAGATCAAACCTTTCCATTCTGAAGGAAATCAGCCCTGAGTGCTCACTGGAAGGACAGATCCTGAAGCTGAGGCTCCAAGACTTTGGCCACCTCATGAGAAGAGAAGACTCCCTGGAAAAGACACTGATGCTGGGAAAGATGGAGGCACAAGGAGAAGGGGACGACGGAGGACGAGATGGTGGGACAGTGTTCTCGAAGCTATCAACATGAGTTTGACCAAACTGCGGGAGGCAGTGGAAGACAGGAGTGCCTGGTCCAGGGGGTCACGAAAAGTCGGACACGACTAAACAACAACAACAACAAAAATACCAGCGATACCAACATGAGTTTGACCAAACTGTGGGGGGCAGTGGAAGACAGGAGTGCCTGGCATGCTCTGGTCCATGGGGTCACAAAGAGTCGTACACGACTAAATGACAACATATTATTATTCATATTAACATATTATTATACTAGGCCTGGCACTACCAAGCAGCCTGTTTCTTGTAATAATGTGTTAACTTCGCTTACTGTGATTTATTGCAGACCTGCTCCTCCCACATCTGCATAGTTCATCAGTTTTTCTTGCCACTGTTCTTTCGTTGGGATTTCCTCATTCTTCCATCCTTGTGCTAATAAGACTCTTGCCATCGAAGCTGCCAACATGAGTTGGACCAAACTGCGGGAGGCAGTGGAAGACAGGAGTGCCTGGCGTGCTCTGGTCCAGGGGGTCACGAAGAGTCGGACGCGACTAAACGACTAAACAACAACAACAGTGTGGCTGCTTTTCTTTCTTACATTGTGCCACGCCGTGCAAAGGGAAATGCAATGCAACTGGGGGGAGAGGAAATATAATCAATTCACGTTCCGTTTGTGGACTGAAATCAACAACCGTGAATACTGGGGCAGAAAAGCCTACAGCAAATGCTGGCCATATTTGCTGGATGGATTTGCACTCCTGACACGGAACGAATAAGCGAGCATCAGCACCTTCTGTTCCCGTTTCCGTCAGAATTCTCTGACAGCCTCGTCCCGCTCCTTGTGCGAGCAATGCAACGTCCCTGCGCTTTCTTCCGAAAGGCTCCTGTTGGAACACCTGCTCCTGCTTTCAAATTTTTCAAGATCTTTCCTCCAGGCCTGCTTGAAGGTCACCGACTGCCACCCAGCGAAGTCCGGCGCTGCAACTGCGGCCTGGAGGTAGCTCTAACAACCCCACTAATGAAAACTAATTGCTCATCATATCTGCTCATTGTTTACCCGGGAATGATTTAAGTGCGTTTCAGGCTAGACTGAGCATCTTAAAGCATGTTTTGGTGCTAGCTGCCCCACTCCCGACATGCGTCCTCTGTGCCGTAATGATATTGTTCGCTGTCATGCTGGCATTGCAGAGAGGGCGAGAGAGGGGGGAGCAGGAACAGGGGAGAAGGATGTTAACTTAATAGGGCTCATCCATAAAAGACGCGCAGTCTATGCGATTTGCCAGGGAGATTGCAAAGGAGCAAATGAGATCTCGGCAAAGCTACTGTCGCTGCTCTCCCCTTTAGGAAAGAAAACAAACAACATCCAAGACAGCTCATTATGTGTAAGGTGAAATGTTGTGGGGATGCAAAGCCACTTCCACATTTGCCTGAGCTACCTGGCAGGGTTAGGTGGAGAGTCCTGGAGCAACTGACCACCTGCCTTTCATTTTTGCCTCTCTCCACCCTCATTACAAATACCGTATTTTTCACTCCATAAGACACACTTTTTTCCTCCTAAAAAGTAAGGGGAAATTTCTGTGCGTCTTAGGGAGCGAATGCATGGTCCCTGGAGCCAAATTGCCCAGGGGCAAAAAGCAGATCATATTTTTTTTTAAAGAAAGATGGAAGGGGGTGTTGAAACAAACCCGCTGAGCAGCTGAGAAGCAAGCAATCGGGGAGGGAGATAAGGGACTCTAGAGATAAAGGAGGCTGCCTGGGAGTTGGGAGGTAAAAGCACATGGATCCTCAGGATTTTTGCACTGGGCTACCCCAAACTCAGGGACGCGGGTGGTGCTGTGGGTAAAACCTCAGCGCCTAGGACTTGCCAATCGCATGGTCGGTGGTTCGAATCCCCACGGCGGGGTGAGCTCCCGTCATTCGGTCCCAGCTCCTGCCCACCTAGCAGTTCGAAAGCACCCTTAAGTGCAAGTAGATAAATAGGTACCACTTTATAGCGGGAAGGTAAACGGCGTTTCCGTGTGCTGCTCTGGTGCCGGTTCACTAGAGCAGCTTCGTCACGCTGGCCACGTGACCGGGAAGTGTCTGCGGACAGCGCTGGCTCCCGGCTTCTAGAGTGAGATGAGCGCACAACCCTAGAGTCTGTCAAGACTGGCCCGTACGGGCAGGGGTACCTTTACCTTTACCTTACCCCAAACTCACCGTCAAATCACATGTCATGTCTGTGGCCACAGCATGAACCACAAAAATCATACATCCACTGTTTCATTCAGAATATTTTTTTCCTTGTTTCCCTCCTCTAAAAACTAGGTGCATCTTATGGTGGGGTGCGTCTTATGGAGCGAAAAATACATGCACAACCAGGGGTGTCTTACCCATAGACATTAGTGGTGCAGGGTGCCAGATTTTGGAGGGCGCCACAGGCTGAGTGACCAGGAAGGAGAGTCACAACGTGCTCCCTTCCACGCTCTGGGTCAGCCTGCTCCTCTCCTCTCAGCCACCCATCGGAGCACGTTGCGTCCGGCTCAGGGAAGCCCCTGTTAGAATTCCTGCTCCATGATTTCAGTCATGGGATTGTTGTCTTTCACATGACGGTGTATGTGTTGACTCCACAGAGTGGGAAGTGACGGAGAGAGGATGTTTGTGTTACTGTGTTCCGTGAAGTGGGACTCTTGTCCTTTGTTCTTTTTCTCTTTGCTGTCTGATGCTGGAGAGAGAGGGAGCCATGTTGCAGCTCCCAAGACTATTGCAATGCGTTCTATGTGAGGCTGCCTTTGAAGGTGACCCAGAAACTATAACTAATCCAGAATGCGGCAGCTAGACTGGTGACTGGGAGCAGCTGCCAAGACCATATAACACCGGTCCTGAAAGACCTCCATTGGCTCCCAGTACGTTTCCGAGCACAACTCAAAGGCTTGGTGCTGACCTTGAAAGCCCGAAACGGCCTTGGTCCTGTATACCTGAAGGAGTGTCTCCACCCCCATCATTCAGCCCAGACACTGAGGTCCAGCACCTTCTGGTGGTTCCCTCACTGCGAGAAGCCAAGTTACAGGGAACCAGGCAGAGGGCCTTCTCGGTGGTGGCGCCCGCCCTGTGGAACGCCCTCCTACCAGATGTCAAGGAAATAAACAACTATCTGACTTTTAGAAGACATCTGAAGACAGCACCGTTCAGGGAAGTTTTTAATGTTTGATGCTTTGTTGTGCTTTTATTATGTTGGAAGCTGCCCAGAGTGGCTGGGGGGGGGGGGGACCTAGTCAGATGGGTAGGGTATAAGTAATAAATTATGATGATGATGATGATGATGATGATGACGACGACGACTATGACTACTACACAAAATTTACTTGCTCTGTTCATTTGCCATCGCCTACATTGATCACCTCCCCTTGGATTGATCTTGGTTAATCCGGCAGATGTTCAGCACTAACTAGCTAAAGATCACACAACATTTTATTTAACATGCATAGAAAGAGTAAAATGGCGAGCCTTCCTTCAGATCCATTCTCAATTATCCGATGGTATTTCAGATGACATTTCTAAATTCCCACTTTACTGAACGCTGGTTTCAGACAGATCTAGACGGGCAATTATTTCATAATTACGGACCACGTGGTTGGTGAACAATTGAAATTAACAACTCAGAACTTGTACAGTCCCTTAATGAACCATGAAAAGTTAATAGCCCGTTTATGGTGTTTCTGATTTGGAGATATTGAAAAAGAGGTTCGACCCATTTCCTTTTTAACCTGAGTGAAGTTTTGGCTCATCCTTTCTTCGTTGTAGTCTTTGGGTCATATCCAACCAATTCTGCTCAGAGTTGGCCTGTGGAAATCCATGCCCATTAATTTCAATGGGTCTGCTCTAAGTGAAGTGTAGAAACCTGCCAAAGATCAAATAAGGCCATTGGTCCATTTAGCACAGTATCATCTTCACGGATTGGTAGCATCTTTCCATGGTTTCAGTTGGAGGTCTCTCTCAACCTCCCAGTGTTGGGGATTTGTTTGTATATTGTTGTTGCTTAGTCGTTTAGTCGTGTCCGACTCTTCGTGACCCCCTGGACCAGAGCACGCCAGGCACTCCTGTCTTCCACTGCCTCCCGCAGTTTGGTCAAACTCATGCTGGTAGCTTCGAGAACACTGTCCCACCATCTCGTCCTCTGTCATCCCCTTCTCCTTGTGCCCTCCATCTTTCCCAACATCAGGGTCTTTTCCAGGGAGTCTTCTCTTCTCCTGAGGTGGCCAAAGTCTTGGAGCCTCAGCTTCAGGATCTGTCCTTCCAGTGAGCACTCAGGGCTGATTTCCTTCAGAATGGAAAGGTTTGATCTTCTTGCAGTCCATGGGACTCTCAAGAGTCTCCTCCAGCACCAGAATTCAAAAGCATCCATTCTTTGGCGATCAGCCTTCTTTATGGTCCAGCTCTCACTTCCATACATCACTACTGGGAAAACCATGGCTTTTACTATACGGACCTTTGTTGGCAAGGTGATGTCTCTGCTTTTTAAGATGCTGTCTAGGTTTGTCATTGCTTTTCTCCCAAGAAGCAGGCGTCTTTTAATTTCGAGGCTGCTGTCACCATCTGCAGTGATCATGGAGCCCAAGAAAGTAAAATCTCTCACTGTTTGTATATAATTTTTATTAAATTTTCTAATTTACATTTCAAAATATTCGTTTAAACAGTCTTAAATCAATGACTTCCCTTCTCTTTCTGAGGTTCATTTTACATACCATACGTCCCTGCATATTTTACATGAACTAAACCATTAGGGAATCCATTGTTCCATCCATCAAAACTCATTTACACTGTTTAATTTATCTTAATGCTACCAGTGTTTTTAAATAAACACAGTTTACGCTCATATATTCAGTAAACATTTTCCAGTCTTCTTTAATCCAGATAAGTATCCAGAGACATTGGATTCTTATCTCATTATACATGACTAAGCCATTTTTCACCTTCTCACCCCTTGCCTTTTCCTGTAAGACCTATTGCAGTCGTTAAGAGTCGTCAACAGGCTCATCTCAGCTATCTGCCAATCTCCCATTCCCACCACCCTTCTGAGTAATGCCCCTCCCCACCTTCTCACTATATAGAAGGATCTGGCAACTTCTGTTTCAGTGTATCTGAAGAAGTGTGCATGCACACGAAAGCTCATACCAAGAACTAACCTAGTTGGTCTTTAAGGTGCTACTGGAAGGAATTTTTTTTATTTTGACTATGGCAGACCAACACGGCTACCTATCTGTAACAGTCTTCTTTAAACATACATTCTTCTTGTTCTCTTATTCTATATTTTAAATCTGCAAGCTGCGAGTATCCTATCAGTTTAAGCCGGGGGTCAGCAAACATTTTCAGCAGGGGGCCGGTCCATTGTCCCTCAGACCTTGTGGGGGGCCAGAATATATATATATATATTGGGGGGTGAACGAATTCTTATGCCCCACAAGTAACCCAGAGATGCATTTTAAATTTTAAATAAAAGCACACATTCTACTCATGTAAAAACATGCTGATTCTCGGACCGTCCGCGGGCTGGATTGAGAAGGCGATTGGGCCAGATCCGGCCCCCAGGCATTAAGTTGCCTACCCCTGGTTTAAGTTGCCATTCTTCTTTAGCTGGGACCTCGCTCATTTTCCATTTGGGGGGGGGGTAACAAAACATGGGCCACAGGAGTAGCATACATAAATAATCTTTTTTGACACCTGGGAAGTTCCCTGTGGATATTCCCCAACAGAAAGGACTCTGTTGTTTTTGGAAAGTTAAACTTTTTCTTTTTGAATTCATTATATATCATTTCCAGTGTTGGGGTCAATCCCCAGGACCTCTGAGCCACAGCCCAATGGGTCTACTCCAAGAAGGACTACAATTGGATGCAAACCCTAAATTCAGTCGTTCCATAGAAACATGCCTTTTGAGAGAGCAGAGATTTAAAAACATGAACAAGTTGAGGGACTTGGATATCTTCAGCCTACAGAAGAGCAGACTGACAGGTGATGTGATAGCCATCTTCAAATATCTGAAGGGCTGTCACTTGGAAGATGGAGGAAGCTTCTTTTCTGCTGCTCCAGAGGGCAGGACCCAAACCAGTGGATTCAAATGACAAAGAAAGGAGATTCTGACTGAACATTTAGGAAGAACTTTCTGGTGGTAAAAGCTGAAATGGACTCCCTTGGAAGGTGGTGGACTCTCCTTCCTTGAAGGTTTCTTCTTCTTCTTCTTCTTCTTCTTCTTCTTCTTCTTCTTCTTCTTCTTCTTCTTCCTCCTCCTCCTCCTCCTCCTCCTCCTCCCTCTCCTCCTCCTCCTTCTTCTTCTTCTTCTTCTTCTTCTTCTTCTTCTTCTTCTTCTTCTTCTTCTGTGATCCCTCGTAGCCGAGTAAGATTGTCTTCCATAATGTCTTCCACCATGAGTCTGTAAGTGACTGTGGAGGCCAATTCTGGATCCACAAGTCGTTCCACAATGCGGACATAGGTTTCCGGGCGGGAGTTGATCATGGTGTGAATTTGCCAAGCGTGCCTTCCTCTTAGCACATTTCTCCCTTGTGTTCAAGTTTGAAGACACTGAGTTCAAGTGTCTTCAAAGCCCATGACACCTTTGGTAAAGGCTGTTCTCCAGCTGGAGCGCTCGCAGGCCAGTATTTCCCAGTTGTTGGTGTTTATACTACATTTTTAAAGATTTGCCTTAAGAGAGTCTTTAAACCTCTTTTGTTGACCACCAGCATTACGCTTTCCATTTTTAAGTTCAGAATAGTTGCTTTGGAAGACGATCATCAGGCATCCGCACAACATGACCAGTCCAACGAGGTTGATGTTGAATAATCATTTCTTTGACACTGGTGATCTTTGCTTCTTCCAGTACACTGACATTTGTTTGCCTATCTTCCCAAGTGATGTGTTAAATTTTTCAGAGACACCGTTGATGGAATCTTCCAAGGAGCTGGAGATGGTGTTTATAAGTAGTCCATGTTTCACAAGCATACAGTAAGTTTGGTAGTACGATAGCTTTTTAAACAATCGTTTTGGTTTCCCTGCGAACGTCCCAGTCCTCAAACACTCTGCACTTCAATTGGGAGAAAGCTGCACTCGCAGAGCTCAGGCGATGCTGGATTTTGGCATCAATATCTGGAAAGATAACTCCCAGGTAGGAAAAGTGACCTATAGAATGGGCAGGGAGTATGGAAAAACTACTCCAGGGACCTGAGGTAAGGGGGCTTCTCCTAAAGATCTGAAAAATGAGATAAAGGTAAAGGTAAAGGGACCCTTGACCATTAGGTCCAGTCGTGGCCGACTCTGGGGTTGCGGTGGCCATCTGTCAGGGATTCTTGAGCTGTGATTCCTCCATTGCAGGGGGTTGGACTAGATGACCCCAGCGCTCCCTTCGGACTCTGAAATTCAATTATCCTATTAATTTAAATGTGTCTTTAAATGTGATTTAATCAGTGTATTAACGTGGAAACGAAACAGAATGCACTTATTGAGGAACATGTGCAAAAATGGCATGGACCTGAAACAGATGGTTTCATCCAGCCCTATCTCGGGCAAGATTCGCACCTGCAGAACTCTGTTGAAAATTCAGAAATAGAACGGCAGAACAATAGGCGGTTGCCTCCCCCAACACACATGGGGAACAAGACCAGCTAATTCAGGACTCCAGAATCTAGGGAGAATTCTCGAAGCTTCCTAAGATCCATTTAAAAACTCTGAGCATGGGTAGTATCCAATCGAAGCCCTACTTGGAGTAGGCCTGTCGAAAACGATGGGAAAAAATTAGCCATGTTCATTATTTCCAATGGGTCTACACTGAGTAGGGCTGACATGGGGTACGCATGCAGTCCTCTCCACGGGCCACTGGGTCCTGGAGGCTGCATAAGGGATATCTCCGCTGATAGAGTGTGAGACTCTTGATCTCAGGGTTGTGGGTTTGAACCCAGCGTTGGGGTGCCTTGGAAAAGAAATCTCTTGCGCAATATTTCCTCTTGTGGAACAATGAGAGGGGCTTCATTTTCTGTAGGGTTCTTCTTTTTTTGGAGTGGGGCACGGTTGCAAAGGGACACGGGGGGTGCTGCGGGTTAAACCACAGAGCCTAGGACTTGCTGATCAGAAGGTCAATGGTTCGAATCCCCACAATGGGGTGAGATCCCATTGCTCAGTCCCTGCTCCTGCCAACCTAGCAGTTCGAAAGCACATCAAAGTGCAAGTAGATCAATAGGTACCACTCCGGCGGGAAGGTAAACGGCGTTTCCGTGCGCTGCTCTGGTTCGCCAGAAGCGGCTTAGTCATGCTGGCCACATGACCCGGAAGCTGTACGCCAGCTCCCTCGGCCAATAAAGCGAGATGAGCGCCGCGACCCCAGAGTTGGCCACGACTGGACCTAATGGTGAGGGGTCCCTTTACCTTTACCTTACGGTTGCAAAAATTTCTTGGAGCGTGTGCAGAGGAGGGCAACCGAGGTGACCAAGGGTCTGGAAACCAAACCATATGAGGAATGGTTGAAGGAGCTGTGTATGTTTAGCCTGGAAAAGAGGAGACTAAGAGGAGATATGAGAGCCATCTTCAAATATATGAAGGGTTGCCACATGGAAAATGGAGCAAGCTTTTTTCTTCTTCTCCTGCTCTGAAGGGTAGGACTCAAATCAGTGGCTTCAAATTACAAGACAGGAGATTCAATCTAAACATCAGGAAGAACTTTCTGATGCTAAGAGCTTTTTGACAGTGGAACGGTCTCCCTCAGGAGGCTGTGGACTCTCCTTCCTTGGAGGTTTTTAAGCAGAGGTTGGACGGCTATCTGTCATGGACCTACACTGGCTCCCAGTACATTTCCGAGCACAATTCAAAGTGTTAGGGCTAACCTTTAAAGCCCTAAACGGCCCAGTAGACCTGAAGGAGCGTCTCCACCTCCATCGTTCTGCCCGGACACTGAGGTCCAGCTCCGAGGGCCTTCTGGCAGTTCCCTCGCCACGAGAAGCCAAGTTACAGGGAACCAGGCAGAGGGCCTTTTCGGTAGTGGCACCCGCCCTGTGGAACGCCCTCCCACCAGATGCCAAAGAGAAAAACAACTACCAGACTTTTAGAAGACATCTGAAGGCAGCCCTGTTTAGGGAAGCTTTTAATGTTTGATGTATCACAGTATTTTAATATTCTTTTGGAAGCTGCCCAGAGTGGCTGGGGAAGCCCAGCCAGATGGGCGGGTTATAAATAAATTATTATTATTATTATTATTATTATTATTATTATTATTATTATTATGCTTCACTGAGATCCTTGCATTGCCGGGTTTGGAATAGATGGTCCTCCAAAACTCTTCCAGGTCTACTATCCCATGATAATGTGCGGTTTGGCCCCTTTACACTCAGCGTCTATGTTGGGAACTTACTGGCTGTGCTGGGCCCGGGGGTAACCCGTGAAACGCAGCCCAGGACCGGTCCAGAATCTGAAGGTTCCGCTAGGAGTCGGTCTGACAGGGCCAAGGCAGGACACGAGGCAAGAAACCAGGCAAGGACAGGTACAGGATCTCAGGCATGATCTGGCAAACAGCAATGTTGCTCCCTCAACCTGGGGCAGGGTCCGACAGCCTTTTATCTTTGTCGGGGTAATGGCCGGTCCTGATCCCTCGGCGACTCACCTCCCTGTTTCGCCCGAAGGCGAGCACTCCTCCTGCGAGTACTCAGGTCTCTCCTTCTCTCAGACCTCAGTCTCTGCAGCTCGGGAGACGTCGGTGGGTTACTAGACCCAGGGACCGCCTCAGCCTCCCCTGACCCAACCGGTAGTGGAGCAGCTTTACTATACATCTTTACCTTTATTATACATCTAGCAGTTCGAAAGCACGTCAAAGTGCAAGTAGATAAATAGGTATTGCCCCAGCGGGAAGGTAAACGGCGTTTCCGTGCGTTGCTCTGGTTCGCCAGAAGCGGCTTAGTCATGCTGGCCACATGACCCAGAAGCTGTACACCGGCTCCCTCGGCCAATAAAGCGAGATGAGCGCCGCAACCCCAGAGTCGGCCACGACTGGACCTAATGGTCAGGGGTCCCTTTACCTTTACCTATTATACATCTAAGACCTTAAAATTCTTACTACACTATGTTCCTGTGTTCCTACTGAAACCAGCCCTTCACTCTGAATCTTGAGAACTAGCGTCTCACTTTCTTCTTAAGGGATAGGCCATAGTTCAGTGGCAGAGCAGCTGGATTTGAGGTTTTACCGCAAAAGAAGACATCCTGCTCTTTGGTTTTTTATTTAGGTTGCAGAACGACGCCAGCAACTCTCCCTGCGGGGCGAACCTTTCATGTTTGTTCCCGGGGTCAAAAGAAACCAGGGCCACCCAGTGGGGTGGGAAGAGAGGGAGGTAACAAGACAGAGCCGCGCTCAGGGGAATGGGGACGAGCAAAATGGGAACACGGCTATTTTTGCTTCTTCTCGACTCATCCTCCACCCCCTCCCGTGGCCTCCTCTTCTTTAAAGCTTCCCTGGTAAATCTCTTTACAGTAAGGTGGGGTGGGGGGGACTTTTGTGATTGAAGAGAAGCTGAGGGAGCCCAAATCTCGAAATCAGAAGCAAAGAGTAATTTGTCTCTCAGGGTGCGGTGTGTCAGGGGGATTAGTGTGTGTGTGAGAGAGAGAGCGCACAGAAAGGGGAGACAAAGCTTAATCTGAAAAGGGGTGCGTACTTTTCCTTTCAGCTTGTGAAGCAATGATAGAACAACAAACCCCTGTGTTGCAAACTTAACACAACAAACAACACAAGCAACACGAAGGCCAGTATACTAGATAGCACTGCAATTCTTATTGTATTGTATAATATACATAATTTAGTACAGTGGTACCTCAGGTTACATATGCTTCAGGTTACATACGCTTCAGGTTACAGACTCCGCTAAGCCAGAAATAGTGCTTCAGGTTAAGAACTTTGCTTCAGGATGAGAACAGAAATCGGGCTCCGGCGGCGCGGCGGCAGCAGGAAGCCCCATTAGCTAAAGTGGTGCTTCAGGTTAAGAACAGTTTCAGGTTAAGTACGGACCTCCGGAACGAATTAAGTACTTAAGCTGAGGTACCACTATACAACAAAAACAAATATGTACACTTGTAAATTCTCTAATATAGTAAAGGTAAAGGGACCCCTGACCATTAGGTCCAGTCGCGGACGACTCTGGGGTTGTGGCGCTCATCTCGCTTTATTGGCCAAGAGAGCCGGCGTACAGCTTCCGGGTCATGTGGCCAGCAGGACTGAGCCGCTTCTGGCGAACCAGAGCAGCGCACGGAAACGCCGTTTCCCTTCCCGCTGGAGTGGTACCTATTTATCTTCTTGCACTTTGACATGCTTTTGAACTGCTAGGTTGGCTTGACTTTTACAGTTCAACCCTCCCTCAAGGGTCTAATAACAACAACAACAACAACAACTAGGAGGAGGAGGAAGTACTCTGACCTCTGCAATACAGGAAGCACAGTTGAAGTATCTCTGGTAGATGTCTAGCAAAAAGTAGATGCACCAGATCCATGACCCTGGAGGCAGGTTCCTCTTCTTCCTGGGTAGGCAAACTAAGACCCAGGGGCCGGATCTGGCCCAATCGCCTTCTAAATGCGGACCGTGGACAGTCCGGGTGTCAGCGTGTTTTTACATGAGTAGAATGTGTCCTTTTATTTAAAACGCATCTCTGGGTTATTTGTGGGGAATAGGAATGCGTTCATCCCCCCCCCAAAAAAAATATAGTCTGGCCCCCCCACAAGGTCTAAGGGACAGTGTACCGGCCGCCTGACATGGGGACAGCCCCCAAAGATGAGCTGTGGTACCATTGTCCCCCTCCTACAAAATAATAATAATAATAATAATAATAATAATAATAATAATAATAATTTATTTATACTCCGTCCATCTGGCTGGGTTTCCCCAGCCACTCTGGGCAGCAAACATTAAAAACTTCCCTGAACAGGGCTGCCTTCAGATGTCTTCTAAAAGTCAGGTAGTTGTTTATCTCCTTGACATCTGGTGGGAGGGCATTCCATAGGGTGGGCGCCACCACCAAGAAGGCCCTCTGTCTGGTTCCCTGTAACCTCAGCAGCCCTGCCCTCTCCTTCGTGCGCTGAGCAGGCCATCTGCAGGGGACGTCTTTGCGCATTTGGGCTGAATGTGCTTCATCACCTCCTCCATGCACGAAGGTTTCCAACTGTGCTCAGTGCAGAGACTCATGGATGCCTCGTGCAAAAACGGGGAGGGGAGGGGGGAATGAGGGCTGAGCTGGCACTCGTGAGTCTGCTGTTCTTCCCAGCTCTACCTCTCCTTTAAATCAGAACCAGTGAAGGCGGTGAAGGTCCTGTGTGAGTGCCTGGAGGCGGTTGGAGGATGGATGGCGGCTAACAGATTGAGGTTGAATCCTGACAAGACAGAAGGACTGTTTTTGGGGGGACAGGAGGCGGGCAGGTGTGGAGGATTCCCTGGTCCTGAATGGGGTAACTGTGCCCCTGAAGGACCAGGTGCGCAGCCTGGGAGTCATTTTGGACTCACAGCTGTCCATGGAGGCACAGGTCATTTCTGTGTACAGGGCAGCTGTTTACCAGCTCCATCTGGTACGTAGGCTGAGACCCTCCCTGCCCGCAGACTGTCTCTCCAGAGTGGTGTGTGCTCTGGTTATCTCCCGCTTGGACTATTGCAATGCGCTCTACGTGGGGCTACCTTTGAAGGTGACCCGGAAACTACAACTAATCCACAATGCGGCAGCTAGACTGTGGACTGGGAACGGTCGCCAAGACCACATAACACCAGTCTTGAAAGACCTGCACTAGCTCCCAGCACATTTCCGAGCACAATTCAAAGTGTTGGTGCTGACCTTTAAAGCCCTAAACGGCCTCAGTCCAGTATATCTGAAGGAGCGTCTCCACCCCCATCGTTCTGCCCGGACACTGAGGTCCAGCTCCGAGGGCCTTCTGGCAGTTCCCTCCCTGAGAGAAGTGAGGTTACAGGGAACCAGGCAGAGGGCCTTCTCGGTGGTGGCGCCCTCCCATCAGATGTCAAAGCGATAAACAACTACCTGACATTCAGAAGACATCTGAAGGCAGCCCTGTTCAGGGAAGTTTTTAATGTGTGACATTTTAGTGTATTTTTGGTCTCTGTGGAAGCCGCCCAGAGTGGCTGGGGAAACCCAGCCAGATGGGCGGGGTACAAATAATAAATTATTATTATTATTATTCCTTTTGCACAGTCCGAGGGAAAGGGCATATTTATTAATTGCAACGATGGATGATCTGACAACAAATAAGCAAATTATGTAAGCACCGGCAGAAGGTTCAGTTTAACATCTAGGAGGAGAGCATCGCTCCTAACCCCTGGCACATTCTGTGGCTCCTGAGCGGAAGGATGGAATAATACTCACCTTCCTTGCTGAATGAGCCTTGGGCACGTTCGCCCAACATGGACACCACCCTTTAGCACCCCCCGCAATGCAAATTGGGATGCGGGTGGCGCTGTGCGTTAAACCACAGAGCCTAGGACATGCCGATCAGAAGGTCGGCGGTTCGAATCCCCGCAACAGGGTGAGCTCCCGTTGCTCGGTCCCTGCTCCTGCCCGCCTAGCAGTTCGAAAGCACATCAAAGTGCAAGTAGATAAATAGGTACTGCTCCAGCGGGAAGGTAAACAGCGTTTCCGTGCGCTGCTCTGGTTTGCCAGAAGTGGCTTAGTCCTGCTGGCCACATGACCCGGAAGCTGTACGCCAGCTCCCTCGGCCTGTAAAGCGAGATGAGCGCCGCAACCCCAGAGTCGGTCATGACTGGACCTAAAGGGCAAGGGTCCCTTTACCTAAAATGCAAATGCCAGGCCTAAAGGGCACCCCCCCCTCAAAGACACCCAAGCCAAAGGTGGTAGAAGGGGACTCAAGTGAAATTATCGCTTGTATTTTTATTGTTGTTGTTTAGTCATGTCCGACTCTTCGTGACCCCCTGGACCAGAGCACGCCAGGCACTCCTGTCTTCCACTGCCTCCCGCAGTTTGGTCAAACTCATGCTGGTAGCTTCGAGAACACTGTCCCACCATCTCGTCCCCTGTCGTCCCCTTCTCCTTGTGCCCTCCATCTTTCCCAACATCAGGGTCTTTTCCAGGGAGTCTTCTCTTCACCTGAGGTGGCCAAAGTCTTGGAGCCTCAGCTTCAGGATCTGTCCTTCCAGTGAGCACTCAGGGCTGATTTCCTTCAGAATGGAGAGGTTGGATCTTCTTGCAGTCCATGGGACTCTCAAGAGTCTCCTCCAGCACCAGAATTCAAAAGCATCCATTCTTCAGCGATCAGCCTTCTTTATGGTCCAGTTCTCACTTCCATATATCACTACTGGGAATACCATAGCATCCTGGATTACTTAAACTAAAAGGCTAAAACTAGCCTATCTAAGCTTCCCTGCTGAACTCACAAGCATGAGGAAGGAAGGCTTTTTCTAATAAAGCATCTATTATTCTTGTTTAGTCGTTTAGTCATGTCCGACTCTTCGTGACCCCCTGGACCAGAGCACGCCAGGCACTCCTGTCTTCCACTGCCTCCTGCAGTTTGGTCAAACTCATGCTGGTAGCTTTGAGAACACTGTCCCACCATCTCGTCCTCTGTCGTCCCCTTCTCCTTGCGCCCTCCATCTTTCCCAGCATCAGGGTCTTTTCCAGGGAGTCTTCTCTGCTCATGAGGTGGCCAAAGTATTGGAGCCTCAGCTTCAGGATCTGTCCTACCAGTGAGCACTCAGGGCTGATTTCCTTCAGAATGGAGAGGTTTGGTCTTAACCCTGAGTAAATTAGCAAAAATGTACAGGAGAAGTTTAAATGTTTGTTGGAAATGTAAGGAAAAGGAAAGGCACCTTTTGTCATATGTGGTGGAACTGTAAAGTGATAAAGGGATTCTGAGAAATGATATACAATGAATTGGAAAAAAATGTTTGAAATAACGTTTGTTAAAAAACCAGAAGCCTTTTTGTTAGGTGCAGAGATACCGAAGGAATTGAAAAGATTGTTTATGTACGCTACAACAGCTGTCATGATGCCTCTTGCCCAGTTGGAAAGACGACAAATAGTTGCCAGGGCAGAATGGCAGATGAAATTATTGGACTACACAGAGATGGCAAGATTAACCAGGAAAATCAGAAATCAGGAGGATCAATACTTCAGCAAAGGATGGGACAAATATATATTGTACTTGAAAGACTACTGTAAACACCTGAACTCTTTGGCAGGCTTTAAATAACTCTTGCAATGATACAGTGGTGCCTCGCAAGACGAAAAGAATCCGTTCTGTGGGATTATCTTCGTCTAGCGGTTTTTTCATCTTGCGAAGCAAGCCCATTGACGGATTAGCAGATTAGCGCTATTAGCGCTATTAGCGGCTTTTAGTGGCTTTTAGCGGCTTATCGGATCAGCTGATAAGCGGCTTAGCAGCTTAGAAAAAGGGGGGGAACCCGCAGGAACTCGCAAGACATTTTCGTCTTGCGAAGCAAGCCCATAGGAGATTCGTTTTGCGAAGCACCTCCAAAACGGAAAACTTGTTCGTCTAGCAAGTTTTCCGTCTTGCGAGTCATTCGTCTTGCGGGGCACCACTGTACATAGATTTTGGATACAATGGAGGATGGTAAATTAAATGGACTTATAATATTCAGTTTTTTAAAAAGTTATTTAAGGAACCCACGGAGGGGAGGAGGGAAGTATTGATATTCGGAAGAATCCTGTTCAAATTTTAATATCTGTAATAATATTACTTGTGTGAATTAATTTGTAAAGTCCAATAAAAATTATTTTAAAAAGAAGAAGGGGACTCCGGTGTGCCCTTAACCCAATAATGCTTCCAGGTGCCTGTCAACTCAGTTCTTAAATCCCTTTGCCTGCCTGAACTCTATGCCGAATACCTACATAACAAGTCAATTGAGGGATGGGAACCATACTGTGCAAAATAAAGGCATTGGCTTGGAAGAAGGAGTGGCAGGGAGGCCTGGCATGTTCCACAGCAGGATCAAATCCTCCACGTTTCCTGGCTTGTTGATATTTTTCTTGCACTGTGGTGCTCAGAACTGAACATAAGACTCCAGGTGGTGCCCAGCCGCAGCAGGAAACAAGACACACACACAAATCAATTAATGAACAACAGAGCAGCTCAAAGCCTCAGACTAGCTCCAAGTTAAGGTTGGGGAAGAAATTCCACTTGGAGGTTTTGACAATGGAGAGGTATATATTTTTCACACTGATTAAATAAATGGGCTCGTTTCTGTCAGGAAAAAGCAGCAATGCAAGAGCGAGCTGCAGGTGGCTGGTTAGCAAAACAGGATGTTGATGTTTGGGACTGTACCATGGAAACAAAGGGGCAGTCAATTCACTGTACTGAGCACCGGATTTTAGCTCAGAGTGTCATCTGACCTGTACTGGAAGTACAGGGGTGGAGTTTGGTCTCTCTACTGTTGGAGTCTGGAGAGTGCAAACGTGTTTCTCTGTACTGCTGCAATGACAGAAATAAAGACATGTAAATAGATTTCTGTCTGTCTCTTTCCCCTCCCTGAGGGAAGCAGGGAGGAGGGAGGAATGGTGTGTCCCTCTCACGCTGAGTGGGATCGCCGATAGTGACCTTGCCTGTATCCTGCCGGGAGATGCAGACGGGGAGGTCAACAAGGATCTCAAGCCGAGTGCCTGGAGAGTGGCCAGTTACCTCTGACTGAGGCCTGAGAATCCGACAGTTTCATGTTTCCTGAAACAATAGGCAAACCAAAACAATGGCCATCCTTTGAAATCCACACTTCTCTGAATTTAGCAAATCCAGCCAAATATAGTGGTGCCTTGATTCTCAAATGCCTTGGTTCTCAAATGCCTTGGTACTCAAACAGCTTGGCATCCAAACACTGCAAACCTGGAAGTAAGTGTTCTGTTTTTCGAACTTTTTTTTCAGAGTGTTGTGCTTCCATTTAGAAGGCGATTGGGCCGGACCTGGCCCCCGGGCCATTGTTTGCCTACCCATGCCCTACACCAGTAGTTCTCAAGCTGTGGGTCCCCAGATGTTGTTGGACTACAACTCCCATCATCCCTGATCACTGGTCATGATGGCTAGGAATGATGGGAGTTGTAGTCCCAAAACATCTGGGGACCCACAGGTTGAGAACCACTGCCCTACACAAATCCAACCTGAGATGGTTGGGTGGCGCCTTGTAGGCCTCCTTCGGGCAACTCCTGAAGCCAAGCTGGTGCCCAATGTCTAGTTCTGTTTTCCTTTGGACCCCATCAGTGAGCCCAAGAGGGGGGCCTTGTTTTCTGGGCAGCCCAGGACTTCTACACACACTGCCCAGGCTAGAAAGAGGTCACTTTCATGCTGCAAATGCAGTGATTTGACTTCACCCCCGGAAGCACACTCCATTTGTAGCCTTATTAGACGTTACCAATTGGTGGGCTCTGCGTTGCTCCTGGACAGGAGGAAGGAAGTCAAATGACACCGAGGGTTGGTTCAGAGAAAGAGTTCTTTATTTCTGCTCTCCTGATAGCAGAAGAAAGGCACTTGCGTGGTCAGTTCACAGCAAGTCCAAAGAAATGAGAAATTTCATGCAGTATATATATCCTCCAGGCACCCTCTCCCCCCTTCCCCAGGAATCCAGTCATGTCAGCTTGTATGCACAGGTTGACATCACAGATGTTCCTGCTCCGGCACTCTTAACCATAAAAGGGTTTTCCTTCCTGTACTTCTGACCATAAAAGGGTATTTCTGTTCCTATACTCTTATCTTGAAGCAAGAGGTCACCAACTCCAAGAACACACTCTGGCACTGTTCCCGGACTAGGTCTGTGCGTCAGAGTGTGGTAAGATAAGACCCAGACATGTCATCCCTACTCCACTGGAACAGCCAAGGTCGTCCATTGCCGTGACTGATAAAGGAGAGAGCTTTGTTTATACAGCTGTGTTCTTGTTATGCATTCGCTCAACAGCCCAAGTTAATGCATTTTATAAATGCTCTCTTGGAGAAAGAAGAAAGGGGGAGGTTTTGGGTCCCGTTTCAAACTGACTGCACAGAAACCCATTCCTTCACATTGTCTGTCAAGAGAGATGGACAACAGCAACAACTCACAGGGCAACCCAGCGCTTGCCTACTTAGAAGTAAGCCTCATTGAGTCCTAACTCCTAGAAGAGCAACAGAGTCTCAGAAGATTAAGGAGTCTTCACTTGGAACTGGAAGGATATCAATGTATTCTCTTCAAAGAAAGCAATTGAAAGGTTCAAAAGTGAAGAGAACGTCTCGCCTTGTCTCGCCCACCACACTTGAGATGGCAGGTTCGCCCAGAGGAGATCCTCTGATTATGATCTTACTCACTGGGTGGCCTGGAGGGTGAGAGAAAGGAATCCAGGAGTTGTAAGGATTATTTCAATGCTTTGAACTCTTGAAGGCACCATGTAAGTCTGTTTCCCTTACATCTAGATCCACGGCAAAAGTAAAACTTCCTCCTTCTTTTTAAAGGAAATAGGAATTCCGAATATCAATTGGCGAATGCGTTCTCGCTTCAGAAGCCAAGCTGTTGAAAACTGGTCATACAGAAGATTCACAAGTTTGCAAACGGGAGCAGGGCTGAGTCTGTGCCCCTTGGCACAACAATAATGTTCTAAGCATATCCTTTTTCAGATTCCCCTAATTGTGTGTTTAATTTGAGCTCCTGCTAAAAGCACACGGGAGTATATTAGACCCCCATTAAAGCAATTGGGAGCAAAATGGTTTGTTAAAGGTGTGACAGTCTAATGACCCCAGTGGAGGAGAGGCTTTTGCTCTAACGCCACAATATCTGCTTTATTTGAAGGCATCAGATAAGAGGAGGGGCTTTGTCTCTCAATTGTTCCTTGTTTCCATTCACCTCCCCTGGTAGTTCTGAATGGAGAATGGGGGGGGGGGTTAGCACAATTAAGAACTGGGGGTGGGGGTGAAGTGTAGGGGGGTTCCCACGAGACAAGACACAGCGATAACAGCAAGAAGTACATAACTGGGAAACTGGGGCAAAGCAACTGTTTATATACATTCCTGGAAGCCTGGGCCACTCCCACTCCCAACGTGATTGGCTGTCTAAACTTTCAAGCTGCAAATCACGACTCAGAGTTCAAGGGCCAATGGCAGAGGCCCAAATCCCGAAATGTTCTGTGATTGGACATCATGTATCGAATCAGAACACAGGAGCTCAGATTCTTAGTCTTAGATACAGACTGACATCTTGCTAGAACTATGGAAGGAAAAAAGGAAAGGGGACCCCTGGCCGTTAGGTCCAGTTGTGGCCGACTCTGGGGTTGCGGCGCTCATCTCGCTTTACTGGCCGAGGGAGCCGGCATACAGCTTCCGGGTCATGT
The DNA here is from genome assembly GCF_965113315.1 of Podarcis vaucheri. Taxonomy (NCBI): domain Eukaryota; kingdom Metazoa; phylum Chordata; class Lepidosauria; order Squamata; family Lacertidae; genus Podarcis; species Podarcis vaucheri. The sequence continues at coordinate 6,996,899 of NC_138756.1, read as the reverse complement.
GGCCAGCAGGACTAAGCCGCTTCTGGCGAACCAGAGCAGTGCACGGAAATGCCGTTTACCTTCCCGCCGGAGTGGTACCTATTTATCTACTTGCACTGGCATGCTTCCGAACTGCTAGGTTGGCAGGAGCAGGGACCGAGCAACAGGAGCTCACCTCGTTGCGGGGATTCGAACCGCTGACCTTCTGATCGGCAAGTCCTAGGCCCTGTGGCGTCCCTAGAACTATGGAAAGGTGGTACACAAATAAAATGATGGTGATGGTTTTCTTGTGTTAAAGGCTGGTTTTTCCTTTTATTCTGCTGTTGCGCATAGGCAAGGGCTTCCTCACAGACACCAACGCCCTGGTGCTCAGGCAAGAAGCCAATGTCCCCCTTCTCTCTCTCTGCAGAGCTTGTCAAACAGCTTCAGCCAATATGGGAACCAAGAAGTTGCAGTCATCTGATTCAGCAGCAAGCCTCTCCTTTTGTCCTTATGTTCATTGTCAAGTAGATCTGTCTTCTTTTAAAAAAAGAAGTGGCTTAATTTTTATAATATCAGGTTAATAATAAAGTGTTTTTCCCATGTGTAGGAGGGTTCAAAATAAAGACTAGGCAGCTCTGTCAGATCCAAATTCCCCAGCTGCTCAAAGCAGTCTTGTGGCACCTCAGAAGAAGACCTTCTTCCTTCTTCTTGTTGTTGTTGTTTAGTCGTTTAGTCGTGTCCGCCTCTTTGTGACCCCCTGGACCAGAGCACGCCAGGCACTCCTGTCTTCCACTGCCTCCTGCAGTTTGGTCAAACTCATGCTGGTAGCTTCGAAGACACTATCCAACCATCTTGTCCTCCGTCGTCCCCTTCTCCTTGTGCCCTCCATCTTTCCCAACATCAGGGTCTTTTCCAGGGAGTCTTCTCTTCTCCTGAGGTGGCCAAAGTCTTGGAGCCTCAGCTTCAGGATCTGTCCTTCCAGTGAGCACTCAGGGCTAATTTCCTTCAGAATGGAGAGGTTTGATCTTCTTGCAGTCCTTCTTCCATAGTTTTCTTAATTTGCTTTGGATTCATGGTCGCCTTCGCTGGCCCAGCCCTGTTCCCAGTGGACGCCCTCCCAACTCAACAGAGCTCAAATCGCTAGCCGTCCTCCCAAAGCTTTCTCTCCTTCCCTGTGTTGCCTAAGATACATTTGGGGGCAAAAATGTGATCCTCTCGGCTTCCCCCTTTCTTCTGCTTTCCAGCAAGGCTCCAGAGTTAGCCACGCTTGAGGGGGCTGCCACAATCGATGTCCCTTTTGCAAGCCGGCTCTCTCTAAGCTGTTTCTCTGGGTCTCGTGCCATCCCAACCACCGCTGCTTTGAGGGCCTGGGAACTTGGGCTCCAAAAGAGCCTTACCAGGGGAGAGGGTTGCAGATGTGCCAAGGGTTGTGTGTGTGTGTGTGTGTGTGTGTGTGTGTGAGAGAGAGAGAGAGAGAGAGAGAGAGAGAGAGAGAGAGAGAAGGGATGGTTCGAAAGGCCACAAAACCAAGAAAAAATTCAGAAGTAGGCCATTGGACAAGATACATAATAATATACCATAAACAGAGCCTAGGACTTGCCGATCAGAAGGTCGGCGGTTCGAATCCCCGCGACGGGGTGAGCTCCCATTGCTCAGTCCCAGCTCCTGCCCACCTAGCAGTTCGAAAGCACGCCAGTGCAAGTAGATAAATAGGTACAGCTCCGGCGGGAAGGTAAACGGCGTTTCCGTGCGCTGCTCTGGTTCGCCAGAAGCAGCTTAGTCCTGCTGGCCACATGACCCAGAAGCTGTACGCCGGCTCCCTCGGCCAATAAAGCAAGATGAGCGCCGCAAACCCAGAGTCGATCACGACGGGACCTAATGGTCAGGGGTCCCTTTACCTAATATAATCAGATGGCACTTTGCTCCTTCTTCCTGACATTTCCTTTCCTATCAATTCTTGCATTTTGTGTGATATTTCAGACAATGCAAAAGGCACTTCTGGAAATCTTGTGTTAATTGTTTTGGCAGGGGGAGCAATCAGTTAACTCAGAAAATCAGAGGAGCTTTGCATTGAAATTTTCACGATCGCACTGTTGCCACTCACAGGATGAAATTTGCGCTGGCATCCTGGCGTACAGTTAAAACTGGGCAATGCATGGTAGCATATTCACCCCAAAGCCATGGCCCATCCGTGAAAGAGGTGGATCTTAATAGTTAACAACATAAAAATCAGCTTTATTGGGCAAATAACAACAACAACAACAATAATAATATAATAATAATTTATACCCCGCCCATTGGTTGGGTTTCCCCAGCCACTCTGGGTGGCTCCCAACAGAATAAAAAAGTGATACAGTATCAAACATTAAAAACTTCCCTAACCAGGGCTGCCTTCAGATGTCTTCTAAAAGTCAGGTAGTTGTTTATTTCCTTGACATCTGATGGAAGGGCGTTCCACAGGGCAGGCGCCACCACTGAGAAGGCCTTCTGACTGGTTCCCTGTAGCTTCGCTTCTCACAGTGAGGGAACCGCCAGAAGGCCCTCGGAGCTGGACTTCCGTGTCCGGGCAGAACGATGGAGGTGGAGACACTACTTCAGGTATACTGGGCCGAGGCCGTTTAGGGCTTTAAAGGTCAGCACCAAAACTTTGAATCGTGCTCGGAAACATACTGGGAGCCAATGGAGGTCTTTCAGGACCGGTGTTATGTGGTCTCAGCGGCCACTCCCAGTCCCCAGTCTAGCTGCCGCATTCTGGATTAGTTGTGGTTTCCGGGTCACCTTCAAAGGTAGCCCCAAGTAGAGCGCATGGCAGTAGTCCAAGCGGGAAATAACCAGAGCATGCACCACTCTGGCGAGGCATAGTCTAATGTTGGCTTGTGCGCTTGACTTGAGGGTAAGAAAAGCACAATGGTCATTCTCAGCAACCAAGCATCAACCCCACTGCCAACCCATACCCTCCTCACCCACCCAGTATCCATGTACTCCACTGGAATGTTCAGGGTCCCAATCCATTTGTTTATGCAAGGATGTGTGCAGCAATGTGCTCTTAGGGCATGGTGGGGGTCTCCAAGCCCCACTTGCTTTCTCCTTTAGGCAGTCACTTGACCTCCAAAGTTGTATCCAGCAAATTGCCATATCTATCTATATCTATCTATCTATCTATCTATCTATCTATCTATCTATCTGTTTGTCTGTCTGTCTATCTATCTATCTATCTATCTATCATCTATCTATCTATCTATCTATCTATCTATCTATCTATCATCTATCTATCATCTATCTATCATCTATCTATCATCTATATCTATCATCTATCTATCTATCTATCATCTATCTATCTATACATCTATACAGTGGTACCTCAATTTACATACGCTTCAGGTTACATACGCTTCAGGTTACAGACTCCGCTAACCCAGAAATAGTGCTTCAGGTTAAGAACTGTGCTTCAGGATGAGAACAGAAATCGTGCGGTGGCAGCAGGAGGCCCCATTAGCTAAAGTGGTGCTTCAGGTTAAGAACAGTTTCAGGTTAAGAACAGACCTCCGGAACGAATTAAGTACTTAACCTGAGGTACCACTGTATATCTATCTATCTATCTATCTATCTATCTATCTATCTATCTATCTATCTGTCTGTCTGTCTGTCTGTCTGTCTGTCTGTCTATCCTCTATCTATCTATCTATCTATCTATCTATAATTTATCATCTATCTCTATCTGTATCTATCTTAGGCTAACGCTGGGTTTTGTTTGCTGCTAATTGCAAGCTTTTAAAAGTATTTCTTGCAACCCAGAACTGCATAGAAACACGTCTCTCTCACATACAGAGGTGATGCCAGAACCCTCCCCCCTGCCCCTCCCCGGTTGCTTAACGAAGGAATATTTATCAGCGAGGTTCAAAAAGGATTCAAAGGAGCTTTGCTTTTGAAGTTAATATTTCTCCCACCCCGCCTCCCCGCCTCCCCACCCCCCACTCAAAAATTATAATAAAATCTCCAAAGAGCGTTTTCCAGCAAGACAAATATGAAGCAAGGATGGGTTACTTTCTTGAAAATTAATTATGTATTCAGATGCAAATATTGGGGGGGGGGAGAGCTATGCTAATGCTGTCGCCTTTGATTATAGAAGACAGAAAAAAAGACTCTAGATCTTTGGCTGGTTTCCCTGAGTTTAAAAAGAGTTTCCTTACAACAGACACTTTTGTCCCCGGGTTTCGCCCTGTCAGAATGGCGCCCCTCCCCATAGCACCCCAACCCCAAGTTGGCACACTAGCTGCCGCCACTGTGAAGGAGGGTCTTTAGACTCCGTTGTCGGGTTCAAGTGGAAATGATGCCATTGGCTGCAAGGGAAACTGAGCTGCATCGAGCCAAACCCTTGAGAAAGGCATAGGGAACAATGGCGGCTGCTCAGAACAGTGGCTACTGGGTGACTTGCCAGACTGAGGTGGTTGGGGTTTGGGAAGTTTTTTAAAGCCTTTGCCTCCTTCCTCAGTGCTAGGTGTACACTGAATGGGAGGAAGCAACAGAACCACTCTGTTCTGCCTTGGTCAGACCCCACCTGGAATACTGTGTCCACTTCTGGGCACCACAATTTAAGAAGGATGTTGACCACCTGGAAGGTGGGCAGAGGAGGGAGACCAAGATGATCAAGGGTCTAGAAACCAAGCCATATGAGGGACAGTTGAAGCAGCTGGGCATGTTTAGCCTGGAAAACAGTAGACTGAGAGGAGATATGAGAGCCATCTTAAATTATCTTAAGGGCTGTTATTTTGCCTTGGTCAAGCCACACCTGGAATACTGTGCCCAATTCTGGGCACCACAATTTAAGAAGTATGTTGACCAGCTGGAAGGTGTCAGTTACAGATAGGTAGCCGTGTTGGTCTGCCATAGTCAAAATAAAAAAATTCCTTCCAGTAGCACCTTAAAGACCAACTAAGTTAGTTCTTGGTATGAGCTTTCGTGTGCATGCACACTTCTTCAGATACACTGAAACAGAAGTTGCCAGAGCCTTCTATATAGTGAGAAGGTGGGGAGGGGTATTACTGAGAAGCTGCTGAATTGCAACTCATTACCAAACTTAAAACCATGGAGAGACCTGGTCTGAACAAAGACATTGGATTCTTATCTCATTATACATGACTAAGCCATTTCTCACCTTCTCACCCCTTGCCTTTTCCTGAAAGACTTATCACAGTCGTTAAGAGTCGTCAACAGGCTCATCTCAGCTATCTGCCAATCTCCCATTCCCACCACCCTTCTGAGTAATACCCCTCCCCACCTTCTCACTATATAGAAGGGTCTGGCAACTTCTGTTTCAGTGTATCTAAAAAAGTGTGCATGCACACGAAAGCTCATACCAAGAACTAACTTAGTTGGTCATTAAGGTGCTACTGGAAGGAATTTTTTTTTTTATTTTGAAGCTGGAAGGTGTGTAGAGGAAGGCGACCAAGATGATCAAGGGTCTGGAAACTAAGCCATATGAGGAACGGTTGAAGGAGCTGGGTATGTTTAGCCTAGAAAAGAGGAGACTGAGAAGAGATAGGATAGTCATCTTCAAATATTTTAAGGGCTGTCACATGGAAGATGGAGCAAGCTTGTTTTCTCTTGCTCTGAAGGGTAGGACCCCAAGCAATGGCTTCAAGTTACAATAAAGGAGATTCTGACTCCACATCATAACCATCATCATCATCATCATCATCATCATCAATATATTATTATTTATACCCCACCCATCTGGCTAGGTTTCCCCAGCCACTTTGGGTGGCTCCCAACAGAATATTAATAATAATAAAAAGGCGATAAAACATCAAACATTAAAAGCTTCCCTAAACAGGGCTGCCTTCTGATGTCTTCTAAAAGTCAGATAGTTGTTTATTTCCTTGACATCTGATGGGAGGGCATTCCACAGGGCGGGCGCCACCACCGAGAAGGCCCTCTGCCTTCGGAAAAATTCCCTTCCTGTAAGAGCTGTTTGACAAGGACAAAGGACTGACTTGGGAGATGGTGGAGGTTTTTAAACAGAGGCTGGCTGGTCATCTCTCTTTAACTGTGATTCCTCCATTGCAGGGGTAGATGAGGTGACCCTTTGGAGGGGGGCCTTTCAACTATGCAGTTCTTTTAATATCATAGAATCATAGACTCCTAGAGTTGGAAGAGACCACAAGGGCCATCGAGTCCAACCCCCTGCCAAGCAGGAAACACCATCAGAGCACTCCTGACATATGGTTGTCAAGCCTCTGCTTAAAGACCTCCAAAGAAGGAGACCCCACCACACTCCTTGGCAGCAAATTCCACTGTCGAACAGCTCTTACTGTCAGGAAGTTCTTCCTAATGTTTAGGTGGAATCTTCTTTCTTGTAGTTTGGATCCATTGCTCCGTGTCCGCTTCTCTGGAGCAGCAGAAAACAACCTTTCTCCCTCCTCTATGTGACATCCTTTTATATATTTGAACATGGCTATCATATCACCCCTTAACCTCCTCTTCTCCAGGCTAAACATGCCCAGCTCCCTTATATATATATATATATATATATATATATATATAATTTTTAAATTAGTTTTTTAACATATCATTTTCAAAAGTAATTAAACATACTTTTACATCTTATTCATTTTTTTTACTTCCATCAATCCTGTCTGAAAATTTTCCAATCTAATCTCTTAGTCTGCATTTCTTATCTTCCCTATTACATTTCAAACTCATAACCAATATCTCTACCTTTTTCTACTTTGTAACACTTTGTCTATTTCTCCTTACAAAATGTCTTGTAGTCCTACTAGCATGATTTGTTGATTACAGTTGCTCTGCAAATAATTCATAGACTTCTTTCAATCTTCTGTGAATCTCTAGTCCCGCAGGTTTCGAATCCTTCCTGTCATTTGGTCCATTAATTTCGTCTGCCATTCTTCTTTCAACTCTGCAGTTCTATGACTTAATGATTCTGTGAGGTGTGGGCAACCTTTGACCTCAAGTGGTGGCTGAACTACAACTCCCACCACTGGCATTTCAGTTGTTGTTTAGTCGTGTCCGACTCTTCGTGACCCCCTGGACCAGAGCACGCCAGGCACTCCTGTCTTCCACTGCCTCCCGCAGTTTGGTCAAACTCATGCTGGTAGCTTCGAGAACACTGTCCCACCATCTCATCCTCTGTCGTCCCCTTCTCCTTGTGCCCAACATCATAGTGGAGAGTTTTGACCAAACATGATCCACCTGGAGCAGGAACCGGCAAGCCACTCCAGTATCCCTGCCAAGAAAACTCCATGGACAAAGACAACAGGCATTTCGGTGGGTCGACCCTAAGCAGAATTTGGTTGGATGCAACTGCATGGCATGACTAGGGCAAAATCTGGGGGTTGGAACCTGGAGCAGGAATAGGGAGGAGCCACTGGGCTTTCAAGTGGCTTCAGGGGGTGACAAGAGTCCCCCTACTGGGGTGCAATGAGTCTCTGATGAGACCAAGCGTAGTAGCAACAGCTATCTTTAGGAAGAAAGGTCCTGACGGACGGTTTCCTGTTAGGATTCGGCCAGCCGTCCATTTCCAGCTGCCGTTTCTGCTTTGACACAGCATGGATGTCCCGGGCACCTTTGATCACCGCCGTTCACTGCACCCGGTGACAACCGATCTCTCCCCCCACTTCCTTTGTGTCTCCACCCCACCCTTGGCAGGCGAGCGTTTTCACAGAAGCTCTGAAAGATTAATGGGGAAGGTGTGGGTGACTGGCTGGCGTGGCGCTGGGGGGGGGGGTGAGCGAGAGCTTTTCCTTCTGATGGGAAAATTAATTATTCACCACCCAAAGGAGAAGGAAGGCGAGGGGAGTAGGGCGGCAGGAGGAGTCCAGGCTGAGGAGTCTTCAAAACGAGCCTGACAGGATGTCCTTGGAGAAGGTTGGTTGTTGGAAGGAGAGGAACAAGGGAGTCTTCGGAGGATGGACCAGGAAGACCGGAGAGGGGATAGCGGGAGATAGACTAGGCTGAATTGGAGCCCCAGGGAGTGTTTTCAAGGCTGGCCGCCAGCGAGGGACACAAAGCGTCACTTTCTGTTTCTCATTCTCCAGATTTCCACAACATTCTACAGAGGAGTGGACAGACAGATAATTTATTATGGTCAAAGACCAGCTCACATAACATAACACAATAAAAACACACACACACAAATTTATCATAAAGATAAAATATACAATCAGAGCAGATTGCAGCAATAGCTCAAGAGTTAAAATTGAGATATATACAACTGAGATTTGTGTTTTTTGAGGAGTGTTTTTTGGGAGGGGTGGAACGCCTCGTGCAAATCCATCAGCCTTTTAGTGCAGAATTATCCAGATATACGCATGTTTTGCATACCAATACCATCCCCTCCCCTTTGGACGCGGGTGGCACTGTGGTCTAAACCACTGAGCCTCTTGGGCTTGCCAATTGGAAGGGTGGCGGTTCAAATCCCTGCGACAGAGTGAGCTCCCGTTGCTCTGTCCCAGCTCCTGCCAACCTAGCAGTTCAAAAGCACGCCAGTGCAAGTAGATAAATAGGTACCACTGCGGTGGGAGGGTAAACAGCAATTCATGCGCTCTGGCAAGACCGACTGGGACGACTTGACGTGCACACAAGGCCTGAATAAAGAGTTAATTTCCCGGACACCTTGTGAGTCTTTGCTGACCACTGCCTTGACACCACAGAACCATGGGGAAGGTGGATTTTGGGGTCCCTGGTAACAATTTGGGAACAGCCTTGTGATCTTCGGGTGAAGGGCAGCATGCAGATTTAGTAAATAAAATAAATGCAGTGGTACTTCTGGTTGCGAACGGGATCCGTTCCGGAGCCCCATTCGCAACATGAGCAGAATGCAACCCGCGTGCGAGGGTCATGATTCGCCACTTCTGCGCATGACGTCATTTTGAGCGTCTGTGCATGCGCGAGCGGCAAAACCCGGAAGTAACCCTTTCCGGTACTTCCGGGTCGCCGCGGGACGCAACCTAAAAAGATTTATCCTGAAGCAAGCGTAACAAAAGGCATGACTGTAAGTACCGTATTTTTTGCTCTATAAGACGCACCAGACCACAAGACGCACCTAGTTTTTGGAGGAGGAAAACAAGAAAAAAAATATTCTGAATCTCAGAAGCCAGAAGAGCAAGAGGGATCGCTGTGCAGTGAAAGCAGCAATCCCTCTTGCTGTTCTGGCTTCTGGGATAGCTGCGCAGCCTGCATTCGCTCCATAAGACGCACACACATTTCCCCTTACTTTTCAGGAGGGAAAAAGTGAGTCTTATAGAGCAAAAAATACGGTAAATTTGGGGTTTGGCCCTTGCCGCATCTGTTGCAACACTTTTCATTAGGAACAGAATGGGGGTGAGGGTGGAGATTATCACCCGGAGTCTATGAAAACAGCCCTACGCACGAGGCAGCCATATGCTCCAACAGCCACCAGAATTAAGTGTCTCTACTTAGAAAGGGTTGGGAGTCCCCCGAGGTTAATTAGCAAATGCTGCTCAGCTGCGGAAAAGCTTGTAAGAACGCGTCGGCATCTTCGAGAAGCCCAGCATAGGATTACTACAAAATAGGCAGGAACCCTTTTGAATTAGCAGCGTGCAGTGCACGGCCTGTTTCATCCACACTCGGAGCTTGGAACATTTCAGCCTTAGCTGGTCTAGTTGCCCATTCAGTGGTGTAGCGTGGGTTGTTAGCACCCGGGGCAAGGCAAGTAATTTGCGCCCCCCTAACCCGTGGATTTGCGCCCCCTAACCCGTGGATTTGCGCACCCTAACCCTAACCCCCAGATGTTGCGCCCGGTGCGGCCGGGCCCCCCTGCACCCCCCACGCTACGCCACTGTGCCCATTGCAAACCTCACCATTTGTTTAAAAAGAAGAAGAAGAGTTTGGATTTGATATCCCGCTTTATCACTACCCAAAGGAGTCTCAAAGCGGCTAACATTCTCCTTTTCCCTTCCTCCCCCACAACAAACACTCTGTGAGGTGAGTGGGGCTGAGAGACTGCAGAGAAGTGTGACTGGCCCAAGGTCACCCAGCAGCTGCAGGTGGAGGAGCGGGGAAGCGAACCCGGTTCACCAGATTACGAGTCCACCGCTCTTAACCACTACAACCACACTGGCTCTCCGGTGCGGGAGGTGATTCGATAACCTTTTCTACATAGTGATAACAACACAGTCCCCTGTAACGCGGAGTGCAGTTTTTTAAAGCACAGCATGTAAATCAGCTGTGGAATCGTAGAGTTGGAAGAGACACCCCCACCCCTGAGTAATTTTTATCATTGTATTATTTATTGAATTTATATACCGCCCTATGACCAGGGCAAGGGACGCGGGTGGCACTGTGGGTTAAACCACAGAGCCTAGGACTTGCTGATCAGAAGGGCGGCAGTTCAAATCCCTGCAACGGGGTGAGCTCCCGTTGCTCGGTCCCTGCTCCCGCCAACCTAGCAGTTCGAAAGCACACCAGCGAAAGTAGATAAATAGGTACCGCTCCGACGGGAAGGTAAACGGCGTTTTCGTGTGCTGCTCTGGTTCGCCAGAAGCGGCTTAGTCATGCTGGCCACATGACCCGGAAGCTGTACGCCGGCTCCCTCGGCCAATAAAGCGAGATGAGCATCGCAACCCCAGATTCGGTCACGACTGGACCTAATGCTTAGGGGTCCCTTTACCTTTACCTTTAATACCCAGGGGGGGCCTCAGGGCGGTTCACAGAATAAAATAAAGATGTATAACCACAAAATACATAATAAAAATAAAAACAACAACCCAATAGCCAACCCCCCCCAAAAAAATAACATTTTACAAGGGCGTAGATCTGGGCGTCAGATCTGCAGGGAGTCTTCGCCGCGGGATCACATTCACCCGGTGCTATACCAGCTGCACTGGCTCCCGGTGGAGTACAGGGTCAGGTTTAAGGTGCTGGTTTTAGCCTTTAAAGCCCTATACGGCCTAAGACCCTTGTACCTATGGGACCGCCTCTCCTGGTATGCCCCATGGAGTGCCTTAAGGTCTGCAAATAATAACATCCTAAGATCCCAGGCCCCAGGGAGATTAGACTGGCCTCGACCAGAGTCAGGGCCTTTTCGGCCATGGCCCCTGCCTGGTGGAACGCTCTCTCAGAAGAGACCATGGCCCTGCGGGATTTGACATCTTTCCGCAGGGCCTGCAAGATGGAGCTGTTCTGCCAGGCCTTTGGTCAGGGTTAAGTCTGAATCTTTTCTTTCCTAGCCCACTCACAGGTCCTTTATAAGACCAGTGGTAACATTTGGCCCTGGAGAATATTAACCACTCTCAATTTTACCTGTGGACTGCCATCTGTCCAGATTTTAATTTGCTCTGAACGAATTTTAAGATATATTTTAATTAACTGATTGCCTGTTTTTATGTTCTTTGTATGCTGTGCTAGTTTTATGATGTTTGCTGCCCTTAGCCCAGCTCTGGCTGGGGAGGGCGGGGTACAAATAAATTATTATTATCATCATCAACCAAAGGCCTGGTTAAAAAAGGAACATTTTTGCCTGGTGCCTAAAGGTGTGTATTGAAGGCGCCAGGGGAACTTCCCTGGGAAGAGCGTTCCACAAACAAGGAGCCACTGAAAAGAAGGCCCCGTTCTCGTGTTGCCACCCTCTGGACCTCTTGGAAATGTCATCCGACCCCCTGAAATGCAGGAATGAGAGCAGAAACCACCCCCCCCAAAAAAAAAAAATATGGCTATCCGACCTGTTAAAAAATATTCCAAGGAAGGAGAGTCCACAATCTCCCGAGGAAGTCTGTTCCACTGCCCAATGTCTCCTACCATCAGAAGGTTCTTCCTGATTTTGGGTCGGAAACTCCTTTCTCCTTTCCCATCCTTTGAATTAGTTAGTTCAAATCTGACCCTCTTGAACTGCAGAAAATAAGCTCGCTCCACCTCACCCTCAAGGTATGTAAGAAGTTGGAATAATCTGTTGTGTTCAACCAGAGGAAAGTCATTGTTAAGAGGGAGAGTGGCAGCATGCCTTGTCCTTTTACCAGGTCTGGAAAGGTCACGCCCATCCACTAGTCCCATGCAAGAGGAAGGATGCTCCAGGCCAGGAGGAACTGGAAGTTTTGACTGGCTGGACCAAACATTCCCTTGCATGTCCACTCTAGGAAAGCAAGGAATGTTGTACTTGACTGCTCTCAGTGGATTACAACCAACACTCATCTCTCCTGTAATTCCACTTCCTGCGGGGTTTATAAAAGTCCTCTTCCCTGTGCAGCCTTCAGATTTCAAGAAGCAACTGAAATTTCAAGAAGCGACCGAAAAGCCATCAATTTCTAATTTATAACAAACACGGGAAGAAATAGAGGAAGGGTCATAAAACAATGAAATGAGCGTTCCGTGTGATGGAGGATACATGGAACTTTTTATCCCCGGCAATAAAGCAAGCAACTTGCCAAGAGATCTTAGGGCCGTCAATCACGGGGTTTTAGGTGCTATTTAAAAATAAAATCTCTCCGGCACAGTCTTCCCACAGACTGCTGCTGGTGGTGTGGAGAGGGCAGTTGTTCGAATTAAAAAGGGAGACACTGTTGAGAACCTTTCCTATTAAAAGCAAGCCACTGTTTGATAAATACAGTAACACTTTTGGGTTCTGTAGGGTTTTACAGGTGCTCAGAGCACACCGAATGGATTATTTCCATAAACTCCAGGTAAATCTATTAGCTACTATTAGCTGCCGTTGTACAGGGGGGCAGGATGGCTGTTGAGCTGAGCTTAGGGATGGGGGAGCAATTCGATTCAGTTTGCATTTAAAGGCAAACCTGTTTAATTTGCACTTTCCAGAACAAAATGGAGAACCATTCTTTTCAGCCGTTCTTTTCAAATTTGCACTTCTCTGAATTTCGCAATGTAGTCCTCAAGCAAAGTAATGTGTAAGAAAATGCATATACATGGGTAAAGTGTCCACAAAAACATTCCTCGGACCAGTATATCTGAAGGAGCGTCTCCACCCCCATCGTTCTGCCTGGACACTGAGGTCCAGCTCCAAGGGCCTTCTGGCAGTTCCCTCGCTGCGAGAAGTTAAGCTACAGAGAACAAGGCAGAGGGCCTTCTCAGTGGTGGCACCCTCCCTGTGGAACGGAATGGATTGCTGTATTTTAATATTTTGTTGGAAGCCGCCCAGAGTGGCTGGGGAAGCCCAGCCAGATAGGCGGGGTATAAATAATAATTTATTATTATTATTATTATTATTATTATTATTATTATTATTAGTATTATTATTGGCAAAAATAATTTACAGCGGTGCATTATATTTGGGGAAAGTGTTTTGCAATACACACACACACACACACAAATATATGTTCGTTAGGAAAAGTTTGTATGAAAAAATTGGCGGGTTCTCATGAGGAATTTAAAAACATGTTGCAGAAATGTGGAGAATTTAAGACTTGGAAAATAAGAAACTTGGAAAACTGAAAATTGGCCTATTTGTCCACCTGTCGCTGAGACTGACAATAGAAGTGTAGAGTTGTGAGGTACCCCAAGGGTCATCTAGCCCAACCCCCTGAAACGGCCAGTTATTTATTTGGTTCCCCTTTTCCCAAGGAGCTTCGGGTAGCCTGTACCGTGTCACCCGCACATTTTGGTTTTATTATATATTTTGCGTTCTCATTTTGTGTTTTTGTGTTGTGAACCACACTGTGATCTTTGGAGGAAGGGCAGTAGATAAATTTAATAATTAATAAAAGGAAAACAATAATTGCAGCAAACCTGTGAGTTGACTGAGGAACAGTGACTGGGCTGGGGACACGCGAGGAGTTTTCGGTTGTGTGCATCATGTCACGAGCTGCTAGACAGGCATGAGACTCCTCCATGTGGTGAACCACTGAACTGCAGGCAATAGCCTTCCCAGTAAAAAGGTAAAGGTAAAGGACCCCTGGGGGACATGGGTGGCGCTGTGGGTTAAACCACAGAGCCTAGGACTTGCCAATCAGAAGGTTGGCAGTTCGAATCCCCGCGACTGAGTGAGCTCCCATTGCTCGGTCCCTGCTCCTGCCTAGCAGTTCGAAAGCACGTCAAAGTGCAAGTAGATAAATAGGTACCACTCCAGCGGGAAGGTAAACGGCGTATCCGTGTGCTGCTCTGGTTCACCAGAAGTGGCTCAGTCCTGCTGGCCACATGACCCGGAAGCTGTACGCCGGCTCCCTCAGCCAGTAAAGTGAGATGAGCGCCGCAACCCCAGATTCGGTCATGACTGGACCTAATGGTCAGGGGTCCCTTTACCTTTAAATGACCCCTGGATGGTTAAGTCCAGTCAAAGGCAACTATGGGGTTTGCGGTGCTCATCTCACTTTCAGCTGAGGGAGCCGGCATTTGTCCGCAGACAGCTTTCCGGGTCATGTGGCAGGACTAAACCGCTTCTGACGCAACGGGACACCATGACAGAAACCAGAACGCACGGAAACATCGTTTACCTTTCCGCTGCAGCAGTACCTATTTATCTACTTGCGCTGGTGTGCTTTCAAACTGCTAGGTTGGCAGGACACCGTGACGGAAACCAGAGAGTACAAAAACGCCGTTTACCTTCCCACCGCAGTGGTACCCATTTGTCTGTTTGCAGAAGAAGAAGAAGGTGTGTCACACGAATACTCCCCGGCTGGAAAGGGGTTAGTTTAACCTCTGGTTTGCCAGCAAAACTGAATTACCATGGCACGAAATGACGCTTGTCCAAAAAGTGTGTCACAAACATGAGAAGTTTGGAAAGCTCTGCCCTAAGCCATGACTTTGCTAGCTGGAAGTGCCCTCTACGTATTTGAACACTTTTCGCAAAAGACTTTTTCCCAAAGTCTGGATCCTTGCAGGGACATCTGACTCTGCCGTCTAAGCTGTCATTCGAGGGGCCTTGATCTTCAGAGCTGGTAGCAGAGCCTCTCTCGGGGGCGGGGGGCAGACTGGCGTCTCCTTCCCTTTGCGATTCCATCCATCTATCTCCCACGTTGCGCTGACGCCTCCTTTTGTCAAACCAATTTCCATTTGCTCCGTCGGAAGGCAAAGAACTGCCATCGAATCATGGGAGGATTGTCACTGCGGGTCTAATTAACAATCGCGCAGAGTGTTTCTCTGCCTTGACATAAGAGCGAGAGAAAGGAGGGTGTGCCGATTTGTTTCCACACACAGAACTGAGCAACCTCTAGGGTCTTGTGAAAATGTTTGCAGACCCTTTCGGACGCTGCGGAAGTGAGTCATTTGCGAAACGAGAGATGCAAGTCAAGGCCAGGGAAGGGATGTTTTCCGGCACTTCCCCTCATAGTTCACCTTTGACTGGACTTAACCGTCCAGGGGTCCTTTGTCGTTGTTGTTTAGCCGTGTCCAACTCTCCATGACCCCATGGACCAGAGCACGCCAGGCCCTCCTGTCTTCCACTGCCTCCCACAGTTTGGTCAAACTCATGCTGGTAGCTTCGAGAACACTGTCCAACCATCTCGTCCTCTGTCGTCCCCTTCTCCTTGTGCCCTCCATCTTCCCCAACATCAGGGTCTTTTCCAGGGAGTCTTCTCTTCTCATGAGGTGGCCAAAGTCTTGGAGCCTCAGCTTCAGGATCTGTCCTTCCAGTGAGCACTCAGGGCTGATTTCCTTCTGAATGGAGAGGTTTGATCTTCTTGCAGTCTATGGGACTCTCAAGAGTCTCCTCCAGCACCAGAATTCAAAAGCAGAGAACAACTACCAGACTTTTAGAAGACATCTGAAGGCAGCCCTGTTTAGCTTTTAATGTTTGAGGTATCACAGTATTTTATTATTCTTTTGGAAGCCGCCCAGTGTGGCTGGGGAAGCCCAGCCAGATGGGCGGGGTATAAATAAATAAATTATTATTATTATTATTATTATTATTATTATTATTATTATTAGGTAAAGAATAATAAAGACATCTTCAGCAGTACAGATATGTGTCATTTTTGAATCCGTAACAGTTATTTCAAAGGTTGATGTATATACAGTGGTACCTCGGGTTAAGAACTTAATTTGTTCTGGAGGCCCGTTCTTAACCTCAAACTGTTCTTAACCTGAGGTACCACTTTAGCTAATGGGGTCTCCCGCTACCGCCACGCAATTTCTGTTCTCCTGAGGTAAAGTTCTTAACCTGAGGTACTATTTTCTGGGTTAGCGGAGTCTGTAACCTGAAGTGTCTGTAACCCGAGGTACCACCGTACAATGCATCCAGTAACAATAGAACAAATTACTATTTACCCTCCTCTCAAAAGAAGACATAAAATGTATTATATTAGGGAAAACTGCTCGGGACGGGGGGAGAATGTGTACACTGGGCAAATTTTCATACTAATGTGTATACTAAGATAAATGTTCACTAAAATGCTGGTGAATTTTCATGAAGTTTTATTAAAAAACACACCAAAACACCCCAAAACTGATGTGAACTGAACTTACAATTGGGAAAATGAGAAACAGAGAGAAAACTTGCACATTCACCAATCCCTATACAGTGGTACCTCTGGTTACATATGCTTCAGGTTACATACGCTTCAGGTTATTGACTCCGCTAACCCAGAAATATTGCTTCAGGTTAAGAACTTTGCTTCAGGATGAGAACAGAAATCGTGCTCCGGCGGCGCAGCAGCAGCGGGAGGCCCCATTAGCTAAAGTGGTGCTTCAGGTTAAGAACAGTTTCAGGTTAAGTACGGACCTCCAGAACGAATTAAGTACTTAACCTGAGGTACCACTGTACCAGAAATCTCTCCCTATCTGAGGAGCTCGGTCATAAGGTTGTGAGGAGATCTTCGCCCAAAAACTCTTCCCCACAAGTCTCGCTTTACGTTGTTGTCGCTCCCGCATTTTTCTCTCCATTCGGTCCCTTTTCGCTTTCCGTTCCTCTCTTTCCCGACTCGTTTCCGTTTTAAAAAATTGCATAATTAATCAGTCGTAAAGAGACATCTCTTGAGGGGAGAAGTTATGGGGTGGGGGTTGAATCTGCCACTTACTCCAGCGAGCGCAGGAGACAAGATTTAACAGAGTGTGCCAAAATTGGCTAAACAGCGCCAGAAAGGATTAGCTAAAATAACAAAATAAAACAGAAAAAAATCCACCTCTTTGGAATATATAACTTCTCTACAAGTGGGTTGCTGTTACATAGCTCAGAGTTCGCCAGAAAGCCTTGGAGACAGGCCAGGAAACAGATTAGGGGTGGAAGAGATTCTACGCCGAATGATTTGTCCAGAGCTCTGCTGTTGTCACTCATTATCGAACATCTCCGTTTGCAGACGAGAAATCTGGGGGTCGCTTTCAGGAGTGGGGCGAACTTCAGAGGTTGGGAAAACCAGCCATTTGTGCTGCTAATTCAGCCTCTATTTGGCAAGCAGCGGTCATTTCTCTCCCAGAACGCCTCTTGGAATAACAAGGCAGCAAAAACGGATCCCTGAGACCGGGGGCTAATTTGGAGAATGGACATGAAAATTTGCTGAAATTTTGGCGCGCGGCTGTAGTCCTTGTTGCACTCAAAGGGATGCCCTCAGGTTCCTGGGTGTACTCTTTAGTGAAAAAGGGCAGAGGGACTTTTCGGTGGTGGCGCCCACCCTGTGGAATGCCCTCCCATCAGATATCAAGGAAATAAACAACTATCTGACTTTTAGAAGACGTCTGAAGGCAGTCCTGTTTAGGGAAGTTTTTAATGTTTGATATTTTATCACTACTTCTTCTTCTTCTTCTTCTTCTTCTCCTCCTCCTCCTCCTCCTCCTCCTCCTCCTCCTCCTCCTCCTCCTTCTTCTTCTTCTGTTGGGAATTGCCTGGAGTTCAGGCTGGATTGATGGGAAATGACAGTACCAAACTATCGAAGGCTTGACTTAGAAGGGACCCACAACTAATTAGAAACACCAGATTTCCCCCTAGGTATCCACTCTTGAGAGCATTTTAGACCTAGTTATCTGACCAAACTCCCACCAAGCTTCCTTAAGAAATGCCTTTACTGAGCTGTTTTTCCAAGTGACGCCAGCCGCAGTCTTAGACGACAACTACAACAAAATCCCGTACACAGAAGACAGACGTTGTATTTGCGGTCAACCTGAGGTGGAAGAAATCACTCAGTAACTGTTTGTTGTTGTTTAGTCATTTAGTCGTGTCCGACTCTCCGTGACCCCATGGACCAGAGCACGCCAGGCACTCCTGTCTTCCACTGCCTCCCACAGTTTGGTCAAACTCATGTTCATAGCTTCGAGAACACTATCCAACCATTTCGTCCTCTGTCGTCCTCTTCTCCTTGTGCCCTCCATCTTTCCCAACATCAGGGTCTTTTCCAGGGAGTCTTCTCTTCTCATGAGGTGGCCAAAGTCTTGGAGCCTCAGCTTCACTGTTAGTTTGCCCCTTATATAGAGAGACCCAGGAGATCGCTTTCTGAAACCTTTGTACACAAAAGGAAGCAGGTTCCATCGCACCAGAAACGGTCCAGTTTCTTTTGAGAGACAATAATCGCTTTGTAACACAGCAAATGCCCTTCTGTGCACTGGCTGCAAACAAACAAGCAAACGAAGAACAGAAAAAAGGAGTTAGATAAAATCAATGTAAATAGTTGTGGCAATTCGGAGATTTAATCTGAAATGAAGCTGGATTTGAGTTTGTTGGTTTCTCTGATAACTTTCCCCTTACATCATGGAAGTTGGCTCATATTATGGATGTGTATTGTTTTATTGGCACTGCTGTAGCTGCGGGTTTGTCGCGGCCTTTGGCTAGAATGATAAAATTGTATTGAACTAGTTACAGGTAGGTAAACGTGTTGGTCTGCCATAGTCGAAACAAAATAAAAAGATTCCTTCCAGTAGCACCTTAGAGACCAACTAAGGTTGTTATTGGTATAAGCTTTCGTGTGCATGCACACTTCTTCAGATACACTGAATATACTTCTTCAGACACACTGTGTATCTGTAGATATACTGGACTGAGGCTGTTTAGGACTTTAAAGGTCAGCACCAACATTTTGAATTGTGCTTGGAAACGTACTGGAGGCCAATGTAGGTCTTTCAGGACCCGTGTTATATGGCCTCGGCAGCCGCTCCCAGTCACCAGCCTAGCTGCCGCATTCCGGATTAGTTGTAATCTCTGGGTCACCTTCAAAGGTAGCCCCATGTAGAGCACATTGCAGTAGTCCAAGCAAGACAATGTGCAGGCAGGGAGGGTCTCAGCCAGATGGAGTGGGTAGACAACTGCCCTGGACACAGAATTGACCCGCGCCTCCATGGACAGCTGTGAGTCCAAAATGACTCCTAAATGACATGTGTCTTCATCGGCCTTATCCTGGAGCACGTCCAGCTCTTCTCCGGTAGGTTTTCGATAGCTCAAACACCTTGTGAGCTCCTTCTTGAGGAAGCCACAGGCAACTTGTAAGAGGCCAAGAGGCATAACACTCTAAATGAGATCCAAGGGGAAAGAGAGAATGCTTTTGGCAAACCCCAGAAGTGACAGCAACGTGTTTTCTCCTTCCTCCCATCCCAGATTCCGAGACGCTTCCAGTTTGCTCATAGCAGAGATTCTGATGAGGATGCGCCTGCCATCTACCTACAGCAGGGCCATTTAAACCAGGGAATTCACGCGCTCCAAACGAAGGGGAAATCTGGGTACATATTATCCCTAAGGAAATTAGGAATTAGCAATGTCTGCTTGAAAATTATCTCTCTCCGACTTCTATCATATGTGGTGGACTTGTGATAAAGTTAAAGCATTTGGGGAATTGATCTACAATGAATTAAAGAAGATGTTCAGATATACTTTCCCCCAAAATCCGGAAGCATTTTTGCTAGGCTTGATGGGAAATGACAGTACCAAACTATCAAAGGCTTTTCACCAAAGCCAGACTAAACGTCTTTCCTTCTGCAGTGTTGGCTGGCAGGTTGAGAGGAGTTCCTTACCAGGACAGACTTTGCTCGTGCGCTCAAGACATTGATTCCATAAAACATATTTTGTTGCATTGTGCAAAATATGAGCAAGCCAGAGCTGAACTGATACTACCCTCGCTGGTACCTTTCCCAGGAAAATCAGAGGCTCACTATGTCAGGTTCCTATTGGAAGACCGGACAAATGCTAGAACATTAGCAGTGGCAAAGTTTTTATCAGTGGTTGCAAGAACAAATAATCCCTATATTCTGAACAAAATGCTTGTTTAACCTGGAGGTAGGCTGTATGAATTGTGTATTGCTTTGTAATGATTTGTTGGGTCTCTGGACCGTAATAAAGATTGATGACGATGATTTTGAAGGTAGATCAAAGACTATTTATGTACGCCACAGTTGCAGCGAGAACTTTGTTGGCCCAAAAATGGAAATTACGTTGCGGAATGGCAGGCGAAGATGATGGACTTTGCTGAATTGGCCAAAGTGACCTGCAGGATCCGAGACCAGGACGATCAGAAATTCCAAAGAGACTGGAGTAAATTTATTGTATAGTTGAATGATAATTGTAAAAATTTGAAGGCACTAGCAGGATTGAAGTAAATCCTACAATGTAGACATATAGTAAAGAGTTAGATTGCGCGATTGGATTTGATATGGGGTATTGGTTGAAGGGAAGGAGGGAAGTCGTAAGCTCGGCAGAGCAAAAAAGGGTTTTTATGTGGATCAATGTATTGTTGAGAAAGCTGTTTAAAGGAAAATAATTTTTTTTATAAAAAAGGAAGAAAATTATCTTTCTCTGCTATTGCCCCACTGTTCCCCTCCAACCGCGCCAAAGATGTATCCATTGCACAAAGGAGATTGACTGCTCTCTGCTGACTCCGGTGAAGTCAAGGCAGTCATGCTACCATTAAGCTAGGCTGGGACAAGCCATGTGAGGAACAAGTGAGGAGGGCCCAGGCAAGATGGGCAAAGTCAGGGCCAAAACCCTTACGCAGGAATGCAAGCAAAAACAGTACATTGGACAGCACCCAGCCATCAAGGTCTGGATAGGGAACAAAATCCACACTGGGCAAGGGATTTGGGGTGGCGCTGTGGGTTAAACCACAGAGCCTAGGACTTGCTGATCAGAAGGTCGGCGGTTCGAATCCCCGCGACGGGGTGAGCTCCCGTTGCTTCTCCTGCCAACCTAGCAGTTCGAAAGCACGTCAAAATGCAAGTAGATCAATAGGTACCGCTCCAGCGGGAAGGTGAACGGCGTTTCCGTGCGCTGCTCTGGTTCGCCAGAAGTGGCTTAGTCATGCTGGTCACATGGCCTGGAAGCTGTACGCCGGCTCCCTCGGCCAGTAAAGCGAGATGAGCGCCGCAACCCCAGAGTCGTCCGTGACTGGACCTAATGGTCAGGGGTCCTTTTACCTTTACTATTCAGATTTCCGATTGGGAAAGGTTATGGAAAATGGGTTTGAAATTCACGGCACACACCTCTGGATGCCGGTATCTGTCACCCAGCGAGAATCAGCCCTACGCCTGAGCCGGCCAGCGAGGAAACTCGAAGCCACCTTGCAGCAGTGTGGAACCCGGGCCGTCAAATGTTAGCGAGCTTTTTGCTCTACCTGCAATGTAATTATACGTGAGATTAAGTGGGGGGGATATACCTTCCATTTAATCAACAGCTCAGCTCCATTCGAAGCCTGTGGCGCACTCCTTTGCTGAAGGCAGGAGCCCCGCCCCCCAAAAAAACAGGCATCTGTGTCACAACTCGGAGCTCTTAATTACTAGCCGTCTCCTGCAGGGTGGGCACAAAGAGGGACAGCCAAGTTTCCTCCCTCTGAGCAATCCTTTCTTACCTTCTATGGAGGAGAAGCCAGTAATGTCAGGCTTAAAAGCATAATTCTCCCGTTAGCTTCTAAAACCCAGGGCCCCTGGAACTGTGACAATTAGAACCAGCGGGCTTTGATCTCCCATCAAAGAGCATGCCCCACACCCAGTGCGGCGCTCAGTCGGCCCCTTCCAGTGAAAGATACCCCTCCTGCTTCCTCCATGATGATTTACTATTTCTTCTGCACTTCCTACTTTTTAAGTTCACTGTACTTTGGGCTGTTTCCAATGCCAGACCAACTCAGGGACGACTGCTACTGAAGGCAAATGAGCATAATTGTGATGGCCTGGGAATCGGATTCAGAGGCTGAACCTAAGGAATCCCAGCCTGCACAGAGTTCCCCGCCTCCAGAACCAGTTGAGCCGGGGCTGGGGCTTGAGCCTGAAGGGTCCTCACCTGTGCTGGATCCTCAGGTGCAGGCACCAGCTAAGTCTGCTCTGGCTCCTGAGGTGATGGAGGACCCATTGCCTGCAGGTGCTCCACTCTCAGCCCTGTCAGAGGAAGCTGAGGTGGCCTCTGGGTCCGGGAACCCTCCAGCCTCTCCGGAGCTGCAGAGGCTCAGGGCAGAGAGGAGGAGCTGTACTCAGCTTCTCGGAAGGAATAACCCAAACATCATGAACTTTCTTCTTGTTTCTTTCACACAGAGGAGCTTCCAGAACCCTCTTGAATTAAGTAGGGAAGATCTCTACACATCACATCAATACTTTCTGCACTAAAAATGCAAACGGACACGGTGATGAGCATGGGGGCGGATCTCAGATTTCAGTGGTGGTTGGTGCAATGCTAAAATTTGGCACATCCTGTCTCTCACACTCTGTTATAAATAATACTTGGGGTGTCCCCAGCAGCACCCCTGAGGCTCTGCGCCAGTGCGACTGAACCAGTCACGCTCCCCTAAATCCATCTCTGATTAGAAAAATTCACGGAGGAGAGGGTTATCGAAGGCTGCTGGCCCTTCACAGTGTTGTAAACAAAATCTGCTCCTTTTCCCTTATAGGGTATCCAAGAGCCCATATAGAGTCCTTATGTGGGTTCCCTATTGGTAGGAGAAAATAACAGAGGCCAACCAGAGAATATTGAGAAGCAAAGCAGCTAGTAAGCCTGATCTTTATTGATCTGTTGCAACAGGGTGCTCCCCTCACCCGCAGGAGAGGAGGAGGACCCCGAAGAAAGGTGTGCCCACCCTTATATGTTGTTTTGTTTAGTCGTTTAGTCGTGTCCGACTCTTCGTGACCCCATGGACCAGAGCACGCCAGGCACTTCTGTCCTCCACTGCCTCCCGCAGTTTGATCAAACTCATGCTGGTAGCTTCAAGAACACCATTCAACCATCTCATCCTCTGTCGTCCCCTTCTCCTTGTGCCCTCCATCTTTCCCAACATCAGGGTCTTTTCCAGGGAGACTTCTCTTCTCATGAGGTGGCCAAAGTATTGGAGCCTCAGCTTCAGGATCTGTCCTTCCAGTGAGCCACCCTTATATAGACATTTTAAATTCTCTGCCTTGGAACTCAAGACCACCCCTCCATACATCATACCTACATCACAGAAGGGGTATAGCTCAAGACCACCACCCCCAGATACATCTTACCTACATCACAGAAAAGGCAGTCTACAACAGAAATCTGAGTGTGTTGTTTAACTCTTGTCTGGCAGGTTCTCTGATAATGCCTTATCGGATTGCCTGGTTATTACCCGCTTCCTGAGACAATGGGAAAGTTTCCTTACCCCCTCCCTCCTTGCAGAGAAAACATTTGGTCAGTTTGGGAGTCAAAATGGTTTCAGGAATGTCTTCCTGTGCTGCTCCAGACATTGGTACATTTATGAACATTTATTATATATAAGGTAAAGGTAAAGGTACCCCTGCCCGAACGGGCCAGTCTTGACAGACTCTGGGGTTTGTGCGCCCATCTCACTTAAGAGGCCGGGGGCCAGCGCTGTCCGGAGACACTTCCGGGTCACGTGGCCAGCGTGACAAAGCCGCATCTGGCGAGCCAGCACAGCACACGGAACGCCGTTTACCTTCCCGCTGGTAAGTGGTACCTATTTATCTGCTTGCACCCGGGGGTGCTTTCGAACTGCTAGGTGGGCAGGAGCTGGGACCGAGCAGCGGGAGCGCACCCCGCCGCGGGGATTCGAACCGCCGACCTTTCGATCGGCAAGCCCTAGGCGCTGAGGTCTTACCCACAGCGCCACCTTAAAATTCTTATAACAATTGCAAGAGGAAGCAATTCTTCTGACTCCCAGTTGCTGGAAACCACAGGAAGGGAGAAAGCAAAGCCCCCCTTCCTCTCTCATCAGAGAAGAGGGGGCGTGACTTAGCTGAGTCTAGGAATTCAGCCCTATGATCTTAACTCTTCCGTGCACTTACTAACCCTGTGCTTGCTAGTTGTATTTGACTGCAGTTTCCTGCACAAATAGTGTTTAATGGGGATTCACAGGTGGGTCGAATGATGTGCACAGGGCAGGACGCTGGACATAACATTATGTTTGCTGACTGGGAACAGTTGTGGACCACAGGTATAAAATTTACGGCATGTAATGCTCTAAGAGAGAATATTATGAAAATGGTATACAGGTGGTACATGACACCAGTCAAGCTTGCGAAAATCTATCATTTGCCCGATAAAAAATGTTGGAAATGTAAAGAAACTGAAGGTACATTCTTTCACCTTTGGTGGACGTGCTCAAGGATTAAGGCTTTCTGGGAGATGATTTATAATGAATTAAAAAAGGTATTTAAATATTCCTTCTTGAAGAAACCAGAGGCCTTCCTCCTGGGCATAGTCGGCCAATTGGTGCTAAAGATGGATAGAACTTTCTTTATGTATGCAACAACAGCAGCAAGAATACTTATTGCAAAGTATTGGAAGACACAAGATCTACCCTCTCTGGAAGAATGGCAGATGAAGGTGATGGACTATATGGAATTGGCGGAAATGACTGGCAGAATCCGAGACCAGGGAGAAGAGTTGGTGGAAGAAGATTGGAAGAAATTTAAAGACTATTTGCAGAAATACTGTAAAATTAATGAATGTTAAAATGATGTTGGAATGGAAATAAGTGGTTTTGGTAATAAGGTTAATAAGAATATGCAAATATAGATCGTTATATGGATGGAAATATATAGTTATAATAGGTTAAGATACAGAGCAAAGATAAATGAAAGAGGGTAAGGATTTGCTGAAAGGATTTTGTAAGCGGGAATACAAAAAGGGGAGGTGTGAGGAGGTCAAGGAAATAAGTAAATGATCCTAAAGCTATTGAAAAATTGATTTTTTCTTTTTTAATTTTCCCCCCTCTTTTTTCTTTTCTTTCTCCAGCCAGCTGTTTTTTTGTATTTTGTATTTTCCTTTTTCTCTTTTAGGTCCTCTTTTTGGTGTTTTTTTTCTTTTTTCTTTTTTTGTGTGTGTAATCTGTGTTTATGTGTAATCTTTGGTATAGTTTTTTTGGTTCTTTGAACCTATGTTTGTTGTAAAACTTTAATAAATATTTTATATATAAAAAAAGAATGATGTGCACAGGGGATCTGCTTTTTCACTCCCCCCGGGCATCTTGTTGGCCCCCGGGCTAGATGTGCCACCGGCCTGATCCAGCAACTGCTCTTACATTGCCAGCCACCATTTTCAGTCTGCCGGCAATGCTGGAGCCTCTATTCTGGGCCTCTCTGTTATGCTCTGTTATTTATTTAAAAGATTTATAAGCTGCCCTTCCTCGGGACAGATACCAGAACATTTGCACAACATACAGATAAGCAGCAATCGCACACAGAACAAGCAAACAGAGGAAATCGTCGGGATCGGTTGGAGTTTGCAAAGCAGTAGAAGCTTGAAATGCTCGTGCCTGGAATTATTTTTTCAGCCCCCTAATTTATCAGGGGACGTGGGTGGCGCTGTGGGTTAAACCACAGAGCTTAGGACTTGCCAATCAGAAGGTTGGCAGTTCCACTCCCCGCAATGACGGGGTGAGCTCCCATTGCTCAGTCCCTGCTCCTGCCAACCTAGCAGCTCGAAAGCACGTCAAAGTGCAAGTAGATAAATAGGTACCACTGCAGCAGGAAGGTAAATGGCGTTTCCGTGCGCTGCTCTGGTTCGCCAGAAGCGGCTTAGTCCTGCTGGCCACATGACCCGGAAGCTGTACGCCGGCTCCCTCGGCCAATAAAGTGAGATGAGCGCCGCAACACCAGAGTTGGCCACGACTGGACCTAATGGTCAGGGGTCCCTTTACCTTTACCTAATTTATGGGGAAAGTTGTGGTTTGCTGTTGCTGCTGTTAGACTTTTGAGAGTCAGAAGCTCTCACCAATCTGCCCCAAAAACAGTGGCTGAGCACCGCTCCAGCCACAAGCAGGATATCGCCTGCCGTGTGTCAGAAGCCCCCAGGCCAGGGAGTGCTGTGGCAGGTCAGGATTGTACCCTGCAATTAGTAACGAAAGCACCTCGCAGAAATTGCTCCCGGTAAACGCCCAATTTATTTTCTCCCCTTTGGTGTTGCGGAGCAGCTATTTTTAAAATATATATTCAGAGAGAGAGAGATCTGTATCTCCATCTATATCTGTGCGCGCAGATAATTATATCTAGTCCGCGATGATGAAAAGGTATTTAGATGCTTTGAGGCAGAAGGATTTGAAGTTCTAAATCTTCAGAAGATAGCATCGCTGCTGGGGCTTGCCAGGGGGGTCGACTTCTGTCACATGCGCCGAGAGATAAACAGGTTACCGAGCGCCAAAGATTAAAGGCTTTTTGCAGGGGGCCTCGCACACAGTCATGAACTTACCTCTGATTCAAAGGACAGTGACCAGTGCAAACACCAGTCTGCTCCCTTCTCTCATCCTCCGTGCATCTGCTTGCTCCTTCTACCTGCGTAGGTAGCTATGTCCTCCAGCAGAGCCAACCCATAACTCCTTGTCTTTTTAATATCTATATGAAGCCGCTGGGAGAGATCATCAGGGGGTTTGGGCTGGGTGTTCATCAGTATGCGGGTGATACCCAGCTCTACCTCTCTTTTAAATCAGAACCAGTGAAGGCGGTGAAGGTCCTGTGTGAGTGCCTGGAGGCGGTTGGAGGATGGATGGAGGCTAACAGATTGAGGTTGAATCCTGACAAGACAGAAGGACTGTTTTGGGGGGACAGGAGGCGGGCAGGTGTGGAGGATTCCCTGGTCCTGAATGGGGTAACTGTGCCCCTGAAGGACCAGGTGCGCAGCCTGGGAGTCATTTTGGACTCACAGCTGTCCATGGAGGCACAGGTTAATTCTGTGTACAGGGCAGCTGTCTACCAGCTCCATCTGGTACGCAGGCTAAGACCCTCCCTGCCCGCGGACTGCCTCACCAGAATGGTGCATGCTCTAGTTATCTCCCGCTTGGACTACTGCAACGCTCTCTCCGTGGGGCTATCTTTGAAGTTGACTCGGAAACTGCAATTAATCCAGAGTGCGGCAGCTAGACTGGTGACTGGGAGTGGCCGCTGGGACCACATAACACTAGTTCTGAGAGATCTGCATTGGCTCCCAGTACATTTCCGAGCACAATTCAAAGTGTTGGTGCTGACCTTGAAAGCCCTAAACGGCCTTGGCCCAGTATACCTGAAGGAGCGTATCCACCCCCATCGTTCAGCCCGGACACTGAGATCCAGCGCCGAGGGCCTTCTGGCGGTTCCCTCATTGCAAGAAGTGAGGTTGCAGGGAACCAGGAAGAGGGCCTTCACGGTAGTGGCACCCGCCCTGTGGAACGCCCTCCCTTCAGATGTGAAGGAAATAAGCAGCTATCCTATCTTTAAAAGACATCTGAAGGCAGCCCTGTTCAGGGAAGTTTTTAATATTGAACGCTGTACTGTTTTTAACACTTGATTGGGAGCCGCCCAGAGTGGCTGGGGAAACTCAGCCAGATGGGCGGGGTATAAATCAGTGGCGTAGCATGGGGGGTGCAGGGGGGCCGGCCGCACCAGGCGCAACATCTGGGGGTTAGGGTTAGGGGGCACAAATCCACGGGTTAGGGGGCACAAATCCACAGGTTAGGGGGCGCAAATTACTTGCCTTGCCCCGGGCGCTGACAACCCACGCTACGCCACTGGTATAAATAATAAATTATTATTCTTATATTATTATTGTCTTGCTTTGCGGGACAAGAACACCTGTAGTCTGAGCCGACGAGCTCAGTGGGTAGACCATGAGAATCTTGATCTCCGGGTTGTGGCTTTGAGCCCCACATTGGGTAAAAGATTACTGGGTCTCAGGTGGTTGGGTTAGGTGACTCTCACGTGCTGTAAAGAATTCTAAGGTCTCAAATACAAAATTAAATATTCATAAATGTACCAGGCAAACACATACATAAGTATATAAACCATGTGTCTGAAACAGTACCGTGGTACCTTGGGTTAAGTACTTAATTCATTCCAGAGGTACGTTCTTAACCTGAAACTGTTCTTAACCTGAAGCAACACTTTAGCTAATGGGGCCTCCCGCTGCAATTGTGCGATTTCTGTTCTCAACCTGAAGCAAAGTTCTTAACCCGAGCTACTATTTCTGGGTTAGCGGAGTCTGTAACCTGAAGCGTATGCAACCTGAGATACCAATGTAAAGGTAAAGGGACCCCTGACCATTAGGTCCAGTCGCAGACGACTCTGGGGTTGCGGCGCTCATCTTGCTTTACTGGCCAAGGGAGCCAGGGTTCAGCTTCCGGGTCATGTGGCCAGCAGGACTACGCCGCTTCTGGCGAACCAGAGCAGTGCATGGAAACACCGTTTACCTTCACGCCGGAGAGGTACTTATTTATCTAATTGCACTGTGTGCTTTCGAACTGCTAGGTTGGCAGGAGCAGGGACTGAGCAACGGGAGCTCACCCCGTCACAGGGATTCGAACCACCAGCCTTCTGATCGGTAAGTCCAAGGCTCTGTGGTTTAACCCACAGCACCACCTGCATCCCTTGTTCGTAGAATCATAGGATTGTAGAATTGGAAAGGACCACAAGCTGTACTTCCTGCAATGCATAAATCTTTTGCCCCATGTGGGACTTGAACCCGAGACCCAGGGATTAAGAGTCTCATGCTTTGCTGACTAATGTAGTTACCCCCCTTCAGAGAGCTACAGCACCCAGCACCCTTAGCACACTATAGTTCCCAGGATTCACGAGGACATTTTTTTTTCCTTTTCCTTTTTAAAAGAAAAATCAATTGCAAACTGATGTGAAGATTGTAAGGAGGAAGGCGAGACGGGGGATGTTATTTTAAGACCGTAAAAATGAGAAACTGAAATTGACAGATACACCCGTCTCTAATTGTGACTGAGTAGCGAAAGGGGTGACCGAGACTGCTTCACAACCAATTATCTTTTTCCCAGGGCCTGCCCAAGAAGGTCTAATTTTTGCATAGACTCAGTGAACAGGCATCAGATCACTTTTTCAATTATATAAGGTGACTTCTGTTTCAGTGTATCTGAAGAAGAAGTGTACATGCACACAAAAGCTTATACCAAGAACAAACTTAGCAACCTAGCAGTTCAAAAGCACGTCAAAGTGCAAGTAGATAAATAGGTACCGTTCTGGCGGGAAGGTAAACGGCGTTTCCGTGCACTGCTCTGGTTCGCCAGAAGCGGCTTAGTCCTGCTGGCCACATGACCCGGAAGCTGTACGCCGGCTCTCTTGGCCAATAAAGCGAGATGAGCGCCACAACCCCAGAGTCGTCCGCGACTGGACCTAATGGTCAGGGGTCCCTTTACCTTTACCTAGCCAATTAAATACTAGGGGGCAGTGTCATGATTTGTGTAGGTCCAAATAGCTAGGCATTGACATAATTTTAAGGCTAGAAGGATGAGGACCCCAAACCAGGCTTGAGAAGAGAGGGGCTGCTCTGTCATTCTGGAAGACACAGCTGCTTGCTGGAATAGATATTGATCTGCTGCTTTAATCTTTACCCTCACTTCTGCATAAGGGAACAACCTTTCTCGCAAATAAAATTCTGCCCTATTAATCTGTTTCTGGTGTCTTCCGGTCCGGTCTGAATATCTGGCATGCCCCGGCGAACCTCGACTGCGTGGTGGCCAAAGGACTATCTGCAATCAGGTGTTGCAATTGAATTAGGATCACGCCTTCAGAAAAAATTAGATCTCGCTTAATTTAATTTTCTTTGCACCTCATCCCCCTCCCGTCTCTTTTTCTGCGACACTCCATCGCTCTCTGACCATCCTCGTCTCAGGAAGTCACATGAAATTAAAATAAGGCCACTGGGCTGCAGAATCCTCACGCCAGAAATGTGTGACGTGGTCTAGGACCCCTGTGGCTGAGGTAGGATTTGAACCCAGCACCCATTCCTCCTGCGGGGACAGAGAACATACAGTGGAACCTCGGGTTACAGACGCTTCAGGTTACAGATTCCGCTAACCCAGAAATAGTACCTCGGGTTAACAACTCTGCTTCAGGATGAGAACAGAAATCGCGCGGTGGCGGCGCAGCGGGAAGCCCCATTAGCTAAAGTGGTGCTTCAGGTTAAGAATAGTTTCAGGTTAAGAATGGACCTCCGGAAGGAATTAAGTACGTAACCCGAGGTACCACTGTATATCCACTTTTTCCCCGCAAGCAGAATTCTTCTGGACTGCTGTTTACCCAAACACCTAATCTTTCTGTTGTCTCTTTTCTCCCCCCTCCCATATTGCTCTCTCCGGTGGGACTTAATCCCCTCTCCTTCAAAATATTTAGGATCAAAGAAGGACAGAATTTTTTTTATGTATGCTACAACAGCAGCAAGAATACTTATTGCAAAGTATTGGAAGACACAAGATTTACCCACTCTGGAAGAATGGCAGATGAAGGTGATGGACTATATGGAATTGGTGGAAATGACTGGCAGAATCCGAGACCAAGGAGAAGAGTTGGTGGAAGAAGACTGGAAGGAATTTAAAGACTATTTACAGAAATATTGCAAAATTAATGAATGTTAGAATGATGTCTGAATGAAGTTAAGTGGTTTCAGCAGCAATGTTATTAAGGTGTATGTAAAAATGGATTGTTAACAGATGAAAATTCAAAGTTATAATTTATTAAATTAAAGGATTAAGATAAAAACAAAGAGGGAAAGGAATTGCTGAATTAATTCATAGAACTGGAATACAAAAAAGGGAGGTGTGAGGAGGTCAGGGAAGTAAGGAAATGAAATGTAAGGTACGGAAAGATTGATGTGGTTTTTTAAAAAATGTTTATTATCTTTTTTCTGTATTTTGTATTTTTTTAAAAAAATTATTTCTTTCCTTTTTTCTCTTTTTATTTATGTAATCTTTTATTTGAAACTTTAATAAATATCATATAAAAAACAAAAAAATTAGGATCAGATGCAGCTCCCCCCCCCCCCGCTGAGGCAACAAAATGTTTTGCATGAGAAAACGAGCTGCCAAACTCCATCCTCTTTTTGGCACTGGGCGCCAGCCCTTAAGTTGGCCGGTTCTTAAACATTCAATGCACTCCCTGCCTTTAACTCTCTTCCTTCCATCACCATGACAAAAAGCAGCTTTATCCTGTCTCTCCTCCCACCCCATTCCATTCCGCCACAGAATACAGTATTTAAAAAAATGACCCCAAGTCAGGCTGAACTGGGATTCTTTCCCTAATGCAGAGTCTTTTTTGGGGGAGAAAAGATAAAGAAAGGAGAGAAGGGCTGGAAAGAAGACTGGTTGACAAGGGCGCTCACAGCTTTGTATATATTTGACAGTCAAGGAGTCAGAGTTTTCCGCTGAGGCAGGCGGGGGGGGGCGGATTTCGTCGCCACTCCGCACGTGCCGTTGTTCCTAAGCTCAGCAGTAGAGAGCCAGTGTGGTGTAGTGGTTAAGAGTGGTAGTCTCGTAATCTGGGGAACCAGGTTCGCGTCTCCGCTCCTCCACCTGCAGCTGCTGGGTGACCTTGGGCTAGTCACACTTCTCTGAAGTCTCTCAGCCCCACTCACCTCACAGAGTGTTTGTTGTGGGGGAAGAAGGGAAAGGAGAACGCGAGCCGCTTTGAGACTCCTTAAAGGGAGTGAAAGGCGGGATATCAAATCCAAACTCTTCTTCTTCTATTTGGAAAATACAGTGGTGCCTCACAAGACGAAAAGAATCCGTTCTGTGATTCTCTTCGTCTAGCGGTTTTTTCGTCTTGCGAAGCAAGCCCATTGACAGATTAGCGGATTAGCGCTATTAGCGCTATTAGCGGCTTTTAGCAGCTTATCTTCTGACCGGATCAGCTGATAAGCGGATTAGCGGCTTAGAAAAAGGGGGGGAAGGGGAAAAAACCAGCAGGAACTCACAAGACATTGTCGTCTTGTGAAGCAAGCCCATAGGAAATTCGTTTTGCGAAGCACCTCCAAAACGGAAAACTCTTTCGTCTAGCGAGTTTTCCGTCTTGCGAGGCATTCGCCTTGCGGGGCACCACTGTACTGTGTTTAAAGCTTCGTGCCCAAATCGCAAGGACTTAAACAGAGGGAACAGGATGCAGCGCTTGCAAGTGCTCTTTTGCATTAGATTTTCTGCCTCTCTTCTTTGAAAGAGGGATGCAGAGGGTCTGACGTGAGCCAGGCGTTTTTAGGGTCTGAGCATTAAAACACACACACACACACAGACGTTCTTCTCAGGCAATCTGAAGTGAGGCAGTCATAATAAATATATATAGGTAAACGTAAAGGAGTAAAGGGACCTCTGACCATTAGGTCCAGTTGCGACCGACTCTGGGGTTGCAGTGCTCATCTCGCTTTATTGGCCAAGGGAGCCGGTGTACAGCTTCCGGGTCATGTGGCCAGCATGACTAAGCCGCTTCTGGGGAACCAGAGCAGCGCACGGAAACGCCGTATACCTTCCCGCCGGAGTGGTACCTATTTATCTACTTGCACTTTGACGTGCTTTTGAACTGCTAGGTTGGCAGGAGCAGGGACCGAGCAACGGGAGCTCACCCCGTCGCGGGGATTCGAACCGCCGACCGGTTCAGCAAGTCCTAGGCTCTGTGGTTTAACCCACAGTGCCACCCATGTCCCTAGATATAGATATAGATATAGATAGATGTATATCAATATAGATGTATATCAATATTGATATAGATATTATATAATTTGTTTGTTTGAATTTTTTTATTAAAAATTTAAACAAAACATATCATCCAAAAACATGTCATCCTTAATTTTTCCCCATTTTCCTCCCTCCCCCCACCCTACCCCACCCCCAGCCTTCCCTCAGTTCCAGTCTTTGGTTTCTTTGTGAATGCTGTTCTCTGCATGTTACAAAGTTGTAGATCTCCTTAAATTGTTTAACTGATTATTGTCAATCAAAAGTTTGTGAATGTTTATTCAAAACCTGCCAGGGAGTCCAATTCACTTTGTTGCATCTTCAAATACTTTGTAAAGGGTTCCCGTTCATCTTTAATGAAGTGAGGCAGTCTAGAACAGGGGTAGGCAAACTAAGGCCCGGGGGCAGGATGAGGCCCAATCGCCTTCTCAATCCGGCCCGCGGACGGTCCGGGAATCAGCGTGTTTTTACATAAGTAGAATGTGCCCTTTTATTTAAAATGCATCTCTGGGTTATTTGTGGGGCATAGGAATTTGCTCATTTCCCTCCCTCCAAAATATAGTCCAGCCTGCCACATGGTCTGAGGGACAGTGGACCAGCCCCCTGCTGAAAAAGGTTGCTGAGCCCTGGTCTAGAATCTATAAAATCTAGATTTCACCAGGCTCCACCCATTGACCCATCAAGCTCCGCCCCAAACTGGCCCCGGGCATTCTAGAATCTTCCATGCCCCGCCCACATTTTGCTCCAGAGCCTCCACTCAACCTTCCACATTCCTCTAGGCTCCGCCCAGAATTTGAACTTCCTTTTGATGCGGCTCCACCTCATGGCTGTGTCTGGGGGTGGCAAGAGTAGTTCTGAAATCGAAGTCGGAAAAATCTGTTGGTTGCGCCCAGTAAGAAAGCGTGAGTTTGCATGGATCGGAACGAAGCAATATTTTTATTTCCTAGTTGCTGCGTCCCAAAAGGACACACACACACACTTTTGTAGTGATCAGGTGGGATTGCTATGAGGAATTATAGCAAATATATTTTTTTTGTAATGATATTTTATTAAGTTTTATCAGTGAAAAAATTCAGAAAGAATACAAAAAAAGGAAAAATACAAAGTCAGAATACAAAAATACAAACATTAAGCACAAAAAAGAAGAAAAAAGAAAAACACATAAAGAAAAAAGCAAAACTCCCTCTTTTTTAACTCATTTTTAGTTAACTTATTTTCCTGACTTCCTCACGCCTCCCTTTTTTGCATCCCTTTTTAAAAGTTAGTTCAGCAAATTCATATCCAATTTAGTTTATCTGTTATTAATCCCCTCTTACATTTTACCTTGTTGCTAGAACCCCTTCAATTCATTTCAACGTCATCAACATTCAAAAATTTTACAATGTTTCTGTAAATAAATTTTAAATTTCCTCCAATCTTCTTCCACCGACTCTTCTCCCTGGTCTCGGATTCTGCCAGTCAGGAATTATAACAAATATAGAGTAAGCCATCTGTGTCAGCAATGAAAGCATTGCATTGACTGGGTTTAAACTATTTTGATATGATTCTTGATCAATCCACACCTCTGCATCCCTGTTCCATTTCTCTTTCTTGACAAGTCACATACCCACTTAGACAGGCAGGCGTCCTGGGTCATCAAAGACAGTGGGCAGTTTCCGATATGTTAATCTTAGGATGTTAATCTTAGGGCCAGGAAACAGGTTTCACATAAAGGTGATAATAATCACTGTCCTCCTGGCCATCCTTCTTATCATGTGTAATGATTGTTTATGACCTCCGGGGTTGCTGAATTGTAGTTTTGTCGTTTTCCTTTGTAGTTTTCATTCATTTACCCCAAAGTATGCATGCCTAACTAGTGTTTGTAGTTTAACTTTGTTCCTGCGTGGGGTTTGTTGAAATGCTTAGAAGAAATCTGATTGGTTCTTACAAACACTCTGTAAAAAGTTCTTTTGTGAATAAAACGACCTGGGCCGAGGGGTGGAGGGACAGAGAGAGACACAGAGAGAGATTATTATACGCATCCTTCCCAGAGTCTTGCTGGTTCAACCCTCTGTGTGTATTCTTATTAATCAGAGTTCAATCCTTCCTTTACTTTGAGAACGCCTCAACTTTCTTTTGCCCAGTTCTCCCCTTTCATCCACCCACGGAAAGTATACAAAAGCACATTCTATTAGGTGGAATTGCTTTGCGGAAACATGTAGATTAGGCAAAATTGCAGGCGGGCAGGTGCTGATTAGGGAAAATTTACACTAAAACGCTGGCGAATCCCCACGAGGACTTTAAAGGAAATCACAAATTGATGTGGGAATGTAGAGAACGCAATTTAAGATTGCATGCCCTCCAACATCCCACTAATCAAAATGCAGGTGCTCAAATTTTTTTGGTCCTTAGCCTGCGCGAGAGCCAGATAACTCACGCGATGGGGAAAAAATAATCAGTATCTTTTGGTCCAGCGCTCTGGTGCGAGCCAGCTGATTCATGCCAAAGCACAAGCTAGGGTGGCTTCTGTAATCCCAGGAAGTCCCACTCAGACTGGGACGGTTGAGGATATGAGACTGGAAAAATGAGAAAGTGGGGGGGAACCAAAATTCTCCGCTTTGCCCCCCCCTCCCTCCTCATAGGATTTGGTCTCACAATCCTGGTCAGCCTTCCATGTCTCTCAGTGGCATTCTTAACATGTGGGATGCAGGTGGCGCTGTGGTCTAAACCACTGAGCCTCTTGGGCTTGCCAATCAGAAGGTCGGAGGTTCGAATCCCCGCAACAGAGTGAGCTCCCGTTGGTCTGCTCCAGCTCCTGCCAGCCTAGCAGTTCGAAAGCACGTCAAAGTGCAAGTAGATAAATAGGTACCACTCCGGCAGGAAGGTAAATGGCATTTCTGTGCGCTCTGGTTTCTGTCATGGTGTTCAGTTGCGCCAGAAGCTGTTTAGTCCTGATGGCCACATGACCCAGAAAGCTGTCTGCAGACAAATGCCGACTCCTTCAGCCTGAAAGCGAGATGAGCACCGCAACCCCACAGTTACCTTTGACTGGACTTAATCGTCTAGGGGTCCTTTGCCTCACCTTTTACCCAGAACTGGACATAGTGGGTTGCGTCCAAGGTTAACCATGCTCAGAGTAGACACGTCGAATTTAAAGGACATGACTTACATGAGCCTGTTAATTTCAGTGGTCCCACTTTGAGTAGAAGTTGGGACTTTAGATGCAGCCTGGCCAGTCCTGTTAGGGTCCAAAAGCCAGCTTTTCTTGTTGTTGTTGTTTAGTCGCTTAGTTGTGTCCGCCTCTTCGTGACCCCTTGGACCAGAGCACGCCAGGCACTCCTGTCTTCCACTACCCCCGCAGTTTGGTCAAACTCATGCTGGTAGCTTCGAGAACACTGTCCCACCACCTCGTCCTCTGTCGTCCCCTTCTCCTTGTGCCCTCCATCTTTCCCAACATCAGGGTCTTTTCCAGGGAGTCTTCTCTTCTCACGAGGTGGCCAAAGTCTTGGATCCTCAGCTTCAGGATCTGTCCTTCCAGTGAGCACTCAGGGCTGATTTCCTTCAGAATGGAGAGGTTTGATCTTCTTGCAGTCCATGGGACTTTCAAGAGTCTCCTCCAGCAGCATAATTCAAAAGCATCAATGCTTCGGCGATCAGCCTTTTATTGAGGACAATGCCACTACCTTAAACTTAACCCCATGCCCTGTGGATAGAGGGTCTTGCAAACCTTTCCTCACACTCTTCCCTCGATGGCGGAGCGAGTAAGCAGATCCGAAGAGTGCTGATAAAGACTGGTCTCGAGCCATGAATTGTAGTATCTGGAGATCTGCAGGGAAAGAGTAGTTTGATACCTTGTCTAAACAGATTGACTTTCAATCCATCAACTCCAGGCAGCTGCTGGCTAGCTGGCTTTTTCATTTTTATTTTAAAGGAAGCAGCTGCAGAAGTGGGCCTTTGGGGAAAAGAAACCTCCAGCTTTCAGAGAAGGTGGGGAGGGGGAATTGGAGGAAAGCGGTGGTTCTGCGGCACCCACCTGGTGCCGGTGAGGGGCCAGCGCTGAGACGTGGCTCTCAGTCTCAGCCTCCATCCAGAGGAATACATGCAGCCCTGAGCACGGAGCTGAGTCAGCGGCGAACATCCACAAAGCGATTTCTCTGGGGACCAAGGGAGGAGAAGGAGAATGCAGAAAAGTCAAGCGCTTCTGACGGCTCTTGGATTAACTAAAAGGGAGCCGTTTAAACCCAGGCAATAAATGAGTTAAGGAGGGTGTAAAAGTTGGCCCAGAGGTGAGGTCCCGGCAGGGCTGCAAATCTGCCGAGCGGAAAGGAAAGGCTTCTGCAAATCGGTTGCAAAAGTGGCACCTCACTTGACTTTCCCTCCAAGCTCACAGCTCCGCTGCCACCCTCAAAGCAGATGTCCTTTCCCTGAGCTGGGATGGAGGCAACAAAGGCTTTCGAGTCAGGTTGTTGTTGTTTAGTTGTGTCCGACTCTTCGTGACCCCCTGGACCAGAGCATGCCAGGCACTCCTGTCTTCCACTGCCTCCCGCAGTTTGGTCAGACTCATGTTTGTAGCTTCGAGAACACTGTCCCACCATCTCGTCCTCCGTCGTCCCCTTCTCCTTGTGCCCTCCATCTTTCCCAACATCAGGGTCTT
Source organism: Podarcis vaucheri (assembly GCF_965113315.1). Lineage (NCBI taxonomy): Eukaryota > Metazoa > Chordata > Lepidosauria > Squamata > Lacertidae > Podarcis > Podarcis vaucheri. The sequence continues at coordinate 6,959,588 of NC_138756.1, read as the reverse complement.
TTCCAGGAAGTCTTCTCTTCTCATGAGGTGGCCAAAGTTCTGGAGCCTCAGCTTCACGATCTGTCCTTGCAGTGAGCACACAGGGCTGATTTCCTTCAGAATGGATCGGTTTGATCTTCTTGCAGTCCATGGGACTCTCAAGAGTCTCCTCCAGCACCAGAATTCAAAAGCATCCATTCTTCGGTGATCAGCCTTCTTTATAGTCCAGCTCTCACTTCCATACATCACTACTGGGAAGACCATAGCTTTTACTATACGGACCTTTGACTGCAAGGTGATGTCTCTGCTTTTTAAGATGCTGTCTAGGTTTGTCATTGCTTTTCTCCCAAGAAGCAGGCGTCTTTTAATTTCATGGCTGATGTCACCACAAGTCACTTTGAGTCAGGGCTGCGGTGCGATTCAGGGTGAACAGGAGAGAAGAACTGCTGTGGTGGGCTGCTCTTGGAAATGGTCGAGGTGTCAGGAGCTCAGCCTACACTCGAGTAGGACCCTGGCAGAGACACATGCCTGACTGCCATGTTCTCTCTCTCCTGGTAGATCGTTCGGGAGCGTCAAAAGCTTTCTTCTGCCCGAACATCACAGCGACCGATGCCAACCGACACCGGCACACATAGGGATCCGCAGAGTCTTCGCAACCTGCGTAACAGACCTCAGCAACTCAGCATTTTGGCTAATCTACTGTTATGGAAATTACCAGGGGGGCACATCTTTAAAGTTAAATATTACAAATATTATGCCTTAATGTATCCTTTCAACTTGACAGCTCAAGAAAGTTACCTAGCTTTAAAAATAATTTAAAATCATCTCCTTTCCCAGTTTCCTCCATTCCAAAGCTATTTTCCCCTTGAAAAAGGACTCCAGGAAGTTCCCAGAGGTGACAATTGCTGGGCTCATTGTTAGCCAAAGGAAGCCAAATCTCATCACCTGACTCGCCTCAGGCTCCAGACATGCAAAGGAACTTCTATTGTACTCTTGGGTGATGGGTACTTAAGACGTATTTGTCTAGGCTAATCTTATACCTGAGTCTTGCCCTGCCATGTCTGCTTATGCTAATCTGGTACCAAGGACTTGTCTGGACATGTTTGCCAAGGGTAACCCCTCCCCTTTCGTGACATGTCAGTGATGTAGCAATGATGCTGTACGAACTGTATTCTGGGATATGGTGGGAAAGTTTTAAAAGTCTTTGTCACCCCATCCTCGGGGTTCAAATTTTCTTTGAACCTATTGCGCAATAAACTTTGGTCTACAGCTATTTGCTCCGGTTGGCAGGAATCCTTCCAAAATACGGAATCCTTCCAAAACACACATGGAGCACACTGCAGCATGGCTCACTTTCACTCTTGCATGATTTTCCGAGGGAGTCCGCTCCACTGTCAAAGAGCTCTTACACTCAGTTCTTGTCTCTCTCTTTTTGTGCAAATGCAGATCTGCTAGGCTCACCTTTAAATGGAAATATCTCAAAGTTGGATTTCTCCTTCATCCCTAATGGCAACCCAAATGAAAAGCCCCCACCCCGTAGCCCCAAGAAGGCTGGCAGAGGAACCCAGGATCACTTTTTTTTTCCCATGGAGGACAGAATCCTGAAGGACAGGACCACCCAAACCCTGCCGTTCCACTCCCTCCCTCCCAAGGCACAGGTCCCAGTCTTGAACCCGTGCAGGGCTTCTTCTCCACAATTTCTTCCCTCTGCGTTCCATTCACGCTCTCAGCCAATTCAGAGCTATTGTGACTTCTTTTGTGGCGCCTTTTTTTCTCTTTGGCCAAAGGCCGGCATCATTCAGAAACAAGCGCTGCGTTAGCCACTTCCAGAAGCTGCCATTCAGCTTAGACGGAAAGAAGGGAAGGGGGCAGTGAGAGGGTGGGGGGCTGTGTGGGGGGTGGGGGTGCTCAGTCTCCATACAGCAACCAGTACGAACCACTCCCAAATTCTAGTGAGCCCATTGCACCCTTCAGTGACCCCAAAGCGTTTTGCAAAGGGAAGAAGAGAGTGCGATAGAATCACAAAATTGTATAGCTGGGAGGCAGCCCAAGGTCATCAAGCCCAACCCCCAGCAGTGCAGGAATCACAAGCGTCCCTGAGAGATGGCATCCAATCCCTGCTTAGAAACCTCCAAGGAAAGAGAGTCCAACCCCTTCCGAGGGAGACCATTCCACTGTCAAACAGCTCTTGCTGTCAGAAAGGTCTTCCTGATGTTTCTCCTTTAGCCAGTGTGGTGTAGTGGTTAAGAGTGGTGGACTCGTAATCTGGTGAACTGGGTTCGCGTCTCCGCTCCTCCACATGCAGCTGCTGGGTGACCTTGGGCCAGTCACCCTTCTCTGAAGTCTCAACACAGAGTGTTTGTTGTGGGGAACGAAGGGAAAGGAGAATGTTAGCCGCTTTGAGACTCCTTCGGGTAGGGATAAAGCGGGATATCAAATCCAAACTCTTCTTTGTGCTGGTCCTGTGGGTTACCTGAGAGGCAAGGTTCAAGTCCAGTCCATGTCGAAGGTGCAACATGGAGGAAGTCCGAAGTAGCTGAAGCTGGGTGCAGGGCTGGGAGTCGGGTGAAGTCAGGAACAGACTGGCAAGCAGGGAGCCAGGGCGGGTCAGGAGCTCCGGCAGGACAGCAGGACAGGGTTCAGGCAGGAACTGACAACCAACAAAGTTGCTCCCGCAACTTGGGACTGAGGCTGGCCGGCTTTTATCTGCCCCGAGGCATAGGGCGGCCCCGGTCCACAGGTGACTCGCCTCTCCTGGCCTGGAGGCGAGCACTCCTCCTGCGGGAACTTAGTTCCCTCCGCCTCTCTGCCCTGAGCCTCTGCAGCTCCGGAGAGGCTGGAGGGTTACCGGACCCAGAGGCCACCTCACCTTCCCCTGACGGGGCTGGGAGTGGCGCACCTGCAGGCAATGGGTCCTCCATCACCTCAGGAGCCAGAGCAGACTCAGCTGATGCCTGCACCTGAGGACCCAGCACAGGTGAGGACCCTTCAGGCTCATGCCCCAGCCCCGGCTCAGCTGGTTCTGGAGGCAGGGACTCCTGTGCAGGCTGAGATCCCTCGGGTTCAGAATCCGAGTCCGAATCCCAGGCCATCACATTCTTCTTCATGTAACTTGAAGCCATTGGTTCGGCTCCTCCCTTCCAGAGCAGGACAAAGCAAGCTTGTTTCCTCTTCCATGTGACAGCCCTTGAGATATTTGAAGTTGGCTATCATCTCTCCTCTCAGTCTCCTCATTCCCAGGCAAAACATACCCAGCTCCTTCAACCATTCCTCATCAGGCTTGGTTTCCAAGGAGGAAGAAGCAGTTCCTCCCTGATCACTAAGCCCTGTTTCTCCTTCAGCTTCCAACACCGCCTCCTCCCAGGCTTCTCTTTCTTCTCTCCCTCTGACCACTCGTCGTCATCCCACCACCATTCCCAGGCTCTGCTCCTTCTCCTTCCCTTCCCTGCTGGTTCCTCCCACCATTCCTCTGGATCCAACCAGTCCATGACAGTCACCTTCCTCCTCCTTGCCCCTGACTGCCCCCTTTCAAAAGCCCCACGCCTCTCTAGGTGCACCTGGCCTGGTGTGCTGGGTCCAGAGGTCTACCCTGGTCGAGGTCCAGTCCCGAATCCAAGGGTTCCATGAGGAATCAGTCCAACAGGGCCAAGGCAGGACACCAGGCAAGGTCAGGGTCTCAGGTTCTAGCAAACAGCAATGTTGCTCCCTCAACCTGGGGTGGGGTCCGACAGCCTTTTATCTTTGTCGGGGTAACGGCCGGTCCTGATCCCCCAGCGACTCACCTCCCTGTTTCGCCAGAAGGCGAGCACTCCTCCTGCGAGTACTCAGGTCTCTCCTTCTCTCAGACCTCAGTCTCTGCAGCTCAGGAGATGTCGGTGGGTTACTAGACCCAGGGGCCACCTCAGCCTCCCCTGACCCAACCAGTAGTGGAGCAGCTATAAGCAATGGCCCAGCTGAAGGCAACGAGGTCATCCCCGCATCTGGAGGCAGGGCAGGATCAGGCCCCTGACTCGACCCAGCTGGTGCTTGTTGCAGGGGAACCTGTGCAGTCTGGGACTCTTCAGAATCAGGCTCCAGACTAGGTTCAGATGCCACCTGAGACAAAGGATCCGGGGTGGACTGAGTCTCCTCTGGTTCTGAGTCCGAGCCCAAGTCCCAGGCCATCACACCTGGGGTGATCTGGAGCTGCCTCAACCTGCTCCAGTTTAATTCCAGATCAGCCTGATTCAGCAAAGTTTGGCATGGGATCCGGGATCTGCCTGGGGCAGTTGCATGGTCCTCATTCTGACTGCACAGAGACCCACACTTGGAGGAACAAATTGCCTATTAGTACGCAGGACAAACAGCCAAGGGGATTTTGGAGCGCTTGCTCCTCATTCCTTGCCGGAATCACAATCCCCACGAAACCACCCACCTTCGTAACTGATGGGGCTCCTTTGGGGATTGCAAAGGGGTGGCGCTGTTGGGTGCTAAACGCCGCCTTCCCCTCTGCTGCAACATCAAACGCGTCACATTGGAAGTTCCCCCAGAAGGAGCGAAGTATTAAGCCGCCATGCACAGATGCAAGTGAGGAAGATCGGTAGAGGGAAGGTCCCCCGGGACGGCGGCAACGCAACTCTGTTGTGTTGCTGTTTTAAAAAACACACAGGCTGAACGCCGCCAAAGCCTGATTATGCAGCCGCCTTGCCCTCCAGAGGATACGCCACTGGGAAGCTGGCAACTTCAGTTCCTGTTGTCTTCCGGGCACAATTAAGAACCTTTCTGGGAGCTCGAGAAATACCAGCTCCGCCTTATCTTAAAGCATCGGGTGAGCTGGTTTAAGGAGTCCCAACAGGACGCTTCGGCTAAGCCTAAACAACTCTCCGTCTCTTCCCTGCTAAGATGATCCGCCTTCCTCCCCATACAGAATTCAGAGAAGTGCAAATTTCAAAGGATAGCTGCGTTTCGGGTGTTGTTTCTGAAAGTGCGAAATAATGGTTTGCAAACGAGAAGTTTGTCATCCCATGGCTGAAAACGATGGCCAGAAAAGCCACCTCGATTGGAATGCCATCATCTTATACCATCTGGGTTACAACTCTGCCCTTGAATCCCTGAGGCAAAGGCTTTGGGACAGCTCACATAGAGACCTGCGATCCTGATCTTATGTAATTTGTAGCCCGGTCGCTGCTGGAACCCAATATGGGTATGACTTTCAGATAGCCTCATATCTTAGGAATTTGTCTGTACCTATCGGTGTTTATTTACTAAAGCCAGACTAAGTGTATTTCCATCGGAAGTTCTAAATGGCAGAATGAGGGGCGTCCCCTATCAGAATAGGTTTTGTTTATGCTCCCAAGACATCGATTGTATGACGCATATCCTACTGCATTGTGGGCAATATGAGCAAGCGAGAGGTCAACTGATCAAACCCTTACTGGCAAATTTGCTGGGAAAATCTGCAGCCTCCCATATTAAATATCTTTGGGAAGACAGGTCATATTACACAGGTCATATTACATATCACACTGGCCGTGGCAAAGTTTCTTTCAGAGGTTATAAGAAACAAAGATCATTATGCCCTAGATAAAACAAAATGGCTGCCTTGGTTTATTCCATCTGTCTGTCTGGTCATTTTAACTGTATCTAGTTTTGAAATTTGTTTTGTGAGTCTTTGGACCGCAAAGTATTTTGATATGGTTTACAAAGGATGAAGAAGTCAAATGTCAGGAATGAGCCAGCTCCTAGTGAAGGTTTGCAGTCAACTGCAGAAACAGCCAGGAACAGAGAGGCTTAGATGATAGTCAGGCAGAAGAAGAAGAAGAAGAGGAGGAGGAGGAGGAGGAGGAGGAGGAGGAGGAGGAGGAGGAGGAGGAAGAGTTTGGATTTTATATCCTGCTTTATCACTACCCGAAGGAGTCTCAAAGCAGCTAACATTCTCCTTTCCCTTCCTCCCCCACAACAAACACTCTGTGAGGTGAGTGAGGCTGAGAGACTTCAGAGAAGTGTGACTGGCCCAAGGTCACCCAGCAGCTGCATGTGGAGGAGCAGGGAAGTGAACCCGGTTCACCAGATTACGAGTCTACTGCTCTTAACCACTACACCGCACTGGATCTTCCTGATGTTGACAGAGAGGCTGATAAGGCAGTAGCTGAGAGCAGGCTAGAACACAGCCAAAGCTTGCCGGAAGCACGATCAGGCAGGAACAAATTCAGAGACTGCCTCTCAGAACCGGAAGAAGTTGGAGCTGATCCAATAAGTTTGAAGTCGGCCAATGGGAGGGTTGTTCGATGCAGCCCTGCTCTCTGTCCTGTGACTCAGCCTCACTCCAAGTAATAATAATAAAAAAGTATGTACATAAAATCACAATCAATTAATTGTAATACATTCTAAAATCAATTGATTCTAAAATCAATTCAGAGTCAAATTAATGGCAACCATTGGGCTAGAGTTCTATGAAGATTATAGGAGGAGAGAGGGAGTCAGGCTGTGCCTTGGCCAAAGACCTGGTGGAACAGCTTTGTCTTTCAGGCCCTGCAGAAAGATGTCAAGTCCCGCAGGGCCCTAGTCTCTTGTGACAGAGCGTTCCACCAGATCGGGGCAACGGCTGAAAAAACCCTGGCTCTGGTTGAGGCCAGCCTAACCTCCCTGTCGTCCAGAATCTCCAAGATGTTTTTATTTGAAGACCGTAAGGTCCTTCATGGGACATACCAGGAGAGGCGGTCCTAGGCCGTATAGGGCTTTAAAGGTTAAAACCGGCACCTTGAACCTGATCCTATACTCCACCGGGAGCCAGTGCAGCTGGTAAAGCACCGGGTAAATGTGATCTCGCAGCGAGGACCCCGTAAGGAGTCTCGCCGCAGCATTCTGCGCCCGCTGGAGTTTCTGGGTCAGTCTCAAGGGCAGCCCCATGTAGAGTGAGCTACAATAATCAAGTCTGGAGGTGACCGTTGCATGGATCACAATGGCGAGTTCAGGGTGAGAGAGGTAAGGAGCCAACTGCTTAGCTTGGCAGAGATGAAAAAATGCCGCCTTTGTAAATTGGAATAGTTGGAACAATTCAAAGGCACCCCAACTGAGGCTTTTGGGCTGTGAGTAAATCCATTTCTGGGGCTCTTCTGGTTAAACAACAACAACAGAATTTCCTCTCCCCAAACCCCTAAGCCCCGATTAACTGTTTTTAATTAAGCAAATGCCGCTTTCCCTCCAGACGGCTCTTTGCCTGCAGAAACGTCACTAATTACAGTAAGGCAAAGGCAGCGTGGCATCTTAGAGCTGCTTGTAGGCGAAGAGAAATGAAAGAAATTCTGGGCCTGGTCTCAGCAAAATAGGTAGGAAGGCACAACACAGTGTAGGTATTGGAAAATTAATAAACGATCTAACAAAAAAGAAAAAAAGGGGGGAGAACGGCCCTCCAGAAAGAACTACAGTGGTGCCCCGCAAGACGAATGCCTCGCAAGACGTAAAACTCGCTAGACGAAAGAGTTTTCCGTTTTGGAGTTGCTTCGCAAAACGAATCTCCTATGGGCTTGCTTCGCAAGACGACAATGTCTTGCGAGTTCCTGCGGGTTTTTTTCCTCCCCGCCCCCCTATTTCTAAGCCGCTAAGCCGCTTAACAGATGATCTGATAAGCCGCTAAAAGCCGCTAATAGCGCTAATCCTCTAATCCATCAATGGGCTTGCTTCGCAAGACAAAAAAACCGCTGGACGAAGAGAATCACAGAACGGATTCTTTTCGTCTTGCGAGACACCACTGTAGAGGTAAAGATAAAGGTACCCCTGACCATTAGGTCCAGTCGCGGACGACTCTGGGGTTGTGCCGCTCATCTCGCTTTATTGGCCGAGGGAGCCGGCGTACAGCTTCTGGGTCATGTGGCCAGTATGACTAAGCCACTTCTGGCGAACGAGAGCAGCGCACGGAAACGCTGTTTACCTTCCCGACGGATCCGTACCAATTTATCTACTTGCACTTTGACGTGCTTTCGAACTGCTAGGTTGGCAGGAGCAGGGACTGAGCAACAGGAGCTCATCCCGTCACAGGGATTCGAACCACCAACCATCCGAACAGCAAGCCCTAGGCTCTGTGGTTTAGTCCACAGCGCCACCCGCATCCCTCCTAACTAGAGGTAATCCTGTATATATTGAATACAGTGGTACCTCAGGTTAAGAACTTAATTCGTTCTGGAGGTCCGTTCTTAACCTGAAACTGTTCTTAACCTGAGGTACCACTTTAGCAAATGGGGCCTCCTGCTGCTGCCACCGGCACCACACAATTTCTGTTCTCATCCTGAAGCAAAGTTCTTAACCTGAGGTACTATTTCTGGGTTAGAGGAGTCTGTAACCTGAAGCATCTGTAACCTGAAGTGTCTGTAACCAGAGGTACCACTGAACAGTGGTACCTTGGGTTACATACGCTTCCGGTTACACACTCCGCTAACCTAGAAATAGTGCTTCAGGTTAAGAATTTTGCTTCAGGATAAGAACAGAAATCATGCTCCAGCAGTGCGGTGGCAGCAGGAGGCCCCATTAGCTAAAGTGGTGCTTCAGGATAAGAACAGTTTCAGGTTAAGTACGGTCCTCCGGAATGAATTAAGTACTTAACCCGAGGTACGACTGTATGTGGAACAGAATGCAGCAAACTCCATTTTTGCACTTCTGCAAATTTTGCAATGCAGCACTCGGCTCAAAAAAAGGTATTTCAAGTTAAAACACATACCGAAATGCTTATTGCTGGGATAAATTGCAAACAGCAAGCACATTCTAGGAGGAAATGCATGTGAAAAGACACATTTGAAGAGAGGGAAATGTACAAATGCAATTTTTCTTGATTGATGCAGAAATAGAGCGGACTTTTGAATGTCCACGTGGAAAATAAAAGTGACATGGACCAGAAAGAGACATATGTGTCCAAGCCTACAAATCTCTGGTGAATATAACAGCTCTCAGCAGCCCCCAGGATCAGAGACAGGATGCCTGTAATTAACCTATTCCTGGGAATCCTGAGTAGGAAATGATTGCGTTCCCTCTAGTCTGTTTGCAGGCTTCCCAGAGGCAATTTCACACCAGACACAGTGAAATTTGCTCCTGCAAGAGACAGGGCTGGCCCAGTGGTGTAGCAAGGTCAGGTGGTACCCAGTGCGGAAAATGTCTTGAAACCCCCCCCCCCCCACATACACACACATTGATTTTTTAAATTTTATTTTTCGCCTGCAAAAATGGTTTGACTTTCTTTCATATTTTCATATTTGCAGCCATACCTCGGGATGAGTACGCTTCGGGTTAGGCAAATTCGGGTTGCGCTCCGTGGCAACCCGGAAGTAACGGAGTGTGTTGCTTCCGGGTTTCGCCCCGCGCGCATGCGCAGGACGGCAAAATGATGTCACACGCATGCGCAGAAGAGCCAAAATGTGACCCGCGCATGCGCAGACGCACAGACTCGGGTTACGTTCGCTTCGGGATGCGAACGGGGCTCTGGAACGGATCCTGTGTGCATCCCAAGGTACCACTGTATTTATTTAATATTTTCTTACAAAGGAATGTAGATTCTGGGCCTCTGATAACAAGTAGGCGACTGTGGACAGATACTTAAATCTACAGGACGGTTTGTGTTTTGGCTTGAGCTATTTTATTTATAGCAGGCATGTCCCAAAAGACTGGATTGACCAAAGTTGTTGAGCTTTTTTTAGGATTTTATACTCCAGGAAATAAACTACCACAGGGGCCAGATGATGATGATGATGATGATTGTTATATAATTTTTATTGAATGATTTTTATGTTACAATAACATTACAACCATGCTACCACTGTCTAGATATAGATGATATTGATATAGAGAAAATTAAATAGGGCGTCCCTAGTGTCATCGGAGAAAAGTTGGAGGGTGTGCCACATCTGGGGGAACCGCCAAGGTTTGACAAAGTTTTTAAGAAACAGTTTAAAAAACCCAGCCCCCAAACCAGCCCAGTCGACTCTGATAATGCAGAGTATCTTTTGCAATTGTGGTTAGTGAAAAACAGAAAGGCAGAGGAATAATGGGAAATGCATACCCCGCTCCGAGCCCAAATGTTCATCCTGGTTCTCTTTGAAATCTCAGATCAGCTGCCAGAACAATAAACAGACTAGAGTCCGACATGGGAAACTGGGCAGGGCCACCCCTTTATCTTTCTCTTTCTCATTCCCTTTCCCCCTCAACCATGTGAATTTATTTTTAAAATAAAATATATATCCTGCCTTTATTCCAGAGATCTCTCAGTACAGCCTATTAGTCCAAGCGCCGTGTGAAATTAGGCATGCGATCTGGTTCTTAAGGTTGCCTAGCCCAGAATAATTGGGATGGGGGGGTGCCTGGCAAGCCTTTGGACCGAAGGGGGTCAAACGAGGTAACTTCTGGAAACCAATTCAGTCTTATGAGGTGATTAGCATTCCTCCCATCTCCCTTTCTGGCTCTCCCTTTCTCTGGATTTTTCTTGACATTCAGTCGAAGATAGGAAGCTGGTTTGATTTTGATTTTTTTTTTGAGAGAGAGAGAAAGGCTGAATAGCTGACGGGTTGCTAAGCGAGTTGCTATGCAAACTGCCAGGGAAGGGAAGATGCCTGCAAAGTGGATTCCTCGGCAAGCGACAGCCACGCCCGGCAACCATCCAGGTCACTGGCACTGGCCAATCCCTCCCTGCGGAAGGAGCAGGAAGAGGCTTCTTCGACTGTCCCTCGGTCCCAGGGCAGAGAGCAGGGCAAAATAACACAGGGCTGACCGTCAAAAGGGATTTTGGAAAATAGGCCTTCCAAATAATGGTTCAAAGAGAGGGAATGTGTTTAGGGAAGTTTTTAATATTTAATGCTGTATTGTTTTTAACACTTGATTGGAAGCCGCCCAGAGTGGCTGGGGAAATTCAGTCAGATGGGCGGGGTATAAATAATAAATTTATTATTATTATTATTATTATTATTATTATTATTATTATTATTATTATTATGCCTCTTGTGTTTTCATAGAATTGTAGGATTGGAAGGAGATCCTGAGAGTCATTCAAAGTGTTGGTGCTGACCTTGAAAGCCCTAAACGTCCTCGGCCCAGTATACCCAAAGGAGCGTCTCCAACCCCATCATCCAGCCCGGACACTGAGGTCCGAGAGCCTTCTGGCGGTTCCCTCCCTGCGAGGAGTGAGAATACAGGGAACCAGGCAGAGGGCCTTCTTGGTGGTGGCGCCCGCCCTGCGAAACGCCCTCCCAGCAGATGTCAAGGAAATAAACAACGATCTGGCTTTTAGAAGACACCTTAAGGCAGCCCTGTTTAGGGAAGTTTTTAATGTTTGACATTTTATTGGGCTTTTAATATTCCGTTGGGAGCTGCCCAGAGTGGCTGGGGAAACCCAGACAGTGTCGTGTAGTGGTTAAGAGTTGTAGACTCGTAATCTGGGGAACCGGGTTCGCTTCCCCGCTCCTCCACATGCAACTGCTGGGTGACCTTGGGCCAGTCACACTTCTCTCAGCCCCACTCACCTCACAGAGTGTTTGTTGTCGGGGAGGAAGGGAAAGGAGATTGTGAGCCGCTTTGAGACTCCTTCGGGTAGTGATAAAGCGGGATATCATATCCAAACTCTTCTTCTTCTTCTTCTTCAGCTCTTAGGTGATTGGAGAACTCATCTTCCACATCGTCATCATCCCAGTTGCCTTCCCACACTTGTTCATCTTCATCTTCAGCAGCTAAGGTTTTTGACTGGGAACTCCTTGAGCTTGCATTTATATCCCAGCTTCTTCTCCAAGGAGTTCTGGAGGGCTGCATCCGACCCCTCATGTCCCTTTGAGACAGGGTCTGATGGCCTGGAAATGGGATCCAGAGGCTGAACCTGAGGAATCCCAGCTTGTACAGGAGTCTCCGCCTCCAGGGGCAGCTGAGCCGGGGCTGGGGCTTGAACCTGAAGGGTCCCCTCACCTGTGCCAGATCCTCAGGAGCAGACACCAGCTGAATCCGCTCTGGTTCCGGAGGTGATGGAGGACCCATTGCCTGCTGAGGTTGCCTCTGGGTCCAGTAACCCTCCAGCCTCTCCTGAGCTGCAGAGGCTCAGGGCAGAGAGGCGGAGGGAACTAAGTTCTCGCAGGAGGAGGGCTCGCCTCCAGGCCAGGAGAGGCGAGTCACCTGTGGACTGCCCTATGCCTCGGAGGAGATAAAAGCTGGCCAGTCCCAGTCCCAGGTTGCGGGAGCAACATTGTTGGTTGCTAGTTCCTGCCTGGACCCTGTCCTGCTTTCTGCCAGAGTTCCTGACCACACCTGACTCCTTGCCTTGGACCTCACTTCAGCCTTGACGGACAGCCTCCATACCAAACCTTTGACCTTGGACTGGACTCGGATCATGCCACACGGTAACCCCCCAGGACCCACACAGGAGGCAAGGAGAGTAGCAGTGGGCTTTGTGGCTGTACACGGATTTCCTCTTTTGCGGGTTTGCTATGCAGTCCCAAATTGGTCGGGATGGATCCTAGCAGTCTGGGCACTCCTCTCCTCTTGCAGGCAACCCAAGTTCTTGGCGAAACAGCAGCTGCCTCGCTCCTCCTCCACCCTCTGGCTCCCTTCGACATCTGCTCTTCCTTCCTGAATTAAAATTCACAAGCGTCACTCACCCGGGGCTGCCCTATCAACGATTCTGAGCAGGATTTTCTTCCCCCCAACGGTGACTTTATCTGACAGTAAGATATGGATTTATATCCCCGTGGAAGGAGCGGCTAAGTTCGGTAACACAATGACCTTTTTGACCCGTAAGCAGCTGGCAGGGGGAGGTTATGCACACCAGGAAATGTCAAGGGGCTGAAGAGAGACCACACTTGGGAGGGAGGGAGTTTGGGAAGGGGAAATGCAAAAGCCAACAGCACCCCATAAATTTTTGGGGAGAGAGGTCTGGAAGAGAGATTCTTGCTTCCTCGTATCAAGAGTTAAGCACAATGGTGACTGCTCCAAGCACATTAAAACTTGGCTAGATTTGCATCTGTCCTCATTTAAACAAGCATTACCCCCCTGAAAATGGAGTTTTCTTGGCAGGAATACTGGAGTGGCTTGCTGGTTCCTCCTCGAGGTGGATCACATTTGGTCTAAACTCTCCACTATGACCGGTCCATCTTGGGTGTCCTGTTCGGCATAGTTCATAGCTTCTTTGAGTTATTCAAGCCCCTTCGCCACGGCAAGGCAGTATCCATTCTGAAGGAAATCAGCCCTGAGTGCTCACTGGAAGGACAGATCCTGAAGCTGAGACTCCAAGACTTTGTCCACCTCATGAGAAGAGAAGACTCCCTGGAAAAGACCCTGATGTTGGGAAAGATGGAGGGCACAAGGAGAAGGGGACGACAGAGGACGAGATGGTGGGACAGTGTTCTCGAAGCTACCAGCATGAGTTTGACAAACTGTGGGAGGCAGTGGAAGACAGGAGTGCCTGGCGTGCTCTGGTCCATGGGGTCACGAAGAGTCGGACATGACTAAATGACTAAACAACAAAGATTTGCATCTGTCCTCATCCACCTTTAAACAAGCATTACCCCTGAAAATACCTAGGCTTGAATAAATCCCAGACACTTAGTTTTGCAAATAAGTGAATGTTTTAATCATGGAGTTGACAGAAGTCACAGCAAACAAGTCTCCATCTGCTGGCAGTAAAACCAAGAGGGGAAAGGTTCCAAAGAACTTTAAAAAGGAAAAGAACTTGGTTTCCTTACCAAATGGATCGTGCAATGTTTGGGTTAGCAGGCTGCAGATGCAGGCTGTAAAAATCTCTATTCCTTCACTTGGGTTTTCTTGCAGATGGGTGCCATAGCTGTCTGGTCCCTTGATTGTTCCAGGAATCCTGGGGTGGGGTGGGGTGGGCAGGACAGAGGCTGCTGAGAGTCTTTGAAATCGACACTTTCCTGAATTTTGCAATGTAGTTCTCCAGCCAAGCAATGTGTGCAAAGATGCATTTAATAACATAAGGTAAAGGTAAAGGGACCCCTGACCATTAGGTCCAGTCGTGGCCGACTCTGGGGTTGCGGCGCTCATCTCGCTTTATTGGCAGATTTGTACAGTGGTACCTCGGATTAGGGATGTGGGTGGCGCTGTGGTCTAAACCACAGAGCCTAGGGCTTGCTGATCAGAAAGTTGGCAGTTCGAATCCCCGCAATGGGGTGAGCTCCCGTTGCTCAGTCCCTGCTCCTGTCATCCTAGCAGTTCAAAAGCACGTCAAAGTGCAAGTAGATAAATAGGTACCACTCTGGTGGGAAGGTAAACAGTGTTTCCGTGCACTGCTCTGGTTCGCCAGAAGCGGCTTAGTCCTGCTGGCCACATGACCCGGAAGCTGTACGCCGGCTCCCTCGGCCAGTAAAGCGAGATGAGCACCGCAACCCCAGAGTTGGCCACGACTGGACTTAATGGTCAGGGGTCCCCTTACCTTTACCTTTATGCTGGGGCTGTGCAAATTTGAGGTCGATGCAGATCTGTGGGCATTCAAGGACTTTGCCATTGCTTTATATAGAAGAGTGGGGCTCAGCCCCACATCTGCTTCCCCTCCCCTGGCATGCCTCCAACTCCCCCACCCGTTCCCACCACAGCCCCATTTCCCCCTCCCCACCATCATCCCTGACCACTGGTCCTGTTAGCTAGGGATCATGGGAGTTGTAGTTCCAAAACATTTGGAGGGCCGGGTTTGCAGGGTCTTGTTGGGTGTAGCCCCCATTCGTGGCAGATAGCTCTCCCAGCCATTTCCAAAATGCGTAACAAGGGTTCCGGAGGAGAGGAAGGGAAGAGACCCATCTTCCAGCTTTTCTGAGTCCTCTGTGCTCTTTTTTATCTCTGCCTCAGATCAAATAACTTTTCTGCTCTGCCTTGTTCATCAAAGATTTATCAGTCTGACTTACATCTGGGGGGAACTGAGGTCTGAATCTCCCAGCTCGGTTTCCTTCGGTGCGATAAGGCGAGGTCTTTTTGCTTCCCAATCCCTGTACGGTCTTAGCCGGCTACCAAGCCGGTCGGTTTTAGCACCACTTCCCATCACAGCTTCTCAGCTACGATAAATAAGCCTTGTGAGATGTACAGGGAGTCACACGTTCTTCCTCGATGGAAACGGCATGTGTTCTCGATCTCTCGGGATTCTCCTTCATTTCATAGCCATGTTCGCGTGAGTCTGATTTGCTGCCTGAATTCACTGCCCCCACTATGTACCTTACACCTTCTGAAGCGATCAAAGAGTGATCCTCTCAGACCATTTGCAAAGGTATTGCCTGTTCCTCTGCTTGGTTTCTGCACGTTTCAGGTGATTGTGAGACACTCAGTGTTTAACATTCCCTGCCATGTCCTGGAATGATGTTTTGGCATTGCAGGAAATCTAAGATGGGGTATATCACAGTTGGAATGTACAGTGGTACCTCGGGTTACAGACGCTTCAGGTTACAGATGCTTCAGGTTACAGACTCCGCTAACCCAGAAATAGTACCTCGGGTTAAGAACTTTGCTTCAGGATGAGAACAGTAATCCTGGCGGGGGTCCAAACAGGAATGGTGATGCCAATAAGGCTAAGCCTTCCAAGAAATGCCCAAAGTGCGGTAAAGGCTATCATTGGGCAAATCAGTGCAGGAGTTTGGGAAACTCCTTAAGGGCCCCACTCCCGGGCCAGGACAAATAGGGAGCCCCCCCCCCCGCCGCCGTTAGTCTCCACTATTAAAACCATCTCAAAGGATACACGCTCTGATTTTACCATCGACTTAATTAATCAAAAAACCAAAGACACTGTTTTACCCGGTGAAATTGTGCTTATGACCACCCAATTACCTCCTAAAGTCGCAGGCTTAATTTTACCCAAATTTTCTGCGACCAAAGAAGGAATCCAGGTTATTCCTGGTGTTCTGGATCCTTTATCCCACTCTTGATATTGCCGCTCTGTGAAATTGACTAACGATTGTGATGCTTTTGTCTCCTTTTTCAGTAGGTCTGAATATATCTCTTTAGTTGTTTCTCTCCTAGGAGTCCCTGGATTGGCTGTACAGAATCGTGTGAACATTAATTCTTCAGCTTATTCTGCAGAAAAAGCCCTGAATTTTACTTCACAAGCTTCTCACCTTTTGAATAAAGAACAGAGTGAATTTCACTATGGACTTTTACAAATCGTTCTGCTATCACTATTTGCTGATGCTTCATCATTATGGCTGTGAAAAAGTGGACAACATGTGCTGTTTTAATATTACTGATAATTCCAAAGCCATTCAAAGCCAAATCTCTCATTTGCAAAATCTTACACATCACATTAAACAGGACGTTGGTTTTCTGGCCTCTGGGATTCTTTCACCCAGTGGCTTACTACCTAATCTTACTTGGCTTCGTAATCTCTTTCAATATGCCCTTGTCATTATATGCATCTTAATTTTGTTATGTTGCTTCCTTCAATGCGTTCCTGGCCTCATAAGTCTTTTCTCTCGGCTTCTCTCTCCCCCTCAACCACCTAATAAACTCCTTGCTGCCTACTTTGCGAAATGGCAACACCAACAGTAAACCTAAGGTGAGATGTGGACGGATTTACTTTGGGCATGCGTTGGCAAACCACGTATCCCGAAGTATTCTTGTCCCATCGATCCTGGACGGATTTATTTTGGGCATGCGTTGGCAAACCACGTATCCCGAAATATTTTTTGTCCCATCGACCCTGGCGAACCTATTTTGGGCATTTGTTGGCACACCACTAATCCTGAAATATTTTTGCCTTATTTACCCAGAATGCCTCGCAAACAAGAAAAGAAAGGGGGAGATAAAGGGAAGTCTTCTTTCTACACATAACTGTTAGTCTCTTTCTGCACAAAACTGCTCCATTTTGGGGAAGTTTTGCTCCTCTTTTTTCTTGCTTTTTAAGAAGTCATGCTCATAGGTTTTTCCCTGCTTTTGCACACACTATACGAACCTGCTCTTCACGCCTAGCTGATCACAAAACCTGATTTCATTGTTACATGATATGATCAATCATTAAGTAACAGACATCCCAAGCTCATGGAAAACAAACTGTACTTGCTCTCCATGCCTAGCTGACCATAACTATAGAACCCGATTGTTATATTGTTTGTGCCAATTAATCCCTAGTTACAATTCAATTAGGAGGCTTCATGCCTGTCTAGTTCTAGCTCCGATTCTCAGCCTTCTCTCCATCAATGATAAATGATCACATGTAATCCCCACCTTTCAGATGTAATTCCCGCCTTAGTACTTATGTTAACCAATTACAAGTTTCTGTGTGTATGTATCAACCAATCAACCACAGGCCCACCTGGGGCAATGCTTGCAATATTCAATAAAATAGGTTCTCAGGGTCCGCCCTGACAGACGCCTAGCTACACCTGCCTCTCTCGTCTCCCGTGATTTTTCATTCCTACACTCTGGCAGCGTGGCGGCAGCAGGAGGCCCCATTAACTAAAGTGGCGCTTCAGGTTAAGAACACTTTCAGGTTAAGAATGGACCTCCAGAATGAATTAAGTTCTTAAGGTAAAGGGACCCCTGACCGTTAGGTCCAGTTGCAAACAACTCGGGTTGCAGTGCTCATCTCGCTTTATTGGTCGAGGGAGCCGGCGTACAACTTCCGGGTCATGTGGCCAGCAGGACTAAGCCGCTTCTGGCGAACCAGAGCAGCGCACGGAAACGCCGTTCACCTTCCCGCCGGAGCGGTACCTATTGATCTACTTGTGCTTTGATGTGCTTTTGAACTGCTAGGTTGGCAGGAGCAGGGACCGAGCAACAGGAGCTCACACCGTTGCGGGGATTCGAACCGCCAACCTTCTGATCGGCAAGTCCTAGGCTCTGTGGTTCAGGCCACAGCGCCACCCACATCCCTAACCCGAGGTACCACTGTACAAATCTGCCAAATTTGCTTTCTCTCTGTTCTGTTCTGTTCTGTTCTGTTCTCTGTTCTGTTTTGAACATGTGGAACTGGAACTAGAACTAGAACTGGAACTAGAACAAGAACTAGTTCCTTTAAAAAGGCATAGGCAGACTTGGCCCTCCAGATGTTTTTGGGACTACAACTCCCATCATCCCCAACCACTGGTCCTGTTAGCTAGGGATCATGGGAGTTGTAGTCCCAAAACATCTGGAGGGCCAAGTTTGGGGGTGCCTGCCTTAAAAGAAAAAAAGAACTTTCCAAGCTCTGGGCATTATGCAGGATCAGACTGGCTGCAGGGCTTCCGAATGCAACCTCTTACGAAGGACTGGCATTGTAGCAACACAGACTGCTTTTCAATGCAAGGCCCCAGGAACGAATCAAATTGCCTCCTGCCCAGGGGTGAGCCAACCTGCCAACTTTGGTTTCTCGTTTTTGCAACCTCAAGTTTGGTTCTCTGCATTCCAACATTAGATTGCCCCTTCTCATTATCCCCTTCTCCTTGTGCCCTCCGTCTTTCCCAACATCAGGGTCTTTTCCAGGGAGTCTTCTCATGAGGTGGCCAAAGTATTGGAGCCTCAGCTTCACGATCTGTCCTTCCAGTGAGCACTCAGGGCTGATTCCCTTCAGAATGGAGAGGTCTGATCTTCTTGCAGTCCATGGGACTCTCAAGAGTCTCCTCCAGCGCCACAATTCAAAAGCGTCAATTCTTCGGTGATCAGCTGTCAGGGGTTCAGGAGCAGAGGCGAGGGCAAGGGAGGAAACAGAGAGTGAAGGGGAGGAGTCCGAAGGAAAGATGAGCGATGACGACGACCCGCGATCTCCGTGTCTTTCCAGTGAATCGGAAGATTCACAGAAAGGAGTGCCAGTGACCAGAACAAGGGGGGAGCTTAGGGGGACACCCCAGGAAGAAGGGACAAAAGGGGGTTCAGAGAGCAGCAGTTGGAAATCGGGGCCAACATTCCCAACAGAGCGCAGTGGGGAAGAAGGGCGCCAGGCATCGGGATCAGGCGGCTCGCCGCAGGGGGGAGGACATGAGTCAGGAGTGGCCACACCTCCATCGGAGAGAGAAGAAACAGTCAAACTGTTCAAATGCACAGGAAGGCGGCACAGTAAGCAGCCCGGAAAGGGAGCCAGGTCCTAAAGCCCGCCGCAAGGAGACAGAAGGGTCCGGGGGGTCAGCGTCAGAAGAGTCCCGGAAGGAAGAGACCACGGGGGGCAGAGGGACCCAGAGAAGAACGGTCAGGAGGAAAAGGTGGAGTAAGGCTAGGGTATTAAGTTGGTGTACAGGAGGCGGAGACTCAGACGGAGCTTCGCCGGTCTAGCTTATAAGACATAGAGTTGCGCGCTACAGCTTGAAAATGGAAACTGTAAATCAATAAAGACTTTTATACAGTGAATGCTGGCTAGCGTGATCCT
The DNA here is from genome assembly GCF_965113315.1 of Podarcis vaucheri. Lineage (NCBI taxonomy): Eukaryota > Metazoa > Chordata > Lepidosauria > Squamata > Lacertidae > Podarcis > Podarcis vaucheri. Next base: position 6,940,342 of record NC_138756.1, on the reverse strand, counting down.
CTGTGAGCTCGGATCTGGAAGCAGCTCTGACATCAGCCTTCTTTATGGTCCAGCTCTCACTTCCATACATCACTACTGGGAAAACCATAGCTTTGACTATATGGATCTTGGTCGGCAAGGTGATGTCTCTGCTTTTTAAGATGCTGTAAGATGGAGCAGGAACCGACAAGCCACTCCAGTATCCCTGCCAAGAAAACTACATGGACAAAGACAACAGGCATATCACTACCCTAAGGAGTCTCAAAGCAGCTAACATTCTCCTTTCCCTTCCACCCCACAATCTGTGAGGTGAGTGGGGCTGAGAGACTTCAGAGAAGTGTGACTGGCCCAAGGTCACCCAGCAGCTGCATGTGGAGGAGCGGGGAAGCGAACCCGGTTCCCCAGATTACGAGTCCACCGCTCTTAACCACTACACCACACTGGCTCTGGAGTTTGTCACCCGAAGCGTCTGTAACCCGAGGTACCACTGTATCTTTTTTGGAGGGGGAATCACAGGTTTCCCATTGCTACAGTGCTTCTCCCTGCCCCTGCCCCCACCCCTCACTGGCTTGAGAGATGCCCATAAAGCAAGCTTTCGCATCAGGCTCTTCCTGCCGAGGCCACAAATATAATGTCCATTTCCGCAGAGTTACTTAGCTCGTTGGGGTGAGTAATAACGTTATCCGCCATCAGCTCCTTTGCCAGTGCGGCGGCTCCAGCTCCCCCCCCCCCTTCTCCTTACAGAGCGCCATTAATTAACGGCCATGAACTTTTACGCGCCCTTTTTATGCTGCCAGGGACGACGTTCTGTCCGTAATGCTCTAGCTTCCTTGCTTCTTTTATGGAGCCATCGGTGGGTAAGGAGGAAGGGTGGGGAGAGGAGAAAGAGGGCTGAGATGTGCGCAGGTGACACTTGACGCCACAGCGATGCTCCGGTGATCCTTAGAGAGTCTCTCCAGACTTTGGAGTTGTGGATTACGTGGGCTTCTCTCTGAAGTGGAACCGATGAGTTCGGTTACGCCGTTTTTTCATTTCCCAAGTTTCATACACGGGCAATTTGCCACGGCGCCGAATGCCTTCAATGCGTTTTATGCTGCATTACTGATGTGAGGCTGCATGCGCCTGGCATGTAGAAGGCCTCAGACTCATCCCCAACATCATCTCCAGTCAGGTCTGGGGAAAGCAGTGCAGAACCCTTATTACGCATTTTGGAAATGGCTGGGAGAGCTATCTGCTATGAATGGGGGCCACACCCAACAAGACCCTGCAAACTCAGCCCTCCAAATGTTTTGGGACTACAACTCCCATGATCCCTAGCTAACAGGACCAGTGGTCAGGGATGATGGTGGGGAGGGGGAAATGGGGCTGTGGTGGGAACAGGTGGGGGGAGTTGGAGGCATGCCAGGGGAGGGGAAGCAGATGTAGGGCTGAGCCCCACTTTTCTATATAAAGCAATGGCAAAGTCCTTGAATGCCCACAGATCTGCATCGACCTCAAATTTGCACAGCCCCAGCATAAAGGTAAAGGTAAAGGGACCCCTGACCATTAGGTCCAGTCGTGCAGGAGTGTTTCACCCAATGTGGGGCTCAAAGCCATGACCCTGGAAGAGGCGTCCTGATTCCCCTCCTTCCACCAAGGAGGCCCCTTCCTTTGCTTCATGGCTTGGCCATCACTGTACACCTTGTTCATTCATTCATTCATTCATTCAACCTATCTGAAACCATCAAAGGTAAAGGGGACCCTGACCATTAGATCCAGTCGTGGCCGACTCTGGGGTTGTGGTGCTCATCTCGCTTTGGCCGAGGGAGCCGGCGTACACCTTCCAGGTCATGTGGCCAGCATGACTAAGCCACTTCTGGCGAACCAGAGCAGCGCACGGAAACACCATTTACCTTCCCGCTGGAGCGGTACCTATTTATCTACTTTCACTTTGATGTTCTTTCAAACTGCTAGGTTGGTAGGAGCAGGGACCGAGCAATGGGAGCTCACCCCGTCGCGGGGATTCGAACCGCCGACCTTCTGATCGGCAAGTCCTAGGCTCTGTGGTTTAACACATAGTGCCACCCACATCCCTATGGTAAAGGGACCCCTGACCATTAGATCCAGTCGTGACCGACTCTGGGGTTGCGGCGCTCATCTCGCTTTATTGGCTGAGGGAGCCGGCGTACAGCTTCCGGGTCATGTGGCCAGCATGACTAAGCTGCTTCTAGCAAACCAGAGCAGTGCACGGAAACACCAGCTACCTTCCCGCCGGAGCGGTACCTATTTATCTATAGGAGCAGGGACTGAGCAACAGGAGCTCACCCTGTCGCGGGGATTAGAACCACTGACCTTCTGATCGACAAGTCCTAGGCTCCGTGGTTTAACCCACAGCGCCACCCGCGTCCCTTGAGCAATGATGGAGAATGGTTAAATTGGCAAAAATGTATAAAAACAAAAAGAAAGAGTGTTGGAGATGTGAAACAGAAGGTACGTTTTATCATATGTGGTGGGACTGTAAGAAGGTAAAAGCCGACTGGGAAATGATATACAATGAATTGAAGAAAATGTTAAAAATAACTTTTGGGGAAAAACAAACCAGAAGCCTTTTTATTAGGTATTTTAGGTCGAGACATACCAAAAGAAATGAGGACTTTATTTATGTATGCCACTACAGCAGCAAGAATGTTGATTGCACAAAATTGGAAGACTGGAGAAATACCAACTAAAGAACAATGGCAAGAGAAGTTGATGAACGATGCAGAACTGGCAAAAATGACAAACTAAGAGAAAAAGACAACAGAGACTTTGAAAAAGATTGGGAATCATTCATATTATATTTGCAGAAACAAAGAAAGTCAATAGACTTGATGGCAGGATTTAAATAAACATTCACATTATCAGCATCAGAAAATGTTCAGAAGATAGTGAAATATGATGGTGTATTTACTTTTGTTTTTTAGGTTTGATGTTATGCTATTAATAACTTTTTCTGTTGAGAGATAGCAAAGTGGGTGAAAATAGAAACAAACAAGAAACGCAAGTTGGGGGAAGTCTTGTAGGGGAGGGAGGGAGGAATATATAGTAAATGTTAAGAATTTCAGATGTATGTAATGAATGAAAAAGAAAAATGAATTAAAAAACATTATTAAAAAGGAGAGAGAGAGAGAGAGAGAGAGAGAGAGAGAGAGAGAATGGAAGACTCGCTGGCCTTGGGGAGCTCAATAATAATAATAATTTATTATTTATACTCCGCCCATCTGGCTGGGCTTCCCAGTATATATTACAGTATATTAAAATACTGTAATAGATCAAAGATTAAAAGCTTCCCTAAATAGGGCTGCCTTCAGATGTCTTCTAAAAGTCTGGTAGTTGTTGTTCTCTTTGACATCTGGTGGGAGGCCGTTCCACAGGGCGGGTGCCACCACCAAGAAGGCCCTCTGCCTGGTTCCCTGTAACTTTGCTTCTCGCAATGAGGGAACCGCTAGAAGGCCCTCGGAGCTGGACCTCAGTGTCCAGGTAGAACGATGGGGGTGGAGACGCTCCTTCAGATATACTGGACTGAGGCCATTTAGGGCTTTCAAGGTCAGCACCAACACTTTGAATTGTGCTCGGAAACGTACTGGGAGCCAATGTAGGTCTTTCAAGACCGGTGTTATATGGTCTCGGCAGCCGTTCCCAGTCACCAGTCTAGCTGCCGTGTTCTGGATTAGTTGTAGTTTCCGGGTCACCTTCAAAGGTAGCCCCACGTAGAGCGCATTGCAGTAGTCCAAGCACAGATATTTCCAGATGGTTTTTGAGATCCTCCTCTTTGTGTTGTCTAGACGCAAGATGGGCAACTCCAAAGCCATGCCCAGCACACTGTTTTCTAAAAGGAAGGTTGGGTGATTATTCCAAACACACGTACGCTCACACATATAGTGCCTTGATTAGGAAAGTTCATTATGGTGGAAGGGAGCTTCCGGCATTCGGGAGTTCATTAAGGGAAATGGGCCATTAAGGGAAAATGAAGCAATTTTGGGGCGGGGGTGGTGGGTACTTTGGCTCCGTAATGGAGAAACTCCTTCCTTCCCTTGGGCTTTGCGTCTCCAGTCAGTGGTAAGGGAACTAGCAAGGAAGGAAAGGGAAACCAGGCTGAGAAAGCTTTAAACATGAGGACTAAAAGCTGGGTAGTGAAGCTGAGAGGCGACTGCTGCAATTTCGTGTTCGTCCGAGGACAGAAATGGAAATCGCAGGAGTGGATATGAGCAGTGTTTGCAGAATGTGAATACAGTGGTACCTCGGGTTAAGTACTTAATTTGTTCTGGAGGTCCGTTCTTAACTTGAAACTGATCTTAACCTGAAGCACCACTTTAGCTAATGGGGCCTCCTGCTGCCGCTGCACCACCAGAGCACGATTTCTGTTCTCATCCTGAAGCAAAGTTCTTAACCCGAGGTACTAAACATCCACCTAAACATTAGGAAGAACTTCCTGACAGTAAGAGCTGTTCGACAGTGGAATTTGCTGCCAAGGAGTGTGGTGGAGTCTCCTTCTTTGGAGGTCTTTAAGCAGAGGCTTGACAACCATATGTCAGGAGTGCTCTGATGGTGTTTCCTGCTTGGCAGGGGGTTGGACTCGATGGCCCTTGTGGTCTCTTACAACTCTATGATTCTATGATTCTATGTACCACTGTATTTGCAGACTGTTTGCAAATATGAGCAGCATTCGCCAATGCTGGGGTTTTTTTAGTCTGCAAATGATTGTATTGTTTTATGCAGGGGTTGTTGGTTTCTTTACCTCCCCCCCCCCATGCATTGGAATCAGTTGAGTCATTAATTGTGCAAGTTTTGCCCATTGCAGTTAACAAGCTGAGGTTTTAGCAGGAGCTGAACTGCAGCAGTTTCCCAGTAGTGATGTATGGAAGTGAGAGCTGGACCATAAAGAAGGCTGATCGCCAAAGAATTGATGCTGAGAGCCAGTGTGGTGTAGTGGTTAAGAGCGGTAGTCTCGTAATCTGGGGAACCAGGTTCGCGTCTCCGTTCCTCCACATGCAGCTGCTGGGTGACCTTGGGCCAGTCACACTTTTCTGAAGTCTCTCAGCCCTGCTCACCTCACAGAGTGTTTGTTGTGGGGGAGGAAGGGAAAGGAGAATGTTAGCTGCTTTGAGACTCCTTAAAGGGAGTGAAAGGCGGGATATCAAATCCAAACTCTTCTTCTTCTTCTTCTTCTTCTTTTGAATTCTGGTGCTGGAGGAGACTCTTGAGAGTCCCATGGACTGCAAGAAGATCCAACCTCTCCATTCTGAAGGAAATCAGCCCTGCGTGCTCACTGGAAGGACAGATCCTGAAGCTGAGACTCCAAGACTTTGGCCACCTCATGAGAAGAGAAGACTCCCTGGAAAAGACCCTGGTGTTGGGAAAGATGGAGGGCACAAGGAGAAGGGGACGACAGAGGACGAGATGGTTGGACAGTGTTCTCAAAGCGACCAGCATGAGTTTGACCAAACTGCGGGAGACAGTGGAAGACAGGAGTGCCTGGTGTGCTCTGGTCCAGGGGGTCACAAAGAGGCGGACACGACTAAATGACTAAACGACAACGAACTGCAGCGGAATGGAAGCAGCACTGACTGTGATGAACCAAGGGCAGGACAGTAATCTTTGCATTCCTTGCTGCATCTTAGCAACCACAGCAGCATATTGATTGTCCCCACCACCACCACCCATGCTCCTTTCTTTCCTCTCCACTCAGCTCTCCTGCAAAATTCCTGCAAGACAAGGGCGGGTGGAGAGAGGTTAGAAGTAACCCCCTGCTTTTTTCCTTTCTGCTGCTGCAGCAGCAGCTGGAGAATTTACAGCGCGCACTTCATAACCCTAAGTGTTTCTCAGACAGCTGTTGGTAAACATTACAAATTATTCTGTCTCATCTCCGGCACAGAGCACGCCTGTGCTACCCAGCAGAGAAGCCGGGAACTGGTGCAAAATTTTACAGGCTTCCCTGGGAGAGAAATAAGATCCCTTCCATCCTCTGACACAGTTGAAAGGGAGGAGATTATCAGAGGGCAAAAAGAAAAATGGCCCCCTCTCCGAACTTAGAATTGTAGAGTTGCAGAATTGGAAGGGAAACCCCCCCCCCCAAGGGATTCTACCAAATGGCGGCCTTGCCGCAGGTGACGGCGCAGATTTCGAACCTGCCGTAAATCTGCATCACGCCGTGGAAATCTCCCGAAGAACTTGAGGATGCTGTGATCTGTGTGGTGTGGAGAGTGTGGATTGTGAAACCTGCCTGCGTAGCTCAGCTGGTTAGAGCCTGGTGTAGATGGCGCTGAGGTTGCAGGTTCGATCCCTGCATATCCCTGCATTGCAGGGGCAGATTGGTGTTTTCCCAAACTTGGGGTCTCTCCAGCTGTTTTCGAACTACAGTTCCCATCATCCCTGACTACTGGTTCTGCTAGCTAGGGATAATGGGAGTTGTAGTCCAAAAAGAGCTGGAGACCCATGTGGCGATCACACACAGGGCCCCCGGACGTTTGACGGTCTGTTGACCCTGTGCCGCCACTGCGATTGCCTTTTCCGCTGCCACCACCCCGTATCTCACGGGGACACACAGAGTCCAGTCAGTTGTTAATATAAACAAATAATCAAGTTTATTTTTAAATGCAGGAACAAGCTTATGGTTTCAGTTAATTTTTCTCTTGTCAGTTTCTTATTCTTAGTTCCTAACAACTCCAAACTGGTTATTCCCAACTAGCTATCTGACTCCACCTAACAATTCCTCTCACTCTCTCACAATACAACTCTGCCAACCCACAACTAAACCTCCCTCTTCCTTCTTCAACTCCCAAACCTCAAATCAACCTTCAAAACCTCAACTGACTTTCAAAACCTCCCACTCTACCTTTTATTCCCCCTTGCATTCTCAATGGCCAATCACATCACACCTATTTTAACCCTTTCCTTATGGCCCATTCTAGGAGGCAAACGCCACAACCCAAGTTTGGGAAAATGTTGGACTAAGTGGTCCTTTGCATAGCTACAATTTCATGATTCTGCAGAGGCTGGTAACTCGTAACTGCTGCCTCCTGTGCTGTTTTTGCTGCCAGTGTTTGAAAAGGAAAAGGTTCTGCCCTTCTTTCCCTGGTCCTCGGACCCTAGTTGGCACAAAGAGTCGTTAAGAAAGAGTACTTTGCAGAATGATGCATTTATTCTTAAAATCTTCTTCTACATCCACAACCGACAGCTTTTATACATATCAAACGCAACCAGCTTTTTACCATCCAACCAGCCTACCACCACACAATCAATGACCACTCTATATATACAGGCATATGTAGGTGAAAGGTGTCAGGGTCCGGGTTACAGGCAGTTGGAGTCCCGGCTTGGTACGTCGGGACCGGGGTAGAGGTCGGGAATCAGGAATCAGCAGCCCAGGGTCAGCAGCCCAGGGGTGAGGAAACTGTTGTTGTTGTTGAGTCGTTTAGTCGTGTCCGACTCTTCGTGACCCCCTGGACCAGAGCACGCCAGGCACTCCTGTCTTCCACTGCCTCCCGCAGTTTGGTCAAACTCATGCTGGTAGCTTCGAGAACACTGTCCAACCATCTCGTCCTCTGTCATCCCCTTCTCCTTGTGCCCTCCATCTTTCCCAACATCAGGGTCTTTTCCAGGGAGTCTTCTCTTCTCATGAGGTGGCCAAAGTGTTGGAGCCTCAGCTTCAGGATCTGTCCTTCCAGTGAGCACTCAGGGCTGATTTCCTTCAGAATGGAGAGGTTTGATCTTCTTGCAGTCCATGGGACTCTCAAGAGTCTCCTCCAGCAGCATAATTCTAAAGCATCTATTCTTCGGCGATCAGCCTTCTTTATGGTCCAGCTCTCACTTCCATACATCACTACTGGGAAAATCATAGCTTTAACTATATGGACCTTTGTTGGCAAGGTGATGTCTCTGCTTTTTAAGATGCTGTCTAGGTTTATCATCACTTTTCTCCCAAGAAGCAGGCGTCTTTTAATTTTGTGACTGCTGTCACCATCTGCAGTGATCATGGAGCCCAAGAAAGTAAAATCTCTCACTGCCTCCATTTCTTCCCCTTCTATTTGCCAGGAGGTGATGGGACCAGTGAGGAAGCTAAGAAGCTGCTGGAAGCCATGTTGAGTTCAGTGCCGTGAGTCCAAGCCTTGTGGAACTCCCTGCCAATGGAAATTCGGCAGACACCCTCCTCGCCGAACTTCAGGCACTTTCATATCCCATCAGGCACTTTTTGGGGGGTTCATAATGAATGTTTAATGTTTTATTCTTTGTATCACTTATGTAGTGCTAATGATTAATCAGCATATAAATGCTTTATTTAAAGAAGAATGCCTTTGCAGAGGAAGAAAAAAATAAGATGGGTCTGGGAACATATGGCAGGAACATAGGTAGTTGTCCTATTTGTCCATTAAGCCCAGTATCACCTTCTCTGATTGACAACATCCCTGGAGCATCTAAGGCAAAAAAAAAGAAGAAGTATTTTCTATCACCTGCCACCTGCTCCATTCTTGATGGAGATACTGGGGACTAAGCCGTTGGCTTTCTACTTACAAGGCATGTGGTCTGTCTGTGAGTTATGTGCCCCACACACCTCTGAAAGATGCTGCAGGTATGCTAGGTGAAGAGATAATTAAAGTGGAGAGGTGGGAGGGAGGGAGGGAGCAGACTCGGGTTGCTTTGCAAAGTTTGAAAACCTGCTGACAACCACACGTTTAACTTTACGAGGGAGATATTTGTGGTGCTGCCGTTCCATCTGCTCATGTAATTGGGGCAGTCGCACTGACCCACACACCAGCGTGTGGAGATGGAGTGTGAAGATTGTTGAAGTCCGGCAGCTCAAACAAATAGGTGGGAGAGCAGCTTTCCCACACGACACATTCTCTCTTGCTTCAAGTATCCTTGTAAGAATGCAATATAGTGAATTGGGGGATGTTGCCTCCTCCTCCTCCTCCTCCTCCTCCTTCTTCTTCTTCTTCTTCAACTTCCCTCATTATGGATGCACAAAACCAAGCGACTTCTTCTTATGGAAGCCAAAAGGGAAGTAATAGTGCCACTGTATTCTGCTCTGGTCAGACCTCACCTGGAGTACTGTGTCCAGTTCTGGGCACCACAGTTCAAGAAGGACACTGACAAACTGGAACGTGTCCAGAGGAGGGCAACCAAAATGGTCAAAGGCCTGGAAACGATGCCTTATGAGGAACGGCTAAGGGAGCTGGGCGTGTTTAGCCTGGAGAAGAGGAGGTTAAGGGGTGATATGATAGCCATGTTCAAATATATAAAAGGATGTCACCTAGAGGAGGGAGAAAGGTTGTTTTCTGCTGCTCCAGAGAAGCGGACACGGAGCAATGGATCCAAACTACAAGAAAGAAGATTCCACCTAAACATTAGGAAGAACTTCCTGACAGTAAGAGCTGTTCGACAGTGGAATTTGCTGCCAAGGAGTGTGGTGGAGTCTCCTACTTTGGAGGTCTTTAAGCAGAAGCTTGACAACCATATGTCAGGAGTGCTCTGGTGGTGTTTCCTGCTTGGCAGGGGGTTGGACTCGATGGCCCTTGTGGTCTCTTCCAACTCTATGATTCTATGATTCTATGACCCACGCTATGACAGAGCTCAGATCACGACTTAAGGCTGATTCACCTTCTTTGGGAGCTCTCCGTGGTCCTGAACAGTCTAGTTTACTGCCACTCCTTAAACCAGCGGTTCTCAACTTGTGGGACCCCAGATGTTGTTGGACTACAACTCCCATCATCCCTGAGCTCTGGCCTTGCTAGCTAGGGGTGATGGGAGTTGTAGTTCAACCACATCTGGGAACCCACAGGTTGAGAAAGGCTGCCTTAAACAATCCTGAGTTAGAAAGTTCAGTGGTCTATCTAAACATTCTTCTCCAGTTAGCCCTTTAACCAGAACCATGAGGACTGGACCTTACTTTGTCTTCAGGAGAAGGATCACAGTACAGTGGTACCTCGGGTTAATTCGTTCTGGAGGTCCATTTTTAACCTGAAACTGTTCTTAACCAGAAGCACCACTTTAGCTAATGGGGCCTCCTGCTGCCGCCGCGCCGCCGGAGCACGATTTCTGTTCTCATCCTGAAGCAAAGTTCTTAACCCGAGGTAATATTTCTGGGTTAGCGGAGTCTGTAACCTGAAGCGTATGTAACCCGAGGTACCACTGTACAGAAGAAGAGCACTGAACATATCGTCCCTACAAACCTTTCTCCTTAAAATCGCCACTCCAAAGGCAAAACAGGCCACCTAGCTAACCCAGAAATAGTACCTTGGGTTAAGAACTTTGCTTCAGGATGAGAACAGAAATCGGGCTCCGGCGGTGTGGCAGCAGCAGGAGGCCTCATTAGCTAAAGTGGTGCTTCAGGTTGAGAACAGTTTCAGGTTAAGAACAGACCTCCAGAACGAATTAAGTTCTTAACCCGAGGTACCACTGTAAATGCATTTTTTTAAAAGAAGCCCAAAACAGCTAGTTCGCAGTGTGCAAAACTTCGCTTTGCACCATCCCAGAACATCAGAAAACTGCGGCTAATTAAATTGCGGGGGGCGGGGGAGAGAACCCTCAAGTCCAAGCGAGCATGGCGTTCATGATTAAGGGAGCTGAGTCGGGCAACTCTGCCTGCCGCTGCTCCCACAGAGATCATGCACCAAAGTGACAGGGTAGCTGAAGTCATGATAACGAACTCAACTGCCTCGGTCTCTCTCCCTCTCCCCCCCCCCCGCCCCTTCTCAAGGAATGTGCCGTAATTGGAGTGACATGGTGGAAAATCAGCCTGAATGAATGAGGTCACCTGCTTTATAAATAATTCATCAAGCACACGTGTTAATATAGAAACCCACCCTCCCCCCGGTTTGTCCATCAGGGAGAGTCAAAAATGAAGGATGGAGAGCGGAGGGAGGGAGGGAGGAAACAGAGGGTTGTTGTTGTTTTTTTTAAAAAAGGCTTTAAAATAAATTGTTTTAAATACTACGCCTGCACTTGATAAAGATCCTAGCGTGTTGGGCACTTCTGTCGCAAATGGGTAAGGGTCGACTCTTCCAAAGGCATGCCTTTGTTTTGCCAGAGCTACAGAGAAAGAACGCCCTTTTCTTCGAAACATGCAAATTTATGCCGTTTCCGTTGACCAATCGGCTAGAAAGCCATTGGCCAAGAGCTCCATAATGTTGTTATGCAAATCTATGGTGCAGCCACATGATGATGATGATGATAACAACAATAATAATTTATACCCCACACATCTGGCTGGATTTCCCCAGCCACTCTGGGCAGCTCCCAACAGAATATAAAAAACACAATAAAACATCAAACATTAAAAACCTCCCTAAACAGGGCTGCCTTCAGATGACTTCTAAAAGTCAGATAGTTGTTTATTTCCTTGACATCTGATGGGAGGGCGTTCCACAAGGAGGGCGCCACCACCGAGAAGGCCCTCTGCCTGGTTCCCTATTATCTTCGCTTCTCACAGGGATGGAACCACCAGAAGGCCCTCAGAGCTAGACGATCAGGAGTATCTGTGACTACTGTGTACAGTTCTGGTCACTCAAAAAGGAGTTGTAGAAAAGATTAGGCAGGCTATTCTGGTGTTCTAATTTTGAAAGGAAGACTTCCAGCTCTCTTATAGCAACTGCAATGCAGAAATTGCTCAAGGGACTGTATGCCCCGGCAAACTGTCAGGGGTCAGGAAGATTTTCTCTGTCAAGGGTTCGTTCCCATGGGGCTGATCTGCAGACCAACTGCATTCCATCAGGGAGTAAGCCTGAATTCAGTGCTGGGTGGGATCAGAACCAAAACAGGTGTTGACCGCCTCTTCTAACTCTCTTTCTGCCATCCGCAGGCACCCCTCTCTGACACACCCTTTTCGCATTCCCTGACACCTTCTTTCTTTCTGCCCCCCTCCTTGCCATCCACGTGAAAACAGGCCAACACTACATGCAGTTTGAGGGACACGGGTGGCGCTGTGGGTTAAACCACAGAGCCTAGGACTTGCCAATCAGAAGGTCGGCGGTTCGAATCCCTGCAATGGGGTGAGCTCCCATTGCTCGGTCCCTGCTCCTGTCAACCTAGCAGTTCGAAAGCACACCAGTCCAAGTAGATAAATAGGTACCACTCTGGTGGGAAGGTAAACAGCATTTCCGTGCACTGCTCTGGTTCGCCAGAAGCGGCTCAGTCATGCTGGCCACATGACCCGGAAGCTGTACGCTGGCTCCCTCGGCCAGTAAAGCGAGATGAGCGCCGCAACCCCAGAGTCGGTCACGACTGGACCTAATGGTCAGGGGTCCCTTTACCTTTACATGCAGTTTGACTGGGGACCACATATAGGAATGGCAGGGCAGGGAATTGAATTAGGCTCGGCCCAGTATACCTGAAGGAGCGTCTCCACCCCCATCGTTCTGCCTGGACGCTGAGGTCCAGCGCCGAGGCCTTCTGGCGGTTCCCTCACTGCGAGAAGCGAGGCTACAGGGAACCAGGCAGAGGGCCTTCTCGGTGGTGGCGCCCGCCCTGTGGAACGCCCTCCCACCAGATGTCAAAGAGATAAACAACTACCTGACATTCAGAAGACATCTGAAGGCAGCCCTGTTCAGTGAAGTTTTTAATGTGTGATATTTTAGTGTATTTTTGGTCTTTGTGGAAGCCGCCCAGAGTGGCTGGGGAAACCCAGCGAGATGGGCGGGGTACAAATAATAAATTATTATTATTATTATTATTATTATTATTATTATTATTATTGGCTTACACATAAGAACGGACCTCCCTGATTTGCGCTCCTCTGAATTTTGCAACGCAGTTCTCCGAGCAAGTCATGTGTGCAAGACTGCGTGCGCTAATGTCAAGCATGCGGCAAGATGCACATACCTGTGGAAAGAAAATGCAAAACATTATGCATGATATCGGAGGGAAATAGCTCTGCAAATATGTGTGTATTAGGCAAAACTGCATACAATCGTCGGTGTGTTGGGAGAAATTCGCATTGGAACGCTGGTGAATTTTCACAAGGACAGTTTTAAGCACAAACTGGAAAAACAACCTCTCAAAGGACCTGTTCATGGCATTTTACCATTGCACTGTGGAGAGTGTATTAATTTATGGTCTCTGTGTGTGGTTTGGGAGCTGCACGGTCAGGGGAAAAACATTGCTGTCCAGGGTTGTAAAGACTACGGAGAGAATAATTGGGTGCACTCTTCCCACCTTGGATCAAATCTATGCTTCCAGGTGCCATAAGAAAGCTGCAGAGATAGCGCAGGATAGTACGCACCCCGGAAATGATCTCTTTCAGCTTCTGCCTTCTGGAAGAAGGTACAGGGTTATAAAGGCCAGGACGAGCCGCCTGAGAAACAGTTTCTACCCAAATGCGATTTTGGTTTTAAACGCAGTGTAAGGTAGCCTCTGTGGGAGTATATTGTATTCAATTATGGGGTATCAGAGTTTTTAGGGGGCTAACCAGGTTGGGATAGCTGGGATAGCAGGCTTGTTGTTGTTTTTTTGAATGTCTGGTGTAGATTTTTTTCAAATTCGTTGTTCTGTATGGGACAATGACAATAAGATTATCATATCGTATCATAAACAGTCATAGAACTGTAGAAGATGCAGATGGAACTCATGTGGAAATCTGGAGGACTGGGGGAGGGTATGAGAAACAGCAAAAAACCCCAAGTTGACCGATTCACCTGTCCCCAGATGCCCTCGGAAAAGCAGGTTATGTTGCTCTAACTTCTCCACTGGGTTATGGGAAAAGGGCCATTGCAGGAACGTTAACTCCGGCTTAGCAAGAAGTGCCGTTTTGTGTGCTTCATGGTACCTGCGCGGCACAAACATTAAGCACAGATGACCTCAGTAGGCGGGCGACTGTGGGGGGGGCTGCTTGGGAAGAGCCGTCGTCTACAAAAGGCTGATTGAGGTCAGGGTTTCTGCTAGCTGGCTGGCGGCAGGAGCCGTCGCAGCGCATAGTCAGCTCGGTTCTGCGGCAGAGACATCTGGAATGGCCAGAACAAGGTCCCAATGGGCATTGTTAAGAGTTTCATTACTGCTTCCAACCTTGGATGGTTGCTGGAGGAGGCAGGTCGGAGCTGTGCAGATGCTCATGCTTTGTAAGGTGGGGGCGAAATCAAAGAAGAACAGGCTCCTTTTCCTCCCCCTTTCCAAAATATAATTGAAGGCCCAGCCCGGGAGTGCTCTTTGGCCCGCAAATTGCCTCAAAACCCTGCCTCCTTGTTTAGCAGAGTTGTGGGAGATGGAGAGAGCCTGCCTTTGCTAGTCTGCGCTTAACCCACGTCTCTGAGCAGGGGGTGACAAACCGGGCACAGTGTCAAGGCCGGAATGAAACAGGGTTTGGTGAGCAGGAAGAGGCTGTGGCGGAGAACAGTCCAGAATCAGAGGCAGAAGCTGGAGAGGAAAGAAGTAGAAGGAGAGGAGGAGGAGGAGGAGTTTGGATGTGATATCCCACTTTATCACTACCCTAAGGAGTCTCAAAGCGGCTAACATTCTCCTTTCCCTTCCTCCCCCACAACAAACACTCTGTGAGGTGAGTGAGGCTGAGAGACTTCAGAGAAGGGTGACTGGCCCAAGGTCACCCAGCAGCTGCAGGTGGAGGAGCGGGGAAGCAAACCCGGTTCACCAGATTACGAATCTACCGCTCTTAACCACTACACCACACTGGCTCTCTCTCCTCCTGGGGGGTGGTATTGCTTGTGGGGTGGCAAAGTGGCAACTTTTCTTTATCGGCGAGTTGCTCCACCCCCTTGACCGTTTGGGTTGCCCAAACTGTATCATCTGCATCTGGGTCTCTGTTTAAGCCATGGAGGGGATGTGGGTGGAGCTGTGGTCTAAACCTCTGAGCCTCTTGGGCTTGCTGATCGGAAGGTCGGCGGTTCGAATCCCCACGATGGGGTGAGCTCCTGTTGCTCAGTCCCAGCTCCTGCCAACCTAGCAGTTCGAAAGCATGCCAGTGTCCCATTGTGCCAGAAGTGGTTTAGACCTGCTGGGCACATGACCCAAAAAGCTGTCTGTGGACAAACACCGGCTCCCTCGGCCTGAAAGTGAGATGAGTGCCACAACCCCATAGTCGCCTTGGACTGGACTTAACCGTCCAGCGGTCCTTTACCTTTCCCTTCTTTACCTTTATCTAAACCATGGATGGAAGTGAGAGCTGGACCATAAAGAAGTCTGGTCGTCGAAGAATTGATGCTTTTGAATTATGGTTCTGGAGGAGGCTCTTGAGAGTCCCATGGACCGCAAGAAGATCAAACCTCTCCATTCTGAGGTAAATCAGCCCTGAGTGCTCACTGGAAGGACAGATCCTGAAGCTGAGGCTCCAATACTTTGGCCACCTCATGAGAAGAGAAGACTCCCTGGAAAAGACCCTGATGTTGGGAAAGATGGAGGGCACAAGGAGAAGGGGACGACAGAGGACGAGATGGTGGGACAGTGTTCTCGAAGCTATCAACATGAGTTTGACCAAACTGTGGGAGGCAGTGGAAGACAGGAGTGCCTGGCGTGCTCTGGTCCAGGGGGTCACAAAGAGGCGGACACGACTAAACGACTAAACAACAACCCGTGGAGCGGATTGTGGGAGAGTGCGCTTGAGATTAATCGAGGCACAAGTCCGATGATGTGGTCTGAGAGAGTGGCTTCGCGCCTTGACCATCTGCAGCCACGATCCGCCCGATTCTCCAGACATGTCTCAGGGCAAGAGGCTGCATTAGCAAATCTCCGGCTCTTTCCCGCAGCCTTACAGTTCTATATTCTGCTCAGGGCTGCTTTCATTCCAAGGCATCGGCTGGTTTTGGATATTTCTCCCTGCCCCCCTTCCTCTCTCTCTCCTTTCCTTCCTCTAGTTTGGTATTGACATTAACCAGGCCCCCAGGGCACTCAGAAACCTCAGCAGCTCCAGGGCATTTAATAATCTTGACAGCCGGCCCGGTTTGGCATTCTTCGACGGCCATTTCCTCCTTACCCATAATTCCCCCTACTCTCCCTCATAACCCCTTGGGGGGGGGATACTTGCCTAATTCCACCCACCTTATATTAAGCTGTTCTGCAAAAACCAGAGAGGGAGAGATAATGAGAGGGACGAGTGAGAATGCAGAAAAAGCAGAGTTCTAAATGTTTCCAAAGAACATCTTGGGGGCATATTGCCATCTGTTCCATTATCAGGGTAATTGAACAGGTGGCATTGTGGCAACGGCGCAGGGGAATTCGCCCTTGCTGCCCAATGTGGTCCAGCGCTCCTCACCTGATCTTTTTGGGAAGAGGAAACCCTGGACCAAATTTGCCCATCTTGGAGGTGCAAGCAGGTGGGGGTGAGGAACTGCGCAGCCGTTTCTTTTTTCTTTTTTCTTTTTTAATAAAGTTTTTATTGATACAACAAGAAAAAAGGGAAAAAAACACAAATACCAAATTACACACAAGAATAACTATAGACACATAATTTTCTTAGCAAGCAATAAAACATCTATTGGTCTTAACCCTAAAGACCCAACCTCCCGTCTATTCCATATTTCAAATTCATATTACTTATTGCCAATACACACTTTTATCATAATTAAACTTATTCTTAATAAATCTAATTTCTTATATCCACCTTGCAACTATTACTGAAGTTGCTCGAATGCTGCAACAGAATTTAAACTCCTATATTTATTTTTCAGATATTCTTTGAAAACCTCCCATTTTGAAACAAATTCCTGTTTGGATTTATTCTTTATTTTTTTCTGATAAACCATCTAATTCGGCATGTTCTGTCAGCTTTTGGATCCAATCTTGTATAGAGGGGATTTCATTACTCTTCCATTTTGGGAACAGCGCAGCCGTTTCGCCTCCGTTGCCAAAGTCCCTTGCTTACCCCCCCCTCCCCACTCCTACTTTTGCCCTGCGATCATAAAAATGATAATCAGACAAGTCGTTAGCGGGGAGCGGGAATCGAACTCTGCACTTCCCCCCAGAGCTGATTGCTAGGCTGAAGCCGAAACCTGAGTAGCACATCTGCCCTGGGGGTAGAAAATAAAAGAGAGAGAAATCCATCGCGCTCGGGAGTCGTCCCCCCCCCCTTTCCTCTGCTGGCGCGTGCCCACAAACAAAAATTAACAGCGCGGCTCATGCCAGGCCTCTCTCTTTCTCTGCTCGCGCATCTGCCTGTCATTCAGCAAAGGCGCCTCGGGGCAAATCGATCGCTGGCTACCGATTGCATCTCAGATTCCGGCAGCCACTTCATTAGGAGCGCCGGGCGGCTGGGCCAGTGGCTGAGAGCATTGTGGGGAGGAGCGGGCGAAGCTAATTTGGCACCCTGGCACCAAGAATTAACCCTGCAGGACCAGGCGCCCGGTGGCAAGCAGATTTGACAGATGAGATGGGGCATTTATCGGGGCCTTGGCATAATTAAGGTGCCTGGCTTGAAGGAGCATTGGGGACTGCTGGCTACTAGATATTATTACAGTCATACCTCGGGTTAAAGTAGCTTCAGGTTGAGCGTTTTCAGGTTGCGTTCCGCGGCGACACGCAAGTAACGGAACGGGTTACTTCCGGGTTTCACCGCTCGTGCATGCGCAGATGCTCCAAATGACAACACGCGCATGCGCGGAAGTGGTGAATCATGACCTGTGCATGCGCAGACGTGCAAACACAGGTTGCGTTCTGCTCAGGATGCAAACGGGGCTCCGAAACAGATCCCGTTCACATCCAGAGGTACCACTGTAATAGAATTCTGAAGCCTGACAAGGAAAAGGCAGAGACTATGGGAAGAGCTTAGACAGCATCTTAAAAAGTAGAGACATCACCTTGCCAACAAAGGTCCGTATGGTAAAAGCTATGGTTTTCCCAGTAGTGATGTATGGAAGTGAGAGCTGGACCATAAAGAAGGCTGATCGCCAAAGAATGGATGCTTTTGAATTCTGGTGCTGGAGGAGACTCTTGAGAGTCCCGTGGACTGCAAGAAGATCAAACGTATCCATTCTTAAGGAAATCAGCCCTGAGCGCTCACTGGAAGGACAGATCCTGAAGCTGAGGCTCCAAGACTTTGGCCACCTCATGAGAAGAGAAGACTCCCTGGAAAAGACCCTGATGTTGGGAAAGATGGAGGGCACAAGGAGAAGGGAACGACAGGGGACTAGATGGTTGGACAGTGTTCTTCAAGCTACCAGCATGAGTTTGACCAAACTGCGGGAGGCAGTGGAAGACAGGAGTGCCTGGCGTGCTCTGGTCCATAGGGTCACGAAGAGGTGGACACGACTAAATGAATAAACAACAACAACATGGGAAGAGCTTCTTTGGGATTTTCGGACACTCACAGGTGTGCAGATGGTGTGATCAATTCACTCTGTTTCTCTACATTTTGAAAGCAACAACAAAAACAAGAAGACAGGCACTGCTGGAATCTCTCCCCCCCCCCCAGCTCCGCCAAGCTTCAGTGTGGCTCCATTTCAGCTTCTATTTTTGTCTCACCCCGGAGCGTTCTGCAGCCTAGATTCCCAGGAGAGAAAGTCTCTCCACATCTCTCTCTGCCTCTTGCAACACACCTGGACCCAACCTTCGTGCTGCCTAATGAGTCCTGCAGACCCTGCCGCCAGCAACTGGTCCTCAAGGCCATTTCAGGAGGGACCCTCAGAGCCTTCCTTCCTCAGCCTTGCCGGAAAAGGCCGGAGGGAGGCAGGGAATGACAAAGCGTGGCCGGTTTAGGCCTCCTGAAATCCATCATTATCGTAAGTTATTTCACAAGCATGAGCTCGAATCAACTCACAGAAGCAAACAGGTAAGTATAGAAGCAACCCAAGATGCTTGCTGATAACAGATAGACAACAGCAGAACCAACCACGGAAAGATAACTCACAGAATCGTAGAATCATGGGGCATGCTCTAGTTATCTCTCGCTTGGACTGCTGCAATGCGCTCTACGAGGGGCAACCTTTGAAGGTGACCCAGGAACTACAACTAATCCTGAATGCGGCATCTAGATTGGGGACTGGGAGCAGCTGCCAAGACCACATAACACCAGTCTTGAAAGACATACATTGGCTCCCAGTACGTTTCCGAGCACAATTCAAGCCCTAAACGGCCTTGGTCCAGTATACCTGAAGGAGCATCTCCACCCCCATCGTTCTGGTCCAGCGCCAAGGGCCTTCTGGCAGTTCCCTCCCTGCGGAGGCCCCATTAGCTAAAGTGATACCTCAGGTTAAGAACAGTTTCAGGTTAAGAACGGACCTCCAGAATGAATTAGGTTCTTAACCCAAGGTACAACTGTATAAACTACTGGTAAGAGCTCTTCTTGTTCCTCTGCTTCTCAGTATCCCACCGTGGAAGGGGTAGGATTTCCTGAGCATGTTTTCACTGTGGAAAGCCAGCACACACAAAAACCAATGGTGGTGGCAGTGAGCATGGCTAGCCTTAGATTGATTCTCTTTGCTTGGCCATGGCTTTTTGGACTGTGCTGTACATACTATGGTGAAAGCTTTATAGCTCCTGTAACTCAGCCCCCCCCCCGGGGCCCCTGGAGGGCTTCCCCTGGAGTGTGACAACTGTATTAGCTTCCGGGGGGGTTGGGCAAGATGGCCCCAGCAGACCCCTTTCTCTTCCCATCTCTTTCCCTGCCACTGCTCATTTTCTTATCTTTCCACTCTGGACTCACTTGAGACACCTGCCCAGAGGGGGAGTGACAGGAGTTCAGCCTACACTCGAGTAGGACCCTGGCAGAGACACATGCCCAACTGGCATGTTCTCTCCCTCCTGGCCGTTCATTCGGGAGCTTCATAAGCTTTCTTCAGCCCGAACGTCACAGCGACCGATGCCAACCGACACCAGCACACTTAGGGATCCGCAGAGTTTGCGCACCTTGCATGACAGAACTCAGCAACTCAGCATTCTGGCTAATCTACTTTATTTACATATGAACACACACGGAGCAATGCAACATGGCTCCCTCTCTCTCTAGCATCAGACAGCAAAGAGAAAAAGAACAAAGGACAAGAGTCCCACTTCACGGAACACAAACATCCTGTCTCCGTCACTTCCCACTCTGTGGAGTCAAAACATACACCGTCATGTGAAAGACAACAATCCCATGACTGCAATCATGGAGCAGGAATTCTAACACTAAGTGAGTATTAATCACAGAATCATAGAGTTGGAAGGGGTCCCTTGGGTCCCGGGCAACTGTTGTTGTTGTTGTTGATGATGATGATTAAATTTGTATACTGCACTATATTCATGTGGGAATGTTGTGGATAGTAGGAGAGGATATGTTGATTAAATATTACCCTTCCCTCACTCACACTAGTGAGCTGGTAGTAGAATACATCCCACTTCACGTAACACAGTAACACAAACATCCTGTCTCCGTCACTTCCCACTCTGTGGAGTCAAAACATACACCGTCATGAACACATACAAGAAAGAAGATTCCACCTAAACATTAGGAAGAACTTCCTGACAGTAAGAGCTGTTTGACAGTGGAATTTGCTGCCAAGGAGTGTGGTGGAGTCTCCTGCTTTGGAGGTCTTTAAGCAGAGGCTTGACAACCATATGTCAGGAGTGCTCAGATGGTGTTTCCTGCTTGGCAGGGGGTTGGACTCGATGGCCCTTGGGGTCTCTTCCAACTCTATGATTCTATGTGAAAGACAACAATCCCATGACTGCAATCACGGAGCAGGAATTCTAACAGGGAGAAGGCAAAGTTGCCTCTCCATCTTTTCATGATGGCCGTGACTTCGGAGAGGGGCGGCGGAAGAGGCAGGAGTGGCAAGGAGGAAGTCAGGCAGCAAGGCAGCTTTGCAGGGGCGAGGGGCCACGGCCCGGGAACTGTGGGGCCGACCCCCTAAACCAGCCAGGAGCCCCCGAAGATGTCTCGGTTCCCTGGCGCATCAAGGTCTCGGGGCCTGGCAGGTGCGTTTGCCTTCTGGAAGGAGAAGCAGCTGCCAGCTCGGGTCTCGTCACTCAGCTCTGCCTCTGTGTTGTTGTCGCCGCCGTTGTTAGCTTTAACCGTAACATTGTTTTATTCCCTTGATCTTGACAGGGAAAGTCGGAAGGCAAAGGAACGTCTCTGGGGAATGGAGGCAGCCCGCTCTCGGCAGCTTTAATTAGGCATGTGAAATTCCCTCCGACAACAGTGACACTAAGCAAACTCAACACCGGAAAAGATTTCCGGGGGAGCGGGGAGGAGAGAGAAATATGAAATTGCTCTCGTGCGGAGAGTTTGGGCACCGAGCAAAAAGCGGGCGAGGACGGCAGGGCCGTGGAAAGTTCCAGGTTCAACGATGGGGGGATCACTGTCTAAGTTCACATGCCCTCAGCTGCCATTTTAAATGGGGCTACCTTTGAAGGTGACCCCGAAACTACAACTAATCCAGAATGCGGCAGCTAGACTGGTGACTGGGAGCGGCCGCCGAGACCACATAACACCAGTCTTGAAAGACCTACACTGGCTCCAAGTACGTTTCCGAGCACAATTCAAAGTGTTGGTGCTGACCTTTAAAGCCCTAAACGGCCTCGGTCCAGTATACCTGAAGGAGCGTCTCCAACCCCATCGTTCTGCCCGGACGCTGAGGTCCAGCTCCGAGGGCCTTCTGGCGGTTCCCTCACTGCGAGAGGCCAGGTTACAGGGAACCAGGCAGAGGGCCTTCTCGGTAGTGGCACCCGCCCTGTGGAACGCCCTCCCATCAGATGTCAAAGCGATAAACAACTACCTGACATTCAGAAGACATCTGAAGGCAGCCCTGTTTCGGGAAGCTTTTAATATGTGACATTTTAGTGTATTTTTCATCTTTGTTGGAAGCCGCCCAGAGTGGCTGGGGAAACCCAGCCAGATGGGCGGGGTACAAATAATAAATTATTATTATTATTATTATTATTATTATTATTATTATTATTATTATTATTTAATTTTCCCACGGTCGCCAGAGCACCCAATGAGGCATTGTGGGGGGTTTCAGGGACAGTCTCAGTCCCTGAGCCCGGGAACCATAGAACTGCAAAGCTGGATGGGACAATTCAAAGTGTTGGTGCTGACCTTTAAAGCCCTAAACGGCCCAGGCCCTGTAGACCCAAAGGAGAATCTCCATCTCCATCGTTCAGCCCAGACACTGGGGTCCAGCTCACTGTGAGGTGAGGTTACAAGGAACCAGGAAGAGGGCCTTCTCGGTGTTGGCACCAACCCTGTGGAATGCCCTCCCATCGGATGTCAAGGAAATAAACAACTATCTGACTTTTAGAAGACAACTGAAGGCAGTCCTGTTTACGGAAGTTTTTAAATGTTTGATGTTTTATTGTATTTTCAATATTCTGTTGGGAGCCGCCCAGAGTGGCTGGGGAAACCCAGCCAGACGGACAGGGTATAAATAAATAATTATTATTATGGCCATTTTAAAAACTCCATTGAAGGAGAACCCATCAACCCCTGAGGTCTTCCATTCCATTGTCTATCAGCAATTACCCTCGAAAAGTTCTTCCTAAAATTGAGTTGGGGGGTCCTTTCTTGCCATTTGAATCGCGAAGTGTTTCAGCTCACGTCTCGCTTCAGAAAATGTGGATGAAGCTTGCCCTTAAATGTGAACTTAATCGAATATGTTCTCCTTCCCTACCTGGGAGCACCTGAGGGCAAAGCAAGGGTTGTGCTCACCCCTGTTTCCTCTGGAGCCACACTGCATTTTGTCCATTTCTTTGCTTGCACAACAGCATCAGGAGAGTCGAGAGGTGTGATGGCTTGGGATTCGGACTCGGAGGTTGAACCTGAGGGATCCCAGCCTGCACAGAGTTCCCCGCCTCCAGGACCAGCTGAGCCGGGGCTGGGGCATGAGCCTGAAGGGTCCTCACCTGTGCTGGGTCCTCAGGTGCAGGCACCAGCTGAGTCTGCTCTGGCCCCTGAAGTGATGGAGGACCCATTGCCTGCAGGTGCTCCACTCTCAGCCCCGTCAGGGGAAGCTGAGGTGGCCTCTGGGTCCGGTAACCCTCCAGCCTCTCCGGAGCTGCAGAGGCTCAGGGCAGAGAGGCGGAGGGAACTAAGTTCCCGCAAGAGGAGTGCTCGCCTCCAGGCCAGGAGAGGCGAGTCACCTGTGGACTGGGGCCGCTCTATGCCTTGGGGCAGATAAAAGCCAGCCAGCCCCAATCCCAGGTTGTGGGAGCAACGCTGTTGCTAGCCTGTTCCTGCCAGCACCCTGTCCTGCTCTTCTGCCAGAGTTCCTGACCCCACCCAACTCCCCGCCTTGGACCCCCGCTTCAGCCTTGACGGACAGCCTCCATACCTCAACCTTGGACTGGACTCAGACCTTGCCTCTCGGTTAGCCCCCAGGACACAAAACCGCCACAGCCAAACGTTGCAATCTGACTGAATTTTGCAATTACGTATTTGGTTGCCGGGGCTTTCCAGTTGTCAACCCTGGGCAGTGATAGCGACGAGGAACATGATAAAGGCCCCAAAACACCTTCTCCCAAGTGCAGCCAGGGGATAAAGGAGGATTAATAAGAAAAGGGGGGGGGGATAACAGAGCCAGCCGTTTCCTTCGCTAATTAACAAACCTGCTTAATTAAGAATTGCCAGCCCAGACGCAGCAGCAGTAACTGCTGATAAACGGAAGTGTATCTCTGTCCTTTCTTTGCCACAATTGCACTACAGCGTGAATGTTCCCTGTGTTTTGCAGTCCGAAGCACAAACCACCGTGAGGCCAGGAAATAATGCAAAACATCTGGAAACAAATCTCCGCTGGGAAATGAATTTTGAACAGCGCCCAATTTTGAACTCTCCAACCTTTGCTGCCAGAAGCTGGAAGATCGATATGATGATTACAATTATTTCTTAGACATATATGCCGCTTTTCGTCGCAAGATCTCAAGGCGGCTGTAGCACACGAAACAATCAAATTAAAAACCAGAGCATTCCCCATAAAATAAAAAGCGTCCCCCACTTGATACTTCTGGGGGTCAAACCAGGGAGCCCAACAGTAAAGGTAAGGGGACCCC
Source organism: Podarcis vaucheri (assembly GCF_965113315.1). NCBI lineage: Eukaryota > Metazoa > Chordata > Lepidosauria > Squamata > Lacertidae > Podarcis > Podarcis vaucheri. Next base: position 6,916,447 of record NC_138756.1, on the reverse strand, counting down.
TGACCATTAGGTCCAGTCGTGGCCGACTCTGGGGTTGCGGCGCTCATCTCGCTTTACTGGCCGAGGGAGCCGGCGTACAGCTTCCGGGTCATGTGGCCAGCAGGACTAAGCCGCTTCTGGCGAACCAGAGCAGCGCACGGAAACGCCGTTTACCTTCCCACAGGAGCGGTACCTATTTATCTACTTGCGCTTTGATGGGCTTTCGAACTGCTAGATTGGCAGGAGCTGGGACCGAGCAATGGGAGCTCACCCCGTTGCGGGGATTCGAACCGCCGACCTTCTGATCGGCAAGTCCTAGGCTCTGTGGTTTCAGGCCAAGCCCAGGAGCCTGAGGCTCGTTCTGGGCAGGCTTCCATCACCACAAGTTCTTCTCTCGTGGGACATTAATAGTCATATCAAGGCCTTTTTTTTTGAGAGCCAGAGGCCCCGAGGAATGCTCATTTGTCTCCCATTCTCTCACACTATTCATTTCTTTCAGCCTTTTACGGGGAAGGGAATGCACTTCCAGATAGGCACAGAATCTTATTTGAAGTGGCCATCACTTTCTCTGAGCAGGTTTCCATGGTACCCATCAGCTTGGACATGGGCGAGATTCCTGGAGAAGTCGTCGTCATCATCATCCCTGTGCATTCGCGTGACACTCCCTGCCACCATAAATGGCAAAGGTGTTGCCAGGGCTGGCCCAAGACATTTTTTTATTTTTTGGGACAAAGTAATAATCATAAATAAATAAATAAGAATAAAAATGTGCACCCCACTACCAAGACCATTCCATTTTAACTATCCAGCAGCGGTACCTATTTATCTACTTGCGCTGGCGTGCTTTCAAAGTTTTGTGTTTATTGTTATTCCTGTGTGTAATTCTGTATCTGTTCCCCCCCTTTTTTTTTGCTGTATCAATAAAATAAAATAAAAAGTTTATTTCCTTGTAGATGCTCCTTGGACTTGTCTGAAGGGCCCAGGGAGCCACGATTCCTTGAGTCCTTGCCGAGATGTGTTCCTCCTGAGTCAGAAGACTGGGTGAAAGCAAACGCCGCTGGTTTTCTTTCTTTGAAGAACCTCACTGAATAATCAAAGCATTTCGCAATGAACCAAAACAATGAACCAGGCAGCAACTTTTCATTATAGGTCCTTCATAGATGGTTGGATATGACATCCGGACACAAAAAGGTTCGATCTCAAGACAGGCAAGAAAATAGGGTTATTGTTCTCGCCGGAACAAAAGCACCTAGTAGTAATTGTAGATATCGGTATGCAATCAATGCAGAATAAAATCAGATCTGACTGTGAGTTTGCTTCTTAATATGCATCAAAAACATCTGCTACGTGGTGGTGTGGCCAATTGGCTTGGTGGTGCCTCGTGAAACACGCATTTGAAGGAGTAAACTTTCCATATAGAATTGCAGAATTCTAGAGTTGGAAGGGACCTCCCAGGGTCATCTAGTCCAACCCCCTGCAACACAGGAATCTCAACTAAAGCATCTATGGAAGATGGCCACCCAACCTCTGCTTAAAAACCACCAAGGAAGGAGAGTCCACCTGATTGGGGGGATTCCTGGCTGCATCACCTCCTGGCCAGCCAATCGGCTGGCTCTGGGGGTGTGGCCTGCCTTATTTAAACCAGGACGCAGCCAGGGATCTCCCTCTTTGCAAGAGGTTGTGCATAATATTATGCCAGGGACGTGGGTGGCGCTGTGGGTTAAACCTCAGAGCCTAGGGCTTGCCGATCAGAAGGTTAGCGGTTCAAATCCCCGCGACAGGGTGAGCTCCCGTCGCTCGGTCCCTGCTCCTGCCAACCTAGCAGTTTGAAAGCACACCAGCACACGTAGATAAATAGGTACCACTCTGGCAGGAAGGTAAACGGTGTTTCCGTGCGCTGCTCTGGTTCGCCAGAAGCGGCTTAGTCATGCTGGCCACACGACCCGGAAGCTGTATGCCGGCTCCCTCGGCCAACAAAGCGAGATGAGCGCCACAACCCCAGAGTCGGCCACGACTGGACCTAATGGTCAGGGGTCCCTTTACTTTTACATAATATTATGCAACAATTTGGATGTAACGTTCTTGTTTTGAGAGTCTATTTTGGAGCAAGTTCTGTCGGTGAAGCTTCCGAGCCCTGTTTTTGGACCGGACAAATATTATTTCTAGAGGAGCGTGTTTTCATTCATCGCATTGATTCCAAATGTGCAGTAGTGATAACCGCAATGAAGTCGACTCCGTCGATCTGTCTGTTGTGTCAAGGAAAGGTTGCAGAATGGACCGGTCATCAAACGCCCATCTGGAGCCGCAGTAAAAAGGAGGCAGCCGCAGAGCTTCAGGGGGTGGGACTTGGGAAATTTGGGGTTGTGACTGGGCAGACGTGGGGTGGATCTAACAGCGCAAATGCTTGCCAGGCCAGTTCCTCTCTCTCTCTCTCTCTCTCTCACACACACACTCACACACACACACACACACCTCTTCCCCTGGCCAACTAGAGGAGGTCATGAGGTCTGTGAAATTTCAGGGGGAAACCCGGAAAGCTTAATCAGCGACAGAAGCAGCCTTTGAACGCCACTGTACCCCTCCTGCTTCCCCCTTACTGCTGAGCTCGCCATGGTGGAGTTTCTCTGGCAAGACGCATCGTTCCGGAGGCTCTCATATCCAGGAACGGAAGGAAAAGGAGAGAGAGAGAGAGAGAGAGAGAGAGAAGAGAGAGAGAGAGAGAGAGAGAGAGAATGAGAATCATGGTCGTCATGGCAACGGCATAGGATGGAGAGCGGCCTGTTTTGCAGAACATTGGCCCGTAAACGGCTTTGTTTCCATGAGGGCTCTTTAGTGACAACAACGTCTGCTCCCCCACCGGACACCCCAAACGCGTCATGCTGACTGCTGGACCCCTAATATCTCCAGAGCAATCCCTGGAAGCACAGGTGGCGGGGGGGGGGCCATTGTTCAATGGAACAAGGAGGGCGCTCTGCGCATGCTCAGCGACTTGCTGGCTTTCGTGACCAGGCCGTATTGAATTTACGAACTTTCCAATTCCAAAAACGGGAGGTGCTGGGGGGGGAAGTTGTCACATGACTTAGGGAATCCCACAGATTTTGTTGTTGTTGCTAAATAAATGCAATTCAGCTTTGCTTGGTCATTGAAACATGCATAAAATTGCATAAAAAATGACTGCCAAGTGCTTGCACTGATTGCATCTTATTTATTATTGCATCCCTTTAGTACCACCTGACAGTTTCAGAAGGTGAAATTAAAACTTCAGTTTCCCGAGAGCGCTTTCTGTGCTTTTAATCAAACGTAGACCTAGCAAGCAAGATGTTAGCCAGTCACAAAAACAGAATAATAGAACCCTAGTTGGAAGGAACCCCCAACAGGGGGGGGTGGAGAGGTTCTTGTGGGGTTCAGGCAAGGAATCCCTGGGAAAGGGGTCGTCTGGGTCCAGATGAACCTCTGCACAGCCCCCCAAGACTCATCCTCCAAAGAGATTTTGGACTGGACCACAGCACCCAATAATAATAATAATTTATTTATACTCTGCCCATCTGGCTGGGTCTCCCCAGCCACTCTGGGCGGCTCCCAACAGAATATTAAAAACGCAATCAAACATTAAAAACTTCCCTAAACAGGGCTGCCTTCAGATGTCTTCTAAAAGCCAGGTCGTTCTTTATCTCCTTGACATCTGATGGGAGGGCGTTCCACAGGGCGGGTGCCACCACCGAGAAGGCCCTCTGCCTGGTTCCCTGTAACCTCACTTCTCGCAGGGAGGGAACCACCAGAAGGCCCTCGGAGCTGGACCTCGGTGTCCGGGCTGGACGATGGGGACGGAGACGCTCCTTCATGGATACAGGGCTGAGGCCGTTTAGGGCTTTCAAGGTCAGCACCACATTTTGAAAGGTGTTTATATAAATTGCTGCCTGGGGCAGAGGTGGCTCCCATGCACTATCCGTGTCATTTCCAGCAGGGGAGATGAGCAGGAGGGGGTTGTTGCATTGGTGGTGGCGGCAACAAGCCTTGGATTCAGCAAACAGCTGCAACTTTGAGAGCTTCAGTGGGGTTTGGGTTCCGAAAGGCATCAACGTTGGACTGCGCTAGGACCTGAAAAGCCCTTTCTTCGCGCTGGTTGAGCAGGCAGCCTGGCGCTCTCTCACCTCCTGAACGCGAGTCCGGTGTAGTTCAGAGTCCGAGGCAGCTGGGTCCTCAGGGTGAGGAGCAGCAGCTGTTCTCCACGCCTCTCTTTTGCTGTCAGCAAAAGAGCAGGAAAAAGGTTCGTCCTCATAATGGGGGATGTTTGCTGTGAGTCTCTTGAAATTCACCAAGCCTTCCTGACAGCAAAGCCAGCTGACTTCCTGCCACCCCATGCCTGATTTTTTCCTTCTCACTTTTACATGCACTTTTGCACGCACATATCTTGACTGGCTAAGGGACGCGGGTGGCGCTGTGGGTTAAACCACAGAGCCTAGGGCTTGCCGATCAGAAGGTTGGTGGTTCGAATCCCTGCGACCGGGTGAGCTCCCGTTGCTCGGTCCCAGCTCCTGCCAACCTAGCAGTTCGAAAGCACATCAAAGTGCAAGTAGATAAATAGGTACCGCTCCGGCGGGAAGGTAAATGGCATTTCCGTGCGCTGCTCTGGTTCACCAGAAGCGGCTTAGTCATGCCGGCCACATGACCCGGAAGCTGTACGCTGGCTCCCTCCGCCAATAAAGCGAGATGAGCACCGCAACCCCAGAGTCGGTCACGACTGGACCTAATGGTCAGGGGTCCCTTTACCCTTTACGTATCTTGACTGGCTAACTGCCCGGCAAAATTCAGAGATGTGCAAGTTTCGAAGGACATCCGCTTTTGGATTCTTGTTTCGTTCCAGAAATGGCAAGTTAGGCAGGTTTGCTTTTCGAAGCAACCTTCCCTATTTCCCCCCAGACCTTTGGGCAATCGTTTCACGAAGCTTCCACGCTGCGTTTCCAACCACTATCTGCGATATGTTTGCAAACGTTGCTTTCAACTTGTTCTTATATCGTGTTAACGCATACCCTCCAAGTGTCCCAATTTTCCAGGGACGGTCCTGGAATTACGAAAGCCGGACCCGTTTTCCTCGCCGGCGCAGGGTAGCGCTGCATGTCCTGAGTTCGAATCCCGACTCAAATCGGCTTCTTAGTCATGGTCTTCCTTTTTTGTTGTTGTTGCTCCTGTTCTCAAAAAGTGAGTAGTGGAGAAGACAGGTCTATAGGGAACTTGCCGAACTGACCGGGAGACTCCGAGACCAGAGAGAAGAGACGGCGGATGAAGACTGGAAGAAGTTTAAGGAATATTTGAAAAAATATGTTAATATTTAAATCTTAGAATAGCTTTGGAAGTGGATATAGGCTGTAAGGTTAGAAGTAGAAGATAGGGTATTTTAAAATAGTGTTATTTGTAAGTGATAAAATGTGAAGTTATTTTAAGTGTGAGTTTAAAAAAAAAGATGGTTAGAAATTATAATATATGTAAACTGCTAGAGATGAAGTACAGTGGTACCTCGGGTTACATATGCTTCAGGTTACATACCCTTCATGTTACAGACTCCACTAACCCAGAAATAGTACCTCGGGTTAAGAACTTTGCTTCAGGATGAGAACAGAAATTGTGCTCCGGTGGCATGGCAGCAGCAGGAGGCCCCATTAGCTAAAGTGGTGCTTCAGGTTAAGAACAGTTTCAGCTTAAGAACGGACCTCCGGAATGAATTAAGTACTTAACCCGAGGTACCACTGTAAAATGAAAATCACATAGGTGGGGCTTGGGGAAGCCCACTTAACAATGTTTAGAAAAATAAGGATATGACAAGAATTTGTTCGAATTGTTTACCTTTTATGTTTGTCTTTTTTTATTTGTGTTATAAAATGAATAAAAAAAAATTGGGGGGGAAAGAGTAGTGGAAAAGCCGTCACACACACACAGCGGGGTGATGATGAATTGTGTTTTCGGTGGCACTGCGCGCCGGAGTCTCCTTAGACCTGGCGTGATGTATAAGAGCATCGCCGCAGTTCATTTATCACATCCAAAGGCGAGGGAAAGAGGACGACGGCGCCACAGACCTCTGGCAAGCTGCAGAGAGCGTCACCCCTGTAAAACAGGCACACATGGGCTGACTAAGACCGGAACGTTGCCACGCTCGTCCCGGAGTTTATACACCCTGTCAAAGCTCGACTCCGCACTTGTTTGTCTTCCGTTTTTTTGCTTCCAAAGGGACATTCCTTTCCCAGGCAGCAGAAACAGATTACAGTAAAACCTGGGAGAGGCTCTTCGTTACTGAGGCGAAGTATCTGTCGCCCAGGATTTCTCCAGCATGCCGGCTGAGACCCTCCCTGCCCGCAGACTGTCTGGCCAGAGTGGCGCATGCTCTGGTTATCTCCCGCTTGGACTACTGCAATGCGCTCTACGTGGGGCTACCTTTGAAGGTGACTCGGAAACTACAACTAATCCAGAATGCGGCAGCTAGACTGGGGACTGGGAGTGGCCGCCGAGACTACATAACACCGGTCTTGAAAGACCTACACTGGCTCCCAGTACATTTCCAAGCACAATTCAAAGTGTTGGTGCTGACCTTGAAAGCCCTAAACGGCCTCAGTCCAGTAGACCTGAAGGAGCGTCTCCACCCCCATCGTTCTGCCCGGACACTGAGGTCCAGCTCCAAGGGCCTTCTGGCGGTTACCTCCCTGTGAGAAGTGAGGTTACAGGGAACCGGGGAGAGGGCCTTCTTGGTGGTGGCTCCCGCCCTGTGGAACGCCCTCCCATCAGATGTCAAAGCGATAAACAACTACCTGACATTCAGAAGACATCTGAAGGCAGCCCTGTTCAGGGAAGTTTTTAATATGTGACATTTTAGTGTATTTTTCATCTTTGTTGGAAGCCGCCCAGAGTGGCTGGGGAAACCCAGCCAGATGGGCGGGGTACAAATAATAAATTATTATTATTATTATTATTATTATTATTATTATTATTATTATTATTATTTTATAAGATATTTATTAAAGTTTCAGAAATAAAAAAGAAGTTACAATAGTAATAATAAGAAAAAGAAAAAAGAAGAAGAATAAAAAAGAAAAAAGAGAGTACAAAATACGAAAAAAGTAAAAACAATTAAAAACAAATCAATCTTTCCATATCTTGTCTTTCATTCACTTGTTTCACTGACCTCCTCACTCCTCCCCCTTTTTGTATTCCAGTTCAGTAAGTTAAAATCAGCAAATCCTTTCCCTCTTTGTTTTTATCTTAAACCTTTGTCTTAATATGTAATAACTGTATATTCTCATCTGTTAACAGTCCATTTTTACATACTCCTTATAACCTTGCTGCTAAAAACCCCTTAACTTCATTCCAACATCATTCTAACATTCATTAATGTTACAGTATTTCTGTAGATAGTCTTTAAATTTCTTCCAATCTTCTTCCACCGACTCTTCTCCCTGGTCTCGGATTCTGCCAGTCATTTCCGCCAGTTTCATATAGTCCATCACCTTCATCTGCCATTCTTCCAGGGTGGGTTACGGGGGGCTACCTTTCAAGGCGGCCCGGAAACTGCAACTAATCCAGAATGCAGCAGCTAGACGGGTGACTGGGAGTGGCCGCTGGGACCACATAACACCAGTCCTGAAAGATCTACATTGGCTCAAGTCCCATGGACTGCAAGAGTGTTTGTTGTGGGGGAGGAAGGGAAAGGAGAATGTTAGCCGCTTAGAGACTCCTTAAAGGGAGTGAAAGGCGGGATATCAAATCCAAACTCTTCTTCTTCTTCTTCTTTTGAATTCTGGTGCTGGAGGAGACTCTTGAGAGTCCCATGGACTGCAAGAAGATCAAACCTCTCCATTCTGAAGGAAATCAGCCCTGAGTGCTCACTGAAAGGACAGATCCTGAAGCTGAGGCTCCAAGACTTTGGCCACCTCAGGAGAAGACTCCCTGGAAAAGACCCTGATGCTGGGAAAAATGGAGGGCACAAGGAGAAGGGGACGACGGAGGACGAGATGGTGGGACAGTGTTCTCGAAGCTACGAACATGAGTTTATTTATTAAGAAACCAGAAGCCTTTTTACTTGGTATAGTGAGGGGGTGAAATCCCCAAAAAGGATGTTACTTTTTTCTGTTTGCCACAACAGCTGCGATAATATTACTAGTGAAGAATTGGAAGAAACAAGATTTACCAGCTATCGAAGAATGGCAGATGAAGATGATGGACTACAGGGAACTTGCCAAACTGACCGGGAGACTCCGAGACGAAAGAGAAGAGACGGTGGAAGAAGATTGGAAGAAGTTTAAAGAATATCTGAAAAAATATGTTAATATTTAAATCTTAGAATAGCTTTGGAGGTGGATATAGGCTGTAGGGTTAGAAGTAGAAGGTAGTGTATTTTAAAATAGTATTATCTGTAAGTGACAAAATGTGAAGATTTTTATGGTAAAAGTAAGTGTGGGGGGGAAATGGTTAAAATTATGATACAGTGGTACCTTGGGTTAAGTACTTAATTCGTTCCGGAGGTCCGTTCTTAAGCTGAAACTGTTCTTAACCTGAAGCTCCACTTTAGCTAATGGGGCCTCCTGCTGCTGCCCTCTTAAGAGAAGAGAAATGAGAAACTGAAACTTTGCATCGGAGCCAGGGGTGGGCCTGATGCATAGCTGTCAGCTTACAGATTTGAAAATAAGGGACCAGCAGCCTCGAAAATAAGGGATCAGCAGCCAAAATAAGGGATTTTCCAAGCACAGGTATGTTCACCTTCTGAGCCCCTCCGAGCCAAAGGCAGAAAGCCCAGCCAGCGGCCAAACGAAGCCTCAAGCGGTGGTTCCCACAGCGCAGCAACCCGGCAAAGGGGATGCAGCAAGGAAAACCACCGTCACCTCTCCGCTGGGAAGCGCTGAGCAAAGGCGAGTCCCCAGGCAACGCAGCCGATTTGATTGGCACAAGGCATGCAAGCTCCACCCCCCAGTCGTTCTTAGACTCCTTATTGGGTGAGCAATGCAGCCAAGCAACACAGTTGGAGCCTCCCTCCTCCCTGGCCGGCAGGGAGGGAGGGAGGGAGAGGAGCTGCTTCCTTTGAAACCCGGGAAATTTAAGGGACATCATCAACAAAGGACAGCAGCAGGACACAGCACTGGGATAAGGGACTTTCCCGCCAAATAAGGGACGGTTGACAGCTATGGCCTGATGGCCTTTAGGGGACCCTCTCCCGAAGGCCCATGACTGTAAAGTGTTTCCACTTCTCTCTTTCCGTGCCCTTAAGCCACAGGGGGCCTACCCAATTGTCAGGCAAAAGCTGTGGTGGTGCTAGCAAACCCAGGCACGTTTCTGCAGAAGGCAGCAGGGGATGGGCTGTGAATCGCTTGGCATTTGTTTGGATGAAAGTTTGCGAAATGCCAGCAGCCTCTGCAGCTAAAGTGGTTCATCTGTCAGTCGCTGCTCTGGGTTTTTATTTTATTGTTAACGGCCTTCCAGCAACTTCCGCGGCTCAAGCAGCCGCTCCCATCTGCAAAATCCATCCTGCAGGAGGAAAAGGGGTGCGGGAAGAAAGGAGGAGATGGAAAGAATCCAGAAACACGTGTCTTGGGAAAACCGGGACATCTTTACATCTTGTCAGGTTAAATCCTGACAAGACAGAAGTACTGTTTTGGGGGGTTAGGGGGCGGGCAGGTGTGGGGGATTCCCTGGTCCTGAATGGGGTAACTGTGCCCCTGAAGGACCAGGTGCGAAGCCTGGGAGTCACTTTGGACTCACAGATGTCCATGGAGGCGCAGGTCAAATCTGTGTCCAGGACAGCTGTCTACCAGCTCCACCTGGTACGCAGGATGAGACCCTCCCTGCCCACAGACTGTCTCGCCAGAGAGAGTGGTGCATGCTCTGGTTATCTCCTGCTTGGACTACTGCAACGCGCTCTACATGGGGCTACCTTTGAAGGTGACCCGGAAACTGCAATTAATCCAGAATGCGGCAGCCAGACTGGTGACTGGGAGCAGCCGCCGGGACCATATAACACTGGTTCTGAGAGATCTGCATTGGTTCCCAGTACGTTTCCGAGCACAATTCAAAGTGTTGGTGCTGACCTTTAAAGCCCTAAATGGCCCCAGTCCTATATACCTGAAGGAGCGTCTCCACCCCCATCGTTCTGCCCGGACACTGAGATCCAGCACCAAGGGCCTTCTGGCAGTTCCCTCATTGCAAGAAGCAAAGCTACAGGGAACCAGGCAGAGGGCCTTCTCGGTGGTGGCACCCGCCCTGTGCAACACCCTCCCATCAGATGTGAAGGAAATAAGCAGCTATCCTATCTTTAAAAGACATCTTAAGGCAGCCCTGTTCAGGGAAGTTTTTAATATTTAACGCTGTATTGGTTTTAACACTTGATTGGGAGCCGCCCAGAGTGGCTGGGGAAACTCAGCCAGATGGGCGGGGTATAAATAATAAATTATTATTATTATTATTATTATTATTATTATTATTATTATTATTATTATTATTACTATTATTACAAGAGAACGGCAGCCATTTTGGTGGCTGTGATCTCACGCAATTTCACAGCGGGATTTTCCCAAGATAAGAGCTATTTTAGCGGCCACGATCTTGCAAAAATGTGCATGCTGGGCGAAATTGCATACAGCAATGCAGCCACACTAAAATGTGGGTAAATCTTCATGAGATATATAAATATACAGTGGTACCTCGGTTTTTGAACGTCTCAGTAGTCGAATGTTTCAGTTTTCAAACGCCGAAAACCCAGAAGTAACTGCTTCGGTTTTCTAACGCTTTTCAGAAATCAAACCTACCACACGGCTTCTGTATTGAGTTTTCTGTAAGTAAACGCTTCCAGAAGGAAATGCTTTGGTTTTTGGACATTTTGGAAGTCAAACAGTCTTCCAGAACGGATTACATTCGAAAACCGAGGTACCACTGTGTGTGTGTGTGTGTGTGTGTATGTGTGTGTGTACAGTGGTACCTCGGGTTAAGTACTTAATTCGTTCCAGAGGTCTGTTCTTAACCTGAAACTGTTCTTAACCTGAAGCACCACTTTAGCTAATGGGGCCTCCTGCTGCTGCCACTCTGCCGGAGCACGATTTCTGTTCTCATCCTGAAGCAAAGTTCTTAACCCGCGGTACTATTTCTGGTTAGCGGAGTCTGTAACCTGAAGCGTATGTAACCCGAGGTACCACTGTGTGTGTATAGATATATAGATATGAATGATATGGGCATGTGGAGAACTGAATTTAGGACTGGAAAAACAAGAAAACGAAATGTGAGAATTTGCCTGCCCTTAGCTAACACTGGTTCTTTTTCCTGAGGGTTGTGGCCAGTGTCAGTCCTACTCAGAGTAGTCCCATTGAAATCCATGGGTGAAGCCCGTTGCTTCAGATGGGTCTACTCTTGAGTGGAACTTAATGGGGGAAACCCTGGGGTGTTTCCAACTAACACAGGCATAGGTACACTCGGCCCTCCAGATGTTTTGGGACTACACCTCCCATCATCCCTGACTACTGGTCCTGCTAGCTAGGGGTCATGGGAGTTGTAGGCCAAAAACATCTGGAGGGCTGCGTTTGCCTATGCCTTAACTAACAGCTCCCTCAGAAAATACTAAATTGCATTTTAAACTCCCATCTCCCTAACTATTATTAATTTTTGAACACCAGAGAGGTACAGACCAGGACAACTGGTGGAAATGAGAGCAGCTGTTTGGAGCTGTAAGCAGAAGGCAGCAGGAGATAATGATGGGGGGAGATAATAATAATGGATAATAAATTTCATCATCATCTCCTATTAGGCTTGGCTTAGTTTCTTTACAATTGAGTTATTCTATGGGTTTTAATCTGCGTCTGATTCTATAGGTTGACATTGGAATAGTCAGATTTGCAGATGGCACCAAACTGGGAGGGTTAGCTAAAGACAGACTCAGAATTCAAAATGATCTTAACAGATTGGAGAACTGGGCCCAAAGTAACAAAACGAATTTCAACAGGGACAAATGTAAGGTTCTGCGCTTAGGCAGGAAGAACCAGTTGCACAAATATAATGCCTGGCTTACTAGCCGTACACGGGAAAAGGATCTAGGGGTCATAGTGGACCACAAGCTTAACATGATTCAGCAGTGTGAAAAAATGTGAATGGTGTTCTAGGCTGCATCAACAGAAGTCTTGTGTCAAGGGGAGTTAAGAAGGTAAAGGTAAAGAGACCCCTGACCATTAGGTCCAGTCGTGACCAACTCTGGAGTTGCGGCGCTCATCTCGCTTTATTGGCCGAGGGAGCCGGCTTACAGCTTCCGGTGGCCAGCAGGACTAAGCCGCTTCTGGCGAACCAGAGCAGCGCACGGAAACGCCGTTTACCTTCCCGCCGGAGCGGTACCTATTGATCTACTTGCACTTTGATGTGCTTTCGAACTGCTAGGTTGGCAGGAGCAGGGACCGAGCAACGGGAGCTCACCCCTTCATTGCGGGGATTCGAACCGCCGACCTTCTGATCGGCAAGTCCTAGGCTCTGTGGTTTAACCCACAGCGCCACCCGCGTCCCTAGGCAGAGGTGTGCCACCCAAAAAGGTGTGCATAAAAACGCACACATCAGTGGAAAATTAGCTACGGAAATGGGAAATGCTTAGCAAATTTTGTGCACCTCTTAGGCAAAGCTGCGTGCAGAGATATGTCTGTGTATACTGGACATTCACATTAAATGCAAATAAATCTTAAACACACACACACACACAAATGATGTGAAAATCCTTGCTTGCACAACTGCTGCTTTGTTCTATGTTTTCTGAGATGCCTCCCCACCAAACCGCATTCCCCTGGCTTTTGGACAAAGCCATTTCCGGCTTCAAGGAGATGGGGTTGCGGGCTTGCTCCACCCCACTCCCGCGCGGGGGCTGGCTCGTCCCCCGCGCGAGAACAGGGAATCCCCGGGCGTGTCGCCGAACCGGCCAGCCTATTGGCTGGACGGGGAGGCGGGACCTTGCCTATTTAAGGCCAGGTACGCCCGGGGATCGCCCTCTTCCCACCTGGACCCCAGAGAGGTTTTTTCTCCTTTCTCCTTTCGCCATCGTCTTCCCTGCGTTTAGCGCCGCAAGCTCAACCTCCGCCTCGCACGCAACCCGCCAGAGCAGAATCACTTTACAAATTGAGCTGGAATCACTTGTTGCGGGCGGCGCCGAGAATAGGAGGTTGAGGGAGCGGGAGGTTGCGCAGGTACACGTCGCCTCGCTCCGCGGGCTGGGGGGCTATACAGCGTGAGGACAACATCGCCTCAGCGGGACATCGCCGCAGCGGAACGACGGTCCGAGCAGGGAGCGTCGACCCTTCCTTGGCACTGGGAGAGTGGTAACGTACCGCCGCGCTACAGCTGACGCCTTCCCCTGTTCCCGTTTCCAGCAGGCTAGCGCCTAGGCTGTCTCTGCCGCTGCTTTACCGCTCCCCTCCCCAGGCTTTCGTCTATTAACTGCATGCGTGTGCGGTCCTGCAATTGATCTCTTTCTCGCCAATCCCCCCCCTTGGAAAAAAATTGTTAGTCCCCGCCCGTCAGCTTCGGATCCCCTATCCCCCCCCCGCATCGCCATAGCATAACATTGCACGGGTCGCGGCTTGCCTTCCCTCCCCTCGACTCTGCGTTGCCACCGCGGTTGCCTTTGTCGCGCTCCGGGTTTCATCGGCTGCCGCCGATTGGTTTGGGCGTGCGGTGGGGAGGGGTGTCGCCGTGGTTGCGGGACTAAAGTGCGCCGGGGGTACAGAGAGCGGCCGCCATATTGGGTAGGCACACGTGCGTGCGATCGGCCATTTTGAGTGTGTCCTGCCTGGGACTCCTCTACAACGTGACGGCCGCCATCTTGGGAGCCCCACGTGGTTAACCCCGGCGGCCATTTTAAGTGTACCAACTTCGGCCATTTTGAGTGTGTCCTGCCCGGGACTCCTCTACAACGTGACGGCCGCCATCTTGGGAGCCCCACGTGGTTAACCCCGGCGGCCATTTTAAGTGTACCAACTTCGGTTGTACAGCCCGGTTTCTAATTTAATTGCGGAGCCGTGACAAAACGCCTTCCTGCTTGCTCCGGTGTTGCTCCCAGCTGGTTAGAGCACCTGATAATTTGGCTGCTTGTCGCGGGCTATAAGAGAATTTTCGCTCCTAATTTTACATTTCGGTTTGAATGCCTGCTAGGCCTTTAACAGTTTCCCAACTCCGAGCTTTCACTTTTCATCCTGGTTGCCAAAGCATTGGGCATTAGATAATAAATAATAAATAGAGAGGAGATAGAGGGATAATTAAATAAACAAATAAATACACAAGAGATATACATGTAAATAAATAATCTGGGTACAGAATAATTAAATAGATAAGTGAACAAGCAAAATAAATAAATAAATAAATAAATAAATAAATAAAGAATATATATATATAAAAACAAAAAAACAAAAAAAAACAAAACCAATTAAAATCTGCTTTAATAAATAACCTAATAATAAGAATAAGAATAAGAATAGAATAATAAAATAAAAAGGGGGAAGGGGTCGACCCTCGCAAACTGCAGAGGGCCTTAGGGCGGTACCTAGCCCTTACTACTTTCTAGTGTAGCCGGTCACTATAGCACCGGGATATAATACCCCATAACCAATTGGGGCACAGCAGGCCTTTCTAAGATTGGCGGAAATAAGGCTTGGCGGAGGGGGTTGACAAATTACTGTACTAGCTTACGCGGTAATTAATAAGGCCAGTGTTGATAATTCTGAACTGTAGCAAGCGGCCAGCCATACACAGCGCCGACTACACTGGGCTAAGGTAGTGTGGATAGTACTGAGTTGGGCTATCAGATAGCGGTCAGGCCAGGGTTGAGAATACTGAACTGTTGTTTAGCCTCGCAGTAATTCAGCCTTTCTACATAAGGCAGGTTAGCGGCGCAAGCCAAACAAAAGGCGGATATTTAACGGTTGGTTACCAATCCATTTATACAATGGCTTCAGGAGGGGACCAACAGGCATCTACCTCGGCCAATCCGCCGGCGCGTGGGGGCTCCCAAGCGCCTGCCTTGCCTTGTGACCCACAAGATTTCGCCCAATTCTTCATGGCCTTTGAAAAGTTTTATGAACGCTGCAAGGCAAAAAAGGGTACGGTTCCACCAGCACCAGAACCATCACAAGATGTGATACCTGATACTCCTCCCAGCCAGGCCCAGCAGGAAATGCCCGCTATTGCAGGCTGCAGCAGCCAAGGTGAAGTGCAGAGCGCCGCTCGCCCTAACACCCGTTCCCGGGCAGCCTCTGCCAAGAATATAGGCCAAGGCGTAGGCAAAGGAAAGGCGCCAGCTAAGGGTTCTGGCAAGGGGAGGGCCACGGCCAAGGGCTCAAGTGCTAACCGTCGCTCACAAACTCCAGACATCCCAAGTGTATTTCAGGAACAACAGTCACACGGTAGTTCAACAGAGGACAGCGCCGGTTCCGCGCTGGAGGAGGAGCACGTAGAGCCGGTCGCACCACAGCCGGTGGCAAGCACGAGTGCAGCCAACGTTGAGGTGCCAGGTGGGAAGAGGAAGTCTAAGAAGAAGCACACATCCTCCAAGAAGAAGAGAAGTAGACAATCAGAGACCGAGGATGACTCAGGTACGTCATCATCTGACTCAGATAGTGAGGGCCCCATGGATGGGTACTGGGTTTTAGGGGAAGAGAATCATGGGCTCCCACTTTGGGCTCACGAAAGGAGGGCCAATTCCCATCGTAAGGCCTTTAACGGGGTACTGGCTTGGAAGAATGGGGCATTGGTGGAGGACGTTAAAGTCGCCACTCATCAATCCACCGATTTCATACTGGGGTTCCACTTATCCCAGAAGAAGAGGAATAAGATCCTCAATGGGGACTACGTGGACATGTTCACCCTTCTCCCTCCGACCAAGCTGACGGGAAAAGGGGAGAAAAGGCGTTCTTATGGTAAGCGGAGGTACAGGACGCCTAGGGCGGAGCGCACCTTCGAGAACTGGCTGGACGGGTACCAAGTGTTTATGGGAGTCGTGTGCGCCGCCTATCCTAGGCGTGCTATGGACTTAGTCGCCTATTTGGCCCACGTCAGGAGGGCTCACGCCCTAGCGGGAGAAAACGCGGCCCTAATGTACGATGAGTATTTCCGTAGAAACGCTTCTCTCCTGCCTTCTACCCGCTGGGATCTAACGGATCCTAACTTCTGGGGCCAAGAAGTCAACCCATACATCGAGAAGAGAAACCCTGAGCCCTCCAAGGGGGGTAAGACAGAGATGAAGCGTCGCCGACAATGCTGGGAATACAACAGGGGCGTTTGTTCGCGCCCCTCCTGTAAGTATTTGCACGAGTGCGAGCGGTGCTGGGGTAGCCACCCCGCTTCGGCCTGCTTCAAGAACAAGCAACAGCCCTTTCGGGGGGGCCGGGGGTTCTCCCACAGCAGCAATAGGGGTGCCCCCGGATCCGCCCATCAGGGACCTGTTAACCGTCAATAACCACTACCTGGGTTTAGCCGTCTCCCCCATCAAACTCCAGCCCCTCAAGACCTTACTGGACCAGTACCCCGATCGAAAGGCGGCACAGTACCTGTGGGAGGGGTTCTCCGTGGGATTTAGAATCCCAGTGTCCACCCCTCCCACCACCGGGGACCCTCGAAATCAAAAATCGGTTAGGGAGAGGCCAGAAATAGCCCAGAGAAAGATAGAGAAGGAAATCAGCGCTGGCAGGGTAGCAGGTCCTTTCACAGAGCCCCCAGTAGAGGGTCTTCACTTATCCCCGCTGGGTATCGTGCCGAAGAAGGCCCCGGGGGAGTTTCGTATGATCCACAATCTCTCCTTTCCAAGGGGGGGCTCCGTCAACGATTCAATCCCTCAAGAGCTTTGCACAGTGAAATACGCTTCCTTCGATCAGGCTGTTAAAATGATCCGCAGATTTGGGCCTGGGGCACTCCTTGCCAAATGCGATATTGAGTCCGCGTTCCGCCTGCTTCCGGTTCACCCGGCCGACTTTCGCTGGTTGGGTTTCCGATTTAAGGGGGCGTATTTCATCGACAAAGCTATGCCCATGGGATGTTCCGTGGCCTGCTCTGCCTTTGAGACCTTCAGTACCTTTCTTGATTGGGCCCTTCGCGCCAGGACAGGGTCAACGGGCGTGTCCCATTACCTTGATGATTTTATTTTGGTGGCAGAGGACAATCCACGATGCACAGCGCTCCTGGACGCCTTCATGGCTTTAGCGGAGGAGCTTGGGGTGCCCCTGGCGGCTGAAAAAACCGAGGGTCCTGCCACTACCTTAATTTACTTAGGCATTGAATTGGATACCGTGGCCCAAACTTCCAAACTACCCAAAGAAAAATTGTTAGCTCTCAAGGAGGTGATTCAGCAGCTTCTGCCCCTAAAGAAGGTTACCCTCCGGCAGATCCAATCCCTGTTGGGCCACCTGAATTTCGCTTGCAGGGTGGTGGCACCGGGCAGGCCCTTCTGCGGACGGCTAGCCAGATTGTCTGCAGGCTTAAGGGCACCCCAGCATAGGGTCCGTCTCCCCAAAGAGGTCAAAAACGATATGGAAGTCTGGTTACAATTCCTTGAAAATTATAACGGTGTATCTCTATGGCAGGATTCCTTGACTCTCAACGCGGAGTTCCAGGTGCAATCTGACGCGGCGGGATCCTTAGGTTTTGGGGTCTATTTCAGAGGGCAATGGTGCGCAAAAAGGTGGCCAGAAGAGTGGCATGGTCAACCCATTTCTCGGGACATGACCTTTCTAGAATTCTTCCCTATCCTGGTGGCGGTTCATCTTTGGACCGAGCAATTCCGCAATCACAGAGTTTGCTTCAACACAGATAATCAGGCAGTGGTGGCGGTTCTTTCCAGGCAGTCTGCCCGTTCCCCTCGGGTCGGTAACCTTCTACGGTCCTTTATTCTCCAATGTCTTGAGCACAATATATACTTCTCAGCCAAATTTGTACCCGGGATTAATAACGATATTGCGGATGCTCTGTCTCGCTTTCAGATGGAGCGCTTCCGCTCGTTAGCGCCGGAGGCGGAGCAGTCATCGATGCCTTTCCCGGAACACCTCTGGAGTCTTGGGAGCAGGAAGTGTTGAAGGGAGTATTCGGTGCAGTTGCCCCCTCCACAATGAGATCCTACAAGAAAGCGTGGGCTGACTTCCTTAAATTTCGCAGTAGATCATCTAAAGTCAGCCAAAAGGCCGTCCCCTCCACGAGGGAGGTCTTGCATTATTTGGCATACCTGAAGGAATTAGGCCGGGCACCCAGGACCCTCAATATTCAGTCTGCCGGGATTTCATATTTCTGTAAAAGCTTTTTCGACACTGACCCGTGTGCCAAGTTCATAGTACGTAAGACCCTGGAGGGCTGGCGTCGGGCCCAGCCCCCCTGCTCAGATAAGAGGAGGCCCATAACTTATGACGTTTTAGCTCAGATACACGTAAAATTACGCGAAGTTTGCTGGTCTAAGTATGAAGCGCGCTTGTTTTCAGCAGCTTTTTCCATAGCCTTTTTCGGGGCCCTCCGCGTTGGGGAAGTAGTCTGTGAGGGCGGGGCCGCCCACGGCAGGAGGGGCATCCACATAAGTGATATAACCCTATCGACAAGCGAATTGTTAGTTCAGGTGCGCAGCTCCAAGACGGATCAACGGGGTAGGGGGGCCTTCCTGCGCTTACCAGCTGCCCAGGGTACGGGGCCCTGCCCGGTTAGGGATGCACAGCGTTTCCTATACTTAAGACCCAGTGGTCAGGGCCCCTTCCTAATCCATGCCGACGGGTCCCCCTTGGCTCGACACCAGTTTACTAGAGTAATGCGCAAAGCTTTGGCTGCCTGTGGCCTGCCCGCGGAGGAATTTGCCGCTCATTCATTTAGGATCGGTGCTGCCACCACTGCAGCGCACCTTGGTCTCTCGCTGGAGAGGATAAAAGACCGGTGGAAGTCCAATGCATACAGGACCTACTTAAGAAAATAATTTGAGAATAGCGACAAACCTGACCTCGATCTCTCTATTTGTTTCCTTACAGAATCACAAAAGATACACATCTGGTTAGTGGGCCACAGCATTGTACATTGGGCCAATGTGCGAGCCAAGACTACCGGGCTATGGCCTAACTTAAACCTGCCTGCTAATGTCGAGCTGAAGTGGTTGTCAAGAAGGGGGATGCGCTGGAGCGAATTCAAGCCCATGGTGATGGCGAAAGCTGCCGTGGACGGCCCCCCGGACGCACTAGTTATCCAGCTGGGGGAAAATGATTTGGCCTATCGCAAGGCGATTGACCTGAGATGGCAGATATTTGATGATCTGACTGAACTGATGGTGGCTTACCCGGACATCACAATTTTGTGGTCCTCACTGCTAGAGAGAAGGACTTGGAGGGACTGTGCGAACCCGGCTGGGGTCAATAAAGCTCGAAAGGTTTTAGAGCGGGCAGTGCAGCGTAGAGTGGCGGCTCTGGGCGGGTGTGTCATTGGCCACCCAAGCATCCAGTACAGCAACGAGGCCCTCTACAGATGGGATGGCGTGCATCTTTCCAATGAGGGAAATGACATTTGGTTGGGAGACATCATTGCAGGGATTAGGGATTGGTTGCAGGTTTAAAAGGTATTGGCGGTGAGCTTCGCTCGAGTGGCGGTTAGGCATTGGCAGGGGGAATTGATACGCAAATCAGAGGGGGGGAAGGAAGCGCCATCACCTTCCCCCAAATAAAAGGGGTAGTCCGGTAGAGGACTCCGGGGGGCGTTGCCTTGTCCGAAACCTACGGAGGTAAGGGCCGCCGGCACGCCCCCGAGCGGTGACACCCGTGGGATCCTAGTTGGCGTACTCCAACAGGACCCCCCCACGGTTTGTGGACAACCCTTCCGGTCACCATGCCGGGTAGTCGATAGGAGCCAATGCCTAAAGCCAATACCTTTCAATTCTGTAATCAATAAAGTTGTGGCCTTTTTATGCCCATTAACCTAAAATACTGTGTCCCGTGTCTTCATTTCACAATGGGGGGGGGGGAGTATTGCCACGCAAAGCCATTTCCGGCTTCAAGGAGATGGGGTTGCGGGCTTGCTCCACCCCACTCCCGCGCGGGGGCTGGCTCGTCCCCCGCGCGAGAACAGGGAATCCCCGGGCGTGTCGCCGAACCGGCCAGCCTATTGGCTGGACGGGGAGGCGGGACCTTGCCTATTTAAGGCCAGGTACGCCCGGGGATCGCCCTCTTCCCACCTGGACCCCAGAGAGGTTTTTTCTCCCATCCCACCCACCCGTAGGTTTAGCTAGTCTTGGCCTTGCTATGGACTTCGGTTGGTCGCCGCAAGGGGCCTGGTAGGAATTTTTCCAAGTTGGCCCACTTCGTGCCTTTTGGTTTTTTCGCCTACCTCATAGCAAACGTCACAACTTCTCCGGTGTTGGCGGTTAGGCATTGGCAGGGGGAATTGATACGCAAATCAGAGGGGGGGAAGGAAGCGCCATCACCTTCCCCCAAATAAAAGGGGTAGTCCGGTAGAGGACTCCGGGGGGCGTTGCCTTGTCCGAAACCTACGGAGGTAAGGGCCGCCGGCACGCCCCCGAGCGGTGACACCCGTGGGATCCTAGTTGGCGTACTCCAACAGGACCCCCCCACGGTTTGTGGACAACCCTTCCGGTCACCATGCCGGGTAGTCGATAGGAGCCAATGCCTAAAGCCAATACCTTTCAATTCTGTAATCAATAAAGTTGTGGCCTTTTTATGCCCATTAACCTAAAATACTGTGTCCCGTGTCTTCATTTCACAATGGGGGGGGGGAGTATTGCCACGCAATGAGGCTTTCTTGGTGGCTAAAGCCTGCCTCTCGCTGACACACAAACACCCCTGTGCCTGTTTTGTGCATTTGTTTCGTTCGAGGGGCGAATGTGCTGGGCCTCCCCCCGATCTTGAATTCTTGAACTCTGTCCAAGACACAGAGCAGCAGTCTTCAGGAAGAGGGAGAGACAGGTGGGCAGGGGAGCGAAGCGAGACACAGATAGAGGGAAAAGTCTCCGGCAAGCATTAAAGAGCAATTAATGAGCCGAGGTTTACATTTCGGAAGAGGCGGCTATTCCGCAAGAAAGACTCAGGCAGCTCACCTCCGCAGCGGAGAGCATAATTGATGCACACAGAAAGCCAGGTCAGCCTTTGTCCATTTGACTCACAGAAGCCGGGAACTTGCAGCCCTCCAGACGTTCAGGGATTTCAGCTGCCACCAGCACGGCCACTGGGACAGAGATAGTGGACAACAGCGACAACTGCCATAAACACAGTTTAACCAGCAGAGGCCAGTCCAGTCCCTGATCTACTGGCTCTCTCAGTCTCTCTTTTAACGTGATCATGTGGCCTACTTTACAGATGGCAGCCCTCTATTTTGAAGGCATCCTCTATCAGCAAGGCTTATTTATTTAATAGTACAGTACATTGATTATTAAGGGACGCGGCTGGCGCTCTGGGTTAAACCACAGAGCCTAGGACTTGCCGATCAGAAGGTTGGCGGTTTGAATCCCCACAACGGGGTGAACTCCCGTTGCTCGGTCCCAGCTCCTGCCAACCTAGCAGTTAGAAAGAACGTCAAAGTGCAAGTAGATAAATAGGTACCACTCCGGTGGGAAGGTAAACGGCATTTCCGTGCGCTGCTCTGGTTCGCCAGAAGCAGCTTAGTCCTGCTGGCCACACGACCCGGAAGATGTACGCCAGCTCCTTCGGCCAATGAGCGCCGCAACCCCAGAGTCGGCCACGACTGGACCTAACGGTCAGGGGTCCCTTTACCTTTTTACATTGATTATTGCTTTCAATTTATGGATCAATGGTCTCATTAGATAGTAAAATTCATGTTAAATTGCTGCTTTGGGGGTTGTTGTTAAAAGTCTGGAATGGATTAATCGATTTTGCATTCCTTTCTATGTGAAAGTCTGCTTTGGTTTTGGAACGCTTTGGTTTTGGAACAGACTTCCGGAACGGATTAAGTTTGAGAAGCAAGGTACCACCGTATTTCACTTTGCACTGTGTTTTTTCAGCATGCAGATGCAAAGCAACACGGAACGGAAGATCAAATGTAAGCTTGCAGCAAGTTGAGCGTGCACCAAATTCCAGAATTCTTTTTAATTCTCCAAGTTAAATTGAGAGGTAGGCAGCGGCTGACTGCTTGTCTCTCTCTCCCTCTTGTTTTGTTTTGTTTTTAAGATAGGAATAGAAAGATGGGATCTTCTTAGTCAATGAATTAAGCATACACATGGAACAACGTTTGTATTTGCCATTCTGCCGTAAACACAAAATAAATAGGAACAGCAGGGCCGGTCTGTTTGTTTAAATATATTTACTCTATATTTTGACTTGCTGGAATTGACAGTTTATTTTCAAGCGCTTACAACGTCGACGTCTTGCCTCCCTCTGTCATTAAATAATTGCTTGTCTCACCGACTGTGAAAATGTAAATATTAAAAAAGGGGGGGGACTGATCATAACCCATAATTTTCCCACAATGTTTAAACAGGCAAAAAAAAGGGAGAGAGAAAGAATGCAAGCAAAATAATCTGGCATGAGAAATTTGCACGTCAATATTTCATTCATTCATTCATTTATATAAATAAATAAATAAATAAATTTATTAATGAAACTTAGTAAAAACATGTGTTTCAGAGAAGGTAAGGGTAAAGGACCCCTGGGCGGTTCAGTCCAGTCCAAGGCGACTATGGGGTTGCAGCGCTCATCTCGCTTTCAGGCCAAGGGAGCCGGCGTTTGTAGACAGTTTTCCAGGTCATGTGGCCAGCAGGACTAAACTGCTTCTGGTGCAACAGGACACCGTGACAGAAACCAGAGTGCACGGAAACGCCGTTCATGTTCCCGCCGCAGTGGTACCTATTTATCTACTTGTGCCGGTGTGCTTTCGAACTGCTAGGTTGGCAGGAGCTGGGACAGAGCAAAGGGAGAATTTGACCCTGCTAGTTGCAGGAGCTTGTGTGTACCACCCCCTGGCCAGCGACATTGCGTGGTGTGCAGGTGAGCATGGTTTGAAGATGATGGCTTCATGGAATAACACGGCTCACACAGTTACACAGGACAGGAAGACAAGACACCTGTCCCAAGGGGTTTGCAGTCTAGAACTTGATCGAGATTCGGGGGGGGGGGAGTGGAGAGAGAAGAAAATAGAAAAAGAAAATGAGATTATTTCAGGTCCCTGGACTGAGTCAATCAGTAAGATATGGAGGATCTGGCTGGAATCCTCCAAGTCATACTTGGTTGCGTGTAAGTCCCATTCAATGCATCAGATAGCACTATCTAAGCAAGTGTGGTGTAGTGATTAAGAGTGATAGACTCGTAATCTGGTGAACCGGGTTCGCTTCCCCGCTCCTCCACATGCAGCTGCTGGGTGACCTTGGGCCAGTCACACTTCTCTGAAGTCTCTCAGCCCCACTCACCTCACAGAGTGTTTGTTGTGGGGGAGGAAGGGAAAGGAGAATGTTAGCCGCTTTGAGACTCCTTCAGGTAGTGATAAAGCGGGATATCAAATCCAAACTCTTCTTCTGTTAGAGGATGCCTCAAAGCTTGGAAGTTAAAGGTTGGTTTTTGATTAGAGATGGGTGGATCTCTCCATTTTATTTCTCATTTTCCCACTCTTAAGTTTGGCTCTCCATAGTTCCACATCAGTTTCCGAAAAGCCCCCGTAAAAATCCATTTTGGTGTGATTTACTCCTAATGCACACATTCCGGCGTGAGATTCTGCTGCGGGTATACCTATTCGCAAAGCAGTTTATGCACCTTTGTGCATTAGGTTTTTGCTAAGATGTACCTGCGTATGCGGGACGCGGGTGGCGCTGTGGGTTAAACCACAGAGCCTAGGACTTGCCGATCAGAAGGTCGGCGGTTTGAATCCCCACAACGGGGTGAGCTCCTGTTGCTCAGTCCCTGCCCCTGCCAACCTAGCAGTTCAAAAGCACGTCAAAAGATAAGTAGGTACCACTCCGGTGGGAAGGTAAATGGCATTTTCGTGCACTGCTCTGGTTCGCCAGAAGAGACTTAGTCATGCTGGCCACATGACCCGGAAGCTGTACGCCGGCTCCCTTGGCCAGTAAAGCGAGATGAGCGCCGCAACCCCAGAGTCGGCCATGACTGGACCTAATGGTCAGGGGTCCCTTTACCTTTACCTGCTTATGCACACTTTACCCCAGTGTATGCCTTGCCGTACCCCTTACCTGGCTGGAGAACTGCTTTGCCATTTTGGGAGGACTGTGATTTTGAGGGAAGAAGGGAGTCTTTCAGATGTTGGGAAGCCAAGCCATTGAGGGCTATAAGCAGTAACGTTTAAACCCCAAGCTGGGCACCGAATCGAACTGGCAACCCATTGGAACCACCCACAAGGGGGCAGAGCCTGTGGGAGATCAGGTCTTGGGTAAAAAAAACTCCCTCTACTCTCAACCCTTGTGGGAGGACGTTTCTCACTCAGAGCTCTCCGTGGTCCTGAAACGTCTGACCCTCTGCTTTGTGGATGTGGAATGTTGACTGACACTTGGAAAAAGATAAGTCTCGGAATGGAGTATCCTGGCCAAAGATGTGGCTGGTTAGCTAGACTTGCCCCACTTGCATTCAAACAATAACAGGACCTGAGGCAGGATTTCTAGATCACAGATGGATTTTCTCTGCTCTTCTGAGTTTTCTTCTTCTTCTTCTTCTTCTTCTTCTTCTTCTTCTTCTTCTTCCTCCAAACTATGAATAAACTCCCAGCGTGATCTATGGAATGAGGAGCAAAGACTTTGAGGAGCAAGGATGCTGGATAGACAGTTGCCTAGCAACAGATGCAGGCTTCTCCCTCTTTGGTTCCCCATCCCCACTTCCTCCTACTTCTTCTCCGAAGGGACATCTCAGGCTGCGCAGAGGCCCTTAGAGCAACTGCCTACCCCCCGCACACGCACACACACCCGCCAGCCCTTCCCAATTAACTGGACCTCAAAGTCCTCCTTCCCTGGATGTCTAAGGGAAAGTGCCAAATGAGGCCTTGTTTCTCTCCTACACACCGCCAAGGCGCTGGTGGCAAAAATGGGCTCCTGGAGCTGCCAGGCCTTCAAGGGGCCTCTGAGAGTCAAAGAAAGGGGTGTTTTCAAGATAAGAAGATGCCGGCACTGAACAAATTGGGGGAAAGGGGAGATATCTGAAGGATGACCTAGATTCACCGAGAGGAGCCTAGCATGGAATGTGGGGGGAGGTGATGTTGGCGCAGGAAAAAATATTCCAAAAGATAATCTTTTTTCTAAGGCTGCTGCTATTATTATAAAGGAAGGAGGGAAGGGGACAAGCAGGAAGCACAGAATGGAGAGGGAAGGAGGGAAGGAAGGTGGCAAGAAGGCAGGCAGAATCCTCTCTCTGCTCAATGGCAGAGCAGGAGATCCCAGGTTGAATCCACCTTGGCTGGATCGCCATTGTGACACCAGGAAGGAGAGGGAATCTGCCCACCCAGAGCTGCTGAGAGGCAGTCGGTAGAGCATAAGGCTCTTCATCTAAGGGTTGTGGGTTCAAGCCCCGGGTTGGGTGAAAGGTGAAGAAGAAGAAGAGTTTGGATTTGATATCCCGCTTTATCCCTACTCAAAGGAGTCTCAAAGCGGCTAACATTCTCCTTTCCCTTCCTCCCCCACAACAAACACTCTGTGAGGTGAGTGGGGCTGAGAGACGTCAAAGAAGTGTGACTAGCCCAAGGTCACCCAGCAGCTGCAGGTGGAGGAGCGGGGAAGCGAACCCGGTTCACCAGATTACGAGTCAACCGCTCTTAACCACTACACCACACTGCATTTCAGCGGCTTGGACTAGGTGGCTCTCACAGCCCTTTCCAACTCTACAATTCTATGAAACAGAAATTTATTGCTTGTATTATGCCTAGAGAAAGAGGGGTGAGAACTGCTGGGCCATTGTCATGCTTTGGGGCTGAGAGCAGGGCAGAGAGCTGATGGTTGCAGAGAACAGGAGATATCTGAGACCACATAACACCGGTCCTGAAAGACCTACATTGGCTCCCAGTACGTTTCCGAGCACAATTCAAAGTGTTGGTGGTGACATTTAAAGCCCTAAAATGCCTTGGCACAGTATACCTGAAGGAGCGTCTCCACCCCCATCGTTCAGCCTGGACACGGAAGTCCAGCTCCGAGGGCCTTCTGGCGGTTCCCTCCCTGCAAGAAGTGAGGTTACAGGGAACGCCTGCCCTGTGGAACGCCCTTCCGTCAGATGTCAAGGAAATAAACAACTATTTGACTTTTACAAGACACCTGAAGGCAGCCCTCTTTAGGGAAGCTTTTAGTGTTTGATATTTTATCATGTTTTTTTATATTCTGTTGGGAGCCTCCCAGAGTCAGTGGCGTAGCGTGGGGGGGCAGGGGGGGCAGGCCGCACCGGGCGCAACATCTGGGGGTTAGGGTTAGGGGGCGCAAATCCACGGGTTAGGGGGCGCAAATTACTTGCCTTGCCCCGGGTGCTGACAACCCACGCTACGCCACTGCCCAGAGTGGCTGGGGAAACCCAGCCAAATGGACAGGGTATAAATAAGTTGTTGTTGTTGTTGTTGTTGTTGTTGTTGTTGTTGTTTTATTGACAGTGATGCCTCCGGTCCCAATGTAAGGATGTGGGAAGCAGGAAAGAGAGTGGACTTGATAACTGAGGCATAAAAAAACCAAAACAATTCTGCTTGGCATTCCGACCCGTTAGGGCAGCCTTTCTCAAGCTGTGGGTCCCCAGATGTTGTTGGACTACAACTCCCATCACCCCTAGCTAGCAAGGCCAGATGATGGGAGTTGTAGTCCGACAACATCTGGGGACCCACAGGTTGAGAACCGCTGGGTTAGGGGCTATGCCTTCATTGCCCTGATGGAGCAGCCTTCCCAGCAAGTGAGGCCCACAAAAACCCTTGCCTGGGACCCTAGAGAGGGGCTTTCAGACAGTGTTGACAATACTGTGCTATATGGACCCAGCGCTCTGGCTCTCTGTGTCTTCAATCGGTCTTCCAGGTAAGGTAAGACCAGCCAGCTTTGCTTTGGGGAAATTCTGGCCCATGGGGCACTGCTGGGGGCAGGGCGATTCCAGGCCACCTGTGATGGCCTGGGATTCGGATGCTAAACCTGAGGGATCCCAGCGTGCACAGGATTCCCCGCCTCCAGAACCAGCTAAGCCGGGGCTGGGGCTTGAGCCTGAAGGGTCCTCACCTGTGCTGGGTCCTCAGGTGCAGGCATCAGCTGAGTCTGCTCTGGCTCCTGAGGTGATGGAGGACCCATTGCCTGCAGGTGCTCAGATGAGGTTGCCTCTGGGTCTGGGAACCCTCCAGCCTCTCCTGAGCTGCAGAGGCTCAGGGCAGAGAGGCGGAGGGAACTAAGTTCCCGCAGGAGGAGTGCTCGCCTCCAGGCCAGGAGAGGCAAGTCACCTGTGGACCGGGGCCGCCCTATGCCTCAGGGCAGATAAAAGCCGGCCGGCCCCAGTCCCAAGTTACAGGAGCAACTTTGTTGGTTGTCAGTTCCTGCCTGAACCCTGTCCTGCTATACTGTCGGAGCTCCTGACCTCACCTGACTACCTGCCCTGCATCCAGCTTCAACTTTTACGGACTGCCTCCATACTGCACTGTAGTGGATTGGAGTTACTCGTGCGTAAACTGTCCC
This sequence comes from Podarcis vaucheri, assembly GCF_965113315.1. NCBI lineage: Eukaryota > Metazoa > Chordata > Lepidosauria > Squamata > Lacertidae > Podarcis > Podarcis vaucheri. The sequence goes on along the minus strand of NC_138756.1, from coordinate 6,888,888 downwards.
CGTTAGGGAGCTTAACTGCCTGGGTTAAACCGTCTTGACTGGACAGCCCATCTCAGCGTGGCTGCCTCAGTCGCTAGCAGAATCTGTCTGTGGGCGTTTCTTAAACCTTTTCCAGCATAAAAGCTGTTTGACACCCAGTCTTCTCCGCCTCTCATTGCGCGGAAGCCTTCTGCGCAGGGAGGGCGTGGGTAGCGGAGGACCAGTGTTCTCCTCACTGATGTCCAGGGAAGAATCCCGGAGCCCTTCCACCTCCTTCTCCATTGGCTCTCCTGGATCCTTGGTGTTACTCTGATTTCCTTCCCCCTCCACTAAGCTGCGCCTCCCCCTGGTGCTAGTACCTTCTCCTGCAGAGTCGGAGAGCCTCTCCTCCTCCTTCTGCTCTGATGTCAGTTTCCTGACATGCACCTTCGACCTCGGACTGGACTCGGACCTCGCCTCTCGGTTAGCCCTTGGGGCCAGCACACCACCAAAGCAGGCATTTCAAGGTGCCACAACTGGCTCTCGTGGGATTCACCAAAGTCCCTTTAGCCCTTTAGCACACGTGCGATTCAGCTGCTGGGGTTTGCGCCAACCTCTCTGCCCCCCGGTCGGTGGCAAGGGGCCAGGAGGAGCAGGTGAACCTGGTGGATGTTGGGGCAGCAACTGTTTGGCATAAGCGCAGCAGCTGCTGCTTCTGTTACCACGCAGTGTGTTTGTGAAAGCAAATAAAACTCACCCTGCCAGGCCCCGGACCACCCGCTCCCTCTCTTGTCCGGCGGGAGCCTTGAGAGGGGCTACAGGAGACGTCGGGGCTGAGCCTCTGTTATGGAGTCTGTAGCCAAAGAGGATTACGACAGGCCACTTGCCAATCGCAGGTGCGCCAAAGCGTGGGTTCTACGCAGCGTTATCCCCGCTGAAATTCATGGCCATGGCGAACTTAGGCCTTCTGGTTTCAATGTGGTTTCTTCCCACCTTGGATCAAATCTATGCTTCCAGGTGTCATAAGAAAGCTGCAGAGATAGCGCAGGATAGTGTGCAACCCGGAAATGATCTCTTTCAGCTTCTGCCTTCTGGAAGAAGGTAAGGGGACCCCTGACCATTAGGTCCAGTCGTGGTTGACTCTGCGGTTGCAGTGCTCATCTCGCTTTATTGGCCGAGGGAGCCGGCGTACAGCTTCCGGATCACGTGGCCAGCAGGACTAAGCCACTTCTGGTGAACCAGAGCAGCGCACGGAAACACCGTCTACCTTCCAGCCGGAACGGTACCTATTGATCTACTTGCACTTTGAGGTGCTTTCAAACTGCTAGGTTGGCAGGAGCTGGGACAGAACAATGGGAGCTCACCCCATCAAAGTGCAAGTAGATAACTCCCACTTCAGCAGGAAGGTAAAAGGCGATTCCATGCACTGCTCTGGTTCACCAGAAGTGGCTTGGTCATGCTGGCCACATGACCCGGAGCCACTTCTGGCGAACCAGAGCAGTGCACGGAAACGCCGTTTACCTTCCCGCCGGAGCTGTACCTATTTAACTACTTGCACTTTGACATGCTTTCGAACTGCTAGGTTGGCAGGAGCAGGGACCGAGCAATGGGAGCTCACCCCGTCGCAGGGATTTGAACCGCCGAATGGTGAATGGTGTTCTAGGCTGCATCAACAGAAGTATTGTGTCAAGGGGAGTTAAGAAGGTAAAGGTAAAGAGACCCCTGACCACTAGCTCCGGTTGTGGCCGACTCTGGGGTTGCAGCGCTCATCTCGCTTTACTGGCCAAGGGAGCCGGCGTACAGCTTCCGGGTCATGTGGCCAGCAGGACTAAGCCGCTTCTGGCGAACCAGAGCAGTGCACGGAAACGCCATCTACCTTCCAGCCGGAGCGGTACCTATTGATCTACTTGCACTTTGAGGTGCTTTCAAACTGCTAGGTTGGCAGGAGCTGGGACAGGGCAATGGGAGCTCACCCTGTCAAAGTGCAAGTACATAACTCCCACTTCAGCGGGAAGGTAAACGGCATTTCCGTGCGCTGCTCTGGTTCGCCAGAAGCGGCGTAGTCATGCTGGCCACATGACCCGGAGTTTGTACGCCGGCTCCCTCGGCCAATAAAGCGAGATGAGCGCCGCAATCCCAGAGTTGGCCACGACTGGACCTAATGGTCAGGGGTCCCTTTACCTTTCCCTTTAGTTCAACCGCTGCAATGCAGGAAATTTTTCCCTAACGCGGGGCTCGAACCGTATTTGCAAACATTTGCAAGTATTTACTCCTTGACCACCTTACAAGGCTGGTTGCATCTCCCATCACTTTAGAGTGATTTGCCCAAGGCCAAGCAATGATGTGGGTGGCTCAGGGTACCGTATTTTTTGCACCATAACACTCACTTTTTTCCTCCTAAAAAGTAAGGGGAAATGTCTGTGCGTGTTATGGATGGAATGCCTACGGGTGGCATGCCTACGGATTTTCCTCCTCTAAAAACTATGTGCGTGTTATGGTCGAGTGCGTGTTATAGAGCGAAAAATACGGTATGTTGGGTTGAGGGGCTTTTAGTCCTGCGACAGCTCTTTCTCTCCCCAAGGACAGGCGCTCCGGAGACAAGAGCCCCCGTGGCTTGCGAGAAAGGGGACCGAATGTGGAGTCCTTATTTTTAGCCTGTCAATCCAAATAGATTGCATTTGGCTCCCGCACCTGCCGAAACAGGTGTAGCTGCTCCTCCGGACGGCAGCGTGCCAGTTTAGATATTTCCTTCCTGACTGAGCCGTGGGTCTGATCCTTCTCCTCCCGCAGCCTCTCTCTCTGTCTCTCCCCCCCCCCTTGAATTATGGGCACATTTTCCGATGTAAAGTGATATCAAAGCGACAAGGGAGGCAGGGGGAGCCAGCGCTAGCAAAGGGGGATGTCTGTATTAAACTGACAGCGATGAGACAAGAACACAGGAGAAGAAATAGAAGATGTTATTTCCTCCCTCTCTCCCCCCCCCAACACCCCCACCTCGCAGCGTTACACAAATACAGAAAATACAGACAAGCTTTGCGCTAATGAATCCACGGCTGGGAAACAACAGGAGAACTCTGCCCCCTTGTGGCAACTTGGCTCTTTGTCATTTCACTGGGAATTCTAGTTTTCTGTCTCTCTCTCTGTTTCGAGGTGTTCACTTAAACAGGTAACGAGAGCCGAAAATGGAAGAGTTACCGCTGTCCACACCTCGACCCAGCTTCTATCCCACTGGTCTTCCTCTGTAAATCATATGTACCTACCCGGACCCTGAGGTCACCTTCTGCGGCCCTCCTTCGTGTGCCTCCTCCTCAAGAGGTCCGGAGGGTGGCCACACGAGAACGGGGCCTTCTCTGCAGTGGCTCCCCATCTAAGGAAGGCTCTCCCCAGGGATGTTTGCCTGGCGCCTTCATTATACTGAGGTCCAGTGCCGAGGGCCTTCTGGCGGTTCCCTCACTGCGAGAAGCGAGGTTACAGGGAACCAGACACAGGGCCTTCTCGGTGGTGGCGCCCGCCCTGTGGAACGCCCTCCCACCAGATGTCAAAGAGATAAACAACTACCAGACTTTTAGAAGACAGCTGAAGGCAGCCCTGCTTAGGGAAGCTTTTAATGTTTAATAGATTATTGTATTTTAAGATTCTGTTGGAAGCTGCCCAGAGTGGCTGGTGAAACCAAGCCAGATGGGCGGGGTATAAATTATTATTATTATTATTATTATTATTATTATTATTATTATTATTATTATATACACCTTTAGGCACCAAGCAAAAACATTCCTTTTTAATCATGCCTTTGTTTGACCCGATGGCAATCCTATACCCCTTTTAAAATGTGACTCATTTTTTGGGGGGGGGGTGTTTGTTTTTATGTTGATTTTCTTTTCTGCTAACTGCCCTGAGACCCCCAGGTATAGGGCGGTATGTATAAACAAACAAACAAACAAAAACGGGCACCCCGATTGTCTTATCAAATACTAATGTTTTGTGTAAATTGTGTCTGGAGCTCTGTACAACTTTATAAATTCTTGGGACTATCACACCTTGGCCTGCCTGAGCAACAGGAACCCCATGTTATGTGTGAGGTACCGCATTTTCCGCCCTATAGGACGCACCGGCCCGTAGGACGCACCTAGTTTTTTTTTGGGGGGGGGAATCAAGGGGAAAAAAATTATTTCCCAACAGGTTTGCGCAGCCATCCCCAAGCTAGAAGAGGGAGACGGAGCGCTCCTTCTCCAAGCTAAAATGCAAACCTTTAAAAGAGATGTTTCTTCTTGGTTCTGGGTCTCTCCTGCCTCCTTGCTAAGGAGGGGAGGGAACGCAGTTGCAAGAGAAAAATAAAGATCCGCCTTGCTTCTCCTGCATCCTGCCTCCATCCGTTCATCTCTGACCGATCATGGACTTAGAGGACTCAGTCCCTTGTGGAGCTGGGCAGCAAAAGCCAGCCACCCCAATTTTTTTCTGTACACTGGTACCTCAGGTTAAGAACATAATTCGTTCTGGAGGTCCGTTCTTAACCTGAAACCGTTCTTATCCTGAGGTAACACTTTAGCTAATGGGGCCTCCCGCTGCTGCCGCTGCGCAATTTCTGTTCTCATCCTGAGTAACGTTCTTAACCAGAGGTACTACTTCCGGGTAAGCGGAGTCTGTAACCTGAAGCGTCTGTAACCCGAGGTACCACTGTATCATGAAAGAGCAAATCAATGAATAAATCTTTGCATCTAAGTTTGGTAATATTTTTAATGGTTCTGCTCTAAGGATTGACGACGAGGCTTCTCCATACAATGCATTATTTTTCTTTTCTTTTCCATAAATGGATTTTTATTGACATTTTCTCAAATAAGAAATAGTAAGCACAACATCCATGGCAAAACCTGACTGGGAACTAAATCCTGGTTCTAATTGTTGATGTACAGAAGGGGGGCGGGGAATTGAGGCAACCAGAAAACACAGTAATAAGCGAGGTGTAGAAACAGGAATCTGGAAAAACAAAGGAAGTGGTTTATACAGGTTTAGGCTAATGGGTGGCGCTGTGGGTTAAACCACAGAGCCTAGGACTTGCCAATCAGAAGGTCGGCGGTTTGAATCCCCACGATGACGGGGTGAGCTCCTGTTGCTCGGTCCCTGCTCCTGCCAACCTAGCAGTTCAAAAGCACAGCAACGTGCAAGTAGATAAATAGGTACCACTCCGGCGGGAAGGTAAACGGCGTTTCCGTGCACTGCTCTGGTTCACCAGAAGCGGCTTAGTCCTGCTGGCCACATGACCCGGAAGCTGTACGCCGGCTCCCTCGGCCAATAAAGCGAGATGAGTGCCGCAACCCCAGAGTCGGCCATGACTGGACCTAATGGTCAGGGGCCCCTTTACCTTTAGACTAAAAGCCAAAGGTGTTTAGGTATAACACCAGTTGATACAGGATGGGGGAAATTGGGGAGGGGGGTGACTCCCTGTTGTCACAGAACAAATTCAGCAAACAGAAACCAAGAACAGTGGAACCTCGGTTTTCGAACATAATCCATACCAGAAGATCGTTCGACTTCCAAAACGTTTGAAAACCGAGGCACAAAGGGCGGTCTGCAATTTCAAATGAGAAATTTGGGGGGGGGGACTCAGCAGAAGCCATTTGACTTCCGAGGCGCGTTCGAAAATGGAAGCAATTACGTTAGTGTTTTCGTTGTTCAAAAACCTCTATATCAGATCCCCAACTCTTTTATTTTGTCCCTGATAAAGGAGAACCCCTTTGCCAGTCTGAACGCCGGTGTGTTCCAGCTACGCACCCTTTCATTTAGAACAGACTTCCCCTTCCCTTGCAAATTTGAATCGCCTTCCAGGTTTAGAAGTTTAAATTGGTCAAATGGCATGTGGTCTAGCTGTGGCTAAAAGATTAATATATACTCAGAAGGTCGGGGAAGTAGCTCGCACAGAGATCACTGGTAAGCCCTCTCTCTCTCAGCTCGGTTTCATCCAAAGCTTCCCTTCTTAATCTCGCCTTTAATCCGCCATAAACCTCCGGTTTTAATCCGTTTAAACACGACTGCTCCAAATTAGTTTTGCTTTCCGCTCTTTCTCTTTTCTGCAATGTGTAGCTCTCGGCTAGTCGGGGAGGCGGCAGCATCAACACAAGACATCTGAAGCATGGCCGAAGGGCGAGACTTTTTTATTCGAAGAATCTTGGGAACTGTAGTTTATCCACCCCCTGCAGAGCTACAAATCCCAGCACCTTTACCAAGCAACAGTTCCCAGGATTCCATGGGAGAAGCCATGTGCTTTAAATGTACTGTGCAAATGTCATTCTTTCCCAGTTCCTAATGGAGATGCTAGGGACGCGGGTGGCGCTGTGGGTAAAAGCCTCAGCGCCTAGGACTTGCCGATCGAAAGGTCGGCGGTTCGAATCCCCGCGGCGGGGTGCACTCCCGTCGCTCAGTCCCAGCGCCTGCCAACCTAGCAGTTCGAAAGCACCCCCGGGTGCAAGTAGATAAATAGGGACCGCTTACCAGCGGAAAGGTAAACGGCGTTTCCGTGTGCTGCGCTGGTGCTGGCTCGCCAGAGCAGCTTCGTCATGCTGGCCACATGACCCGGAAGTGTCTCCGGACAGCGCTGGCCCCCGGCCTCTTAAGTGAGATGAGCGCACAACCCTAGAGTCGGACACGACTGGCCCATACGGGCAGGGGTACCTTTGCCTTTACCTTAATGGAGATGCTAGGGCATGGGTAGGCAAACTAAGGCCCGGGGGCTGGATCCGGCCCAATCGGCTTCCAAATCCGGCCCGTGGGCGGTCCAGAAATCAGCATGTTTTCACATGAGTAGAATGTGTCCTTTTATTTAAAATGCATCTCTGGGTTATTAGCGGGGCATAGGAATTTGTTCATTTCCCCCCCAAAAAAATAGTCCAGCCCCCCACAAGGTCTGAGGGACAGTGGATCGGCCCCCTGCTGAAAAAGTGTGCTGACCCCTGTGTTGGGGGCATGAATTTCTGAAAGCACAGCAAATATCCACATTGGGGGGTCTGGCAAAGCATGTACTCTGTACCCCAGCCAAGACCGGGCTCTAAAAAACAAGATTAAAATACAGCATTAAAATGCAGCCTCATTTCAGCAGAAACTCAAAAACTTTTGGGGGGATGAAAACGTCAAATCTTCACCAAGGCTAACTATCCAAACTGGTCCTACATGGGCCAGAAAAAAAGCCAGGGAAGTCCCCAAATAGGAGTTCCATCACAGAAGGAGAAATAAAAAGGAAAGAGGGGAAGGGGATGAAGTTAATTCCAAGCCAAAGGCCAGGTGGAACAATTCTGTCTTACAGGCCCTGCGGAAGGAAGTTAAATCCTGCAGGGCCCTGGTCTCATGGGACAGGGCATTCTACCAGGTTGGAGCCATCACTGAGAAGGCCCTGGTGGAGGATAATCTAACTTCCTTAGGGCCCGGGACCACTAGGGTGTTGCTATTTATGGACCTTAAAGTCCTCCGTCCGGAAATACCGGGAGAGGCGGTCCCGTAGGTACGAGGGTCCTAGGCTGTGAAGGGCTTTAAAGGTCAAAACCAGCACCTTAAATCTGACCCTGTACTCCCCTGGGAGCCAGTGCAGCTGGAAAAGCACTGGGTGAATATGCTCCCATGGCAGAGACCCCGCGAGGAGCCTCGCTGCAGCATTCTGCACCTGCTGGAATTTTCTGGGACAGCTTCAAGGGCAGCCCCGCGTAGAGCGAATTACAGTAGTCAAGCCTGGAGGTGACCGTCGCATGGATCACTGTGGCCAGGTCAGGGCGGGACCTTCAAAAATAACACCCCCCAAAATAAACAGTAAGATTCCAGTCCTCATGCTTCTGGCTAAACACCGAATTAAATTGTATTGCAGCTTGGTGGTGGACCCTTCAAAATTAGCAGGAAAGCTGCTAATTTGCCTCTCAGATCCTAGTTGCAAAGTACTGGATGAGACAGCTTCCCTCCACGGGAGGGTGGTTGAAGAGACTTTGTCCAACAATGCTAATGAAGAGATTTTAGGAAGAGCTATAAATGGAACTGCTTGGAACAATGGTGCTTAAAAAAAAATTTAAAAGAAGAAGAGATTTCCTGCTCTAATAGAATTAAAACCCCGGGAATCCAAGACAGGAAGTCCTGGTGATTGTTTAAGTTGCACAGCTTGACCCGGGCTGATCTTGGAGGCTGCATGAGGACTCGTGGCGCGAGATCTGCCGACTCGTAGGAGTTCCTAACATTTGCTTGTACTTCTGCAACTTCCTTTTTACATCTGTAAAAGCCATATATGAATGCTGTTCCTCCTTCTGGCAAGCTGGTGTGAAATGTCTGGCTCTGCTTTGCTTTGATGGTGACACGGAAACTACAACTAATTCAGAATGCAGCAGCTAGACTGGTGACTGGGAGCAGCCGCTGAGACTATATAACACCGGTCCTGAAAATCCTACATTGGCTCCCAGTACGGTTCCGAGCACAATTCAAAGTGTTGGTGCTGACCTTTAAAACCCTAAATGGCCCAGTACAGTGGTGCCTCGCAAGATGAAATTAATTCGTTCCGCAAGTCTTTTCGTCTTGCGATGTTTTTCGTCTTGCGAAGCACGGTCCATCGCAACTGCGCCTCTTCGAGCGGCTTTAAGAAAAAAGCGAACAAACTCGCAAGACGTTTTCGTCTTGCGAAGCAAGCCCATAGGGAAATTCGTCTAGCAAAGCAACGCAAAAACCGAAAAACCCTTTCGTCTAGCGAGTTTTTCGTTTTGCGAGGCATTCATCTTGTGGGGCACCACTGTATACGTGAAGAAGTGTCTCCACCCCCATCGTCCAGCCCGGACACTGAGGTCCAGCTCCGAGGTCCTTCTGGCAGTTCCCTCCCTGCGAGAAGTGAGGTTGCAGGGAACCAGGCAGAGGGCCTTCTCGGTGGTGGCTCCCTCCCATCAGATGTCAAGGAAATAAACAACTATCTGACTTTTAGAAGACATCTGAAGGTGGTCCAAGCGGGAGATAACCAGAGCAGGCACCACTCTGGCGAGACAGTCTGCGAGCAGTAAGGGCCTAAGCCTGCGTACCAGATGGAGCTGGTAGACCAGGGGTAGGCAATCTAAGGCCCCAGGGGCCGGATGCAGCCCAATCTCCTTCTAAATCCAGCCCGTGGACGGTCCAGGAATCAGCGTGTTTTTACAGTAGTATGTGTCCTTTTATTTAAAATGCATCTCTGGTTTATTTGTGGGGCATAGGAATTCATTCATTTTTTCCCCAAAAATATAGTCCAGCCCACCACATGGTCTGAGGTACGGTGGACCAGCCCACAGCTGAAAAAGGTTGCTGACCCTGGTCTAGCTGCTGTATTTGTGGGAATGTTCTGGGGTGCAGGAGAGGATATATTGTGGGATTATATCCTTATCCAACTTGTGCTAACAAGTTCCCAAAATATCAGCAGAGTTTATAGACATTCCCCTTTAAGTTCGCAACGGTAACGTGTGCACAGGTTCGCTAGAACCTCTATAATAATTGCTCTGGTAATTTCCCCTTTGTTCCCTCTTAAAATACAAGACACAACACAGTCTTTATAAAAGTATAAAAGAGTTTACTCACGTTCTGTTCACAATATGATCCCAGAAGGCAGACAGGCTTAAAAAGGTTACATACATTCAGAATCTATCTTGTAGCAAGATAGTCCTTATCTCCTCTCTTGGCTGGGAGCCAAGAGAGCATCCTTAGATGTTTCCTCATCAAAGAAAAATGGCAGAGAGAGAGAGATGGCTGCCTGCCCTGTGCTTTTGTCATTACCTGCACAGGTGAGGCCACACCCACCTCTGGTCACATGCGGAGGAAGTCTGTCCCCAGGAAGTTTACCTGCTTGCTGGACAGACATCCCTCCCCATGTTCTAACATGTACACTCTAGGAATGTTGTCATTGACTGCTCCTGTGTTTACATCCCACAGTATTCTGGATTAGTTGTAGTTTCACCTTCAAAGGTAGCCCCATGTAGAGCGCATTGCAGTAGTCCAAGCGGGAGATAACCAGAGCATGCACCACTCTGGCAAGACAGTCTGCGGGCAGGGAGGGTCTCATCCTGCGTACCAGATGGAGCTGGTAGACAGCTGCCCTGGACACAGAATTGACCTGTGCCTCCATGGACAGCTGTGAGTCCAAAATGACTCCCAGGCTGCGCACCTGGTCCTTCAGGGGCACAGTCGCCCCATTCAGGACCAGGGAGTCCTTCTAAGCTTCCTGGGCTTGGAAAAGGAGGTTCCAGGGGAACATTTAGGGAATTAGTCTTGTGTCCATATCCACTGACCATTGGTGCTGTCCGGCCCTGGACCGCCTGCTTCAGTGGATGCTTAGATCTCGGAATATCACTCAACAAGCGGCTCAACAGCCACAGCAGGCGCTGTAAGCCCCCAACAGTTTACCTGCAACCCAAAAGGCACACTTCCCCATTCTCATCCGAGACAGAGGAATGCCAGCGAAAATCTATGGATCGTTTGTCTGAAGCTGGCTCCTTGGAGCCCAAAGGGCACAAGCTGAGGCCGAGGGATAGATCAAATCCACAATTCATGTGGATTTATAGAGCTGGAAGGAGTCCCAAGGGTCATCTAGTCCAACCCCCTGCAACGCCAAATAATTCCTGGCATCCAACCTCCTGATAAAAACACCTACAGTTCTAAAGCCGAGCCTACCAGATTTGCAAACCGATGGCTGAACCGAAACACAGTCACGTTCAGAAATCTGCACTTCTCTGATTGCGGCAATGAGGTTTTCCAGCCAAGTCATGGGTGCAAGAATCCATATACTGTACTAGGTAACGCGTGCCTAAGAGTGCATATATTAGTGAAAATAACCTACGAGATGCATCCTTCTTAGGGGAAACTGCCTTGCAAAGATGTTCATTTTGGAGAGAATAGCATTCAGAGATGTGCACATTAGGGTGAATTTGCATTAAGATGCCGGCGAATTTTCATAGAATCATAGAATCATAGAGTTGGAAGAGACCACAAGGGCCATCGAGTCCAACCCCCTGCCAAGCAGGAAACACCACCAGAGCACTCCTGACATATGGTTGTCAAGCCTCTGCTTAAAGACCTCCAAAGTAGGAGACTCCACCACACTCCTTGGCAGCAAATTCCACTGTCGAACAGCTCTTACTGTCAGGAAGGTCTTCCTAATGTTCAGGTGGAATCTTCTTTCTTGTAGTTTGGATCCATTGCTCCGTGTCCGCTTCTCTGGAGCAGCAGAAAACAACCTTTCTCCCTCCTCTATGTGACATCCTTTTATATATTTGAACATGGCTATCATATCACCCCTTAACCTCCTCTTCTCCAGGCTAAACATGCCCAGCTCCCTTAGCCGTTCCTCATAAGGCATCGTTTCCAGGCCTTTGACCATTTTGGTTGCCCTCCTCTGGACACGTTCCAGCTTGTCAGTGTCCTTCTTGAATTGTGGTGCCCAGAACTGGACACAGTACTCCAGGCGAGGTCTGACCAGAGCAGAATACAGTGGCACTATTTTCATTAGGGCTTCTCTCTTATCTCTTATTGTAAACATGGAATGAAAGGTGAACAAAAATGCATATACTGGCCTAAAAGCATGCATCAGAATGAATATAACACTCAGTATAGCATTATATTAGGGGGAAATACTTTTTTTTAAAAAGTATACATTCAGCAGATTTGCAGCAGCCGGAAAGTTCTGCAAGACCGCCATCTGCTGGCAAGAAATGAGTTAGGCCAATTTGCTCACAAGACGTGCTTAAAGTTTCAGGAAGCTAAGTTGAATGCAATGAGGCTGCCTCATGAGGAGACACATACAGTGGTACCTCGGGTTAAGTACTTAATTTGTCCCGGAGGTCCGTACTTAACCTGAAACTGTTCTTCACCTGAAGCACCACTTTAGCTAATGGGGCCTCCCGCTGCCGCCGCGCAATTTCCGTTCTCATCCTGAAGCAAAGTTCTTAACCTGAAGCACTATTTCTGGGTTAGCGGAGTCTGTAACCTGAAGCGTATGTAACCCGAGGTACCACTGTATAGGATTATTCCATGGAGAATGAGAACATTGTGGCTCTGCTTCATCTCCCCTGAGAGAAGCAGGATGATGATGATGATGATGATGATGATGATGATGATGATGATTAATTTATACCCCACCCATCTGACTGGGTTTCCCCAGCCACTCTGCGGGCCTTCCATCAAAAGTTTAAAATATTCATCAAATATTAAAAGCTTCCCTAAACAGGGCTGCCTTCAGATGCCTTCTAAAAGTCAGATACTTGTTTATTTCCTTGACATCTGAAGGGAGGGCGTTCCACAAGGCAGGTGCCACCACCGAGAAGGCCCTCTGCCTGGTTCCCTGTAACCTCACATCTCGCAAGGAGGGAACCGCCAGAAGGCCCTCGGCGCTGGACCTCAGTGTCCGGGCTGGACGATGGGGGTGGAGACGCTCCTTCAGGTATACTGGACAGTTTAGGGCTTTAAAGGTCAGCACCAACACTTTGAATTGTGCTCGGAAACATACTGGGAGCCAATGTAAGTCTTTCAGGACTGGTGTTATGTGGTCTCGGCGGCCACTCCCAGTCACCAGTCTAGCTGCCGCAATCTGGATTAGCTGTAGTTTCCGAGTCACCCTCAAAGGTAGCCCCACGTAGAGCGCATTGCGTAGTCCAAGCGGGAGATAACCAGAGAATAGGGCCCAGTAGTTATGAATCGAAAGGTTGCATCTCACTTTGAGAAACATTTTGTGTTGGCATCAAACCATAAGTCATATGCACTTAGCCATATGGCTTCATCTGACAAATGCCAACAAAAGGGGCAAATAACCTGAAGTAAATAAGCATGATTTATTCTGAAAGAGCATTCAGGAAACTGTGGGTCAGCTCCAAGGGCCTTCTGGCAGTTCCCTCCCTGCAAGAAGTGAGGTCAGAAGGAACCAGGCAGAGGGCCTTCTTTGTGGTGGCCCCCGCCCTGTGGAACGCCCTCCCACCAGATGTCAAGGAGATAAGTAACTATACAGCCTTTAGAAGACATCTGAAGGCAGCCCTGTACATAGAAGCTTTTAATGTTTGATGCTTTATTGTCCTTTTTCATTTGTTGGAAGCTGCCGAGAGTGGCTGGGGCGACCCAGTCAGATGGGTGGCAGATAAATGAATACATAGTGACCTCTTGAATCTTTCTGGCCTGGCTGCTGAAGACCTCTGCAGGGACGAGAAGAAACTTTGCTCATGCCTTGCCCATTGACAGAAAATGTCGGTAATGCACACAGGCGGTGTGCCAACAATTCTCCATGTTAGCCTTGAGCAAACAGATGCCGTTGCCTCTTCTGTGTCTTAAAAGGGATGGGCACTGAGGTCACAAACGTCTGCTTCCTTCTCCACCCTGCAAGCGAAACTTAGGGGAGGGTCATAGCTGAGTGGCAGAGAACTGCTTTGCATGCAAAGGTCCCAAAGTTCAACCCCCCCCCCACCCTCTCCAAACACCCTGGCCTGGAACGCAGTTTATTTGCCAAAGGAAAAGGAAAGCTCTGTTGAATAAGGTTCAGGAGTAAACCCTACGCAAATCTGGAGTGGGGTGCTCTGGTTATTTCCCGCTTGGACTGCCTTCAGATGTCTTTCAAAAGTCAGATAGTTCTTTATTTCCTTGACATCTGATGGGAGGGCGTTCCACAGGGAGGGTGCCACCACCGAGAAGGCCCTCTGCTTGGTTCCCTGAACCTCACTTCTTGCAGGGAGGGAACTGCCAGAAGGTCCTTGGAGCTGGACATCGGTGCCTGGGCTGAACGATGGGGGTGGAGACGCTCCTTCAGGTCTACTGGGCCGAGGCCGTTTAGGGCTTTCAAGGTCAGCACCAACACTTTGAATTGTGCTCAGAAACATACTGGGAGCCAATGCAGATCTCTCAGGACCGGTGTTATGTGGTCCCGGCAGCCACTCCCGGTCACCAGTCTAGCTGCCGCATTCTGGATTAATTGCAGTTTCTGGGTCACCTTCAAAGGTAGCCCCACGTAGAGCGCATTGCAGTAGTCCAAGCGGGAGATAACCCGAGCATGCACCACTCTGGAGAGACAGTCCGCGGGCAGGTGGGGTCTCATCCTGCGTACCAGGTGGAGCTGGTAGACAGCCGCCCTGGACTGCAGAATTGACCTGCGCCTCCATGGACAGCTGTGAGTCCAAAGTGACTCCCAGGCTGCGCACCTGGTCCTTCAGGGGCACAGTTGCCCCATTCAGGACCAAAGGGTTTCAAAGGTCAGCATCAGCACTTTGAATTGTGCTCGGAAACGTACTGGGAGCCAATGTAGGTCTTTCGGGACATTGCACACCTCCTTCCAGCAACTCCTGCCACCAAGCTGTTGCCAAACGTCTTGCTCTGCTTTACTTGGACCACACTGGCAAAGCCGAGAGCAGGGTCTTGTCGTCTGGGCAGCCCAGGGCTCCAGACACAGAGCCCAGGCTTGCACCCTCGGTGCTGCTAACACAGCAAAAACAACACAGGGAGCAGCATTTATGAGTTACCGGTCTCTGCACCCACAGCAGGCGCTGTTATTCTCCAGCGGTTAGACTTCACCCCTGGAGGCACACTCCATTGTCTTTCGAGACAGCCAATATCAAGATATACCGTGTTTTTTGGCTCTATTAGACTCACGTTTTCCCTCCTAAAAAGTAAGGGGAAATGTGTGTGTGTCTTAGGGAGCGAACAGTGGCGTAGCGTGGGTTGTCAGCACCCGGGGCAAGGCAAGTAATTTGCGCCCCCTAACCCGTGGATTTGCGCCTCCTAACCCGTGGATTTGTCCCCCCTAACCCTAACCCCCAGATGTTGCGCCCGGTGCGGCCGGCCCCCCCTGCACCCCCACGCTACACCACTGGGAGCGAATGCAGGCTGCGCAGCTATCCCAGAAGCCAGAACAGCAAGAGGGATCTCTGCTTTCGCTGCACAGCGATCCCTCTTGCTGTTCTGGCTTCTGAGATTCAGAATATTTTTTTTCTTGTTTTCCTCCTCCAAAAACTAGGTGCGTCTTGTGGTCTGCTGCGTCTTACAGAGTGAAAAATACGGAACTTTTTGTAGAACACATGGTGCTATCCTCAAGCAACATCAGTCTTTCTTTCTTTTAAAATTATTTTCTATTAGGAATTTGAACAAAACATATTATTTTAAAACATATCATCCTTAATCATCCCCCCCCCGGGTTTTCCCCCCTTCCCCCCCCCCCTGACTTCCCTCAGCTCCAATCTCTGGTTACTCTACAAATGCTGTTCTCTGCATGTTACAAAATTGTATAAATCCTTCATTTATCTGACTGGTTATTGTCAATAAAAGTTTGTGAGTGTTTATTCAAAGCCTGCGAAAGGAGTCCAGTTCACTTTGCTGCTTCTTTCAATACTTCGTAAAGGGTTCCCGTTCATCTTCAAAGTCACAGTTATCCTTGTCCCGTAGTTTTTATGTCAATTTTGCCGGTTCTGCGTAGTCCGTCAGTTTCTCTTGCCATAGTTCTTTAGTCAAGCAACATCAGTCTTGTTGCTTTCCCTTCAGGAAATTCGGGTTTACCTAGTATGGTGATAAATGTTGGGGGAACTGGGCTCCAAAACGCTCCACTGTCAGCCTTCGGGGAATCGTACCCCTGCCGCGGTGGAGTGCCGAGAAGCAGAGAAACAAGAAGAGTTCTTACCGTGTAATTTATTCAATATTCACAGAGAGAGACAAAGGAATGCGCTCTCTCTTAGATAATGGCATTGCTCCATGTAAAGTCCCACCCCCACCCCCGTCCATCTCTCCTATTCTGCGTCATCCCTGTGCCGGCTGATCTGTGCTTTCTGCCTCTGAGCTTTCTGTTCTCCTACTCTCAATACACGCCGGGTCCTTTCCAAGGACACTGAGTCTGTCCGCTGTCTCTCCCTGGTACTTCTTCTTGTTGCTGTTCCTCTCCCAGTATTTCCCAGCTTCTCCCCTCTGCAGCCTCTGAACTGTGACCTTCTGCAAACCACTGTTCTAAATCTATACTGTCTTCCTCTTCTCTTATTTTGTGTTTTTGTTTTTGAGGCTTTGTCGGTTCATTTGTTTTTGTGACAGTGTGTAACCCAGTTCAGCTGCTGACTGATTGTGTGACTGCAGAAATGGATAAAAGCCCCCCCCCCCATCCAAACAGTGACTATCATCAGTACAGGCAAGAAAAAATAATAATTTTAATTTTTATCATCTACAATACTGTCTTATTTATTTAATAACATGCTACATTGATTATTAGGGACACAGGTGGCGCTGTGGGTTAAACCACAGAGCCTAGGACTTGCCGATCAGAAGGTTGGCGGTTCGAATCCCCATGACAGGGTGAGCTCCCATTGCTCGGTCCCAGCTCCTGCCAACCTAGCAGTTCAAAAACACGTCAAAGTGCAAGTAGATAAATAGGTACCGCTCCGGCAGGAAGGTAAACGGCGTTTCCGTGCGCTGCTCTGGTTCGCCAGAAGCGGCTTAGTCCTGCTGGCCACATGACCCAGAAGCTGTACGCCGGCTCCCTCGGCCAGTAAAGCGAGATGAGCGCTGCAACCCCAGAGTCGGCCACGACTGGACCTAGTGGTCAGGGGTTCCTTTACCTTTACCTTACATTGATTATTGCTTTCATTTTATGGATCAATGCTCTCGTTAGATAGTAAAATTCATGTTAAATTGCTGTTTTAGGGGTGTTTTTTTAAAAAGTCTGGAAGGGATTAATCCATTTTGCATTCCTTTCTATAGAAAAGTGCGCCTCTGTTTTGGAACGCTTTGGTTTTGGAACGGACTTCCGGAACGGATTAAGTTTGAGAACCAAGGGACCACTGCATTCCCAGAGGTATAGAAATTGAAAATGTTTTAAATGTATAAGAATGTTGTTCTTTTAAAAATGAAAAATATTTTTTTAAAAAGAGAGAGAGAAACAGGGCACAGAGCAAGGTGGGTCCTGATTCTGCAAAGCCATTTCCGACCTGGGAGGAGAGGGGGTTGCGGGCAGAAATCCCTCCCACATCCCACGCGGGGGCTGGCCTTTGCCCCCGCGAGATTAGGGAATCCCCGGGCGTGTCGGTGACCCGGCCCGCCAATCAACGGACTGGGGAGGCGGGGTCTAGCCTATTTAAGGCTGGGCACGCCCGGGGATCGCCCTCTTTTGCCCTTTCCAGCTGAGCGGTTTTCCCTTCCCACCCACCCCTTAGGTTTAGGTAGCTTTGACCTTGCTATGGACTTCGGTTGGTCGCCACAAGGGGCCTGGTAGGAATTTTTCCAAGTTGGCACTCTTCGAGCCTTTTGGTTTTTTCGCCTACCTCGTAGCAAACGTCACAACTTATTCGGTGTTGGCGGTTAGGCATTGGCAGGGGTCAATTGTTATGCAAATGAAGGGGGGAGGAAACGCCATCACCTTCCCCAAAAGAAAAGGGTAGTCCGGTAGAGGACTCCGGGGGGCGTTGCCTTGTCCGAAACCTAGGGAGGTAAGGGCCTCCGGCACGCCCCAGAGTGTTGACACCCGTTGGGATCCTAGTTGGCGTACTTCAACAGGACTCCCACGGCTTGTGGACAACCATTCCTGGTCCCCATGCCGGGTAGTCGATAGGAGCCAATGCCTAAGGCCAATACCTTCCAATTCTGTAATCAATAAAGTTGTGGCCTTTTATGCCCATTAACCTTAAATATTGTGTCCAGTGTCTTCATTTCACATGGGGGAGGGGACTTGCCACGCAAAACTCTCCTTACATGAGGAGACGCCGTTCGAGGCCACAAGCACACCATCGCCCCCAGAGATTGTGCTTCCCTCTTTGCAAAGCAGGGAGGAAAAGAAAGTCTTTTTCTTCTTTCGGAGAGCAACACGTGCGAGCCACCCGGAAAGGGGCCCCCGAGAGTGGGAGAGAGGAAGGAGCAAAGGGTCGAGGAAGGGGGGAGATAGCATCCCCAGCAAGGAAAAGGGGGGAAGGGAGAATGCAATGGAATCACAGAAAAAGGTGGAGGGAAATTGTAATGTAGCAGACCTGGGAGGCGGGGGCATAAAGAGACTTAATACATTTGCAAGCCATCGCAGAGGACCTTTTGCAGGAAAGTGGAGTGAGGAAACTGAGAAACTCCCAGAGGAGCAAACGAGATGCAAGGATTGTTCCCAGGCTTTAAAAACAAAGTCTGAATCCAGACCCTCCTGAAATCACAGGACAAGCAAAGCTGTTTAGGGAAGTTTTTAATATTTAATGCTGTATTGTTTTTAACACTCGATTGGGAGCTGCCCAGAGTGGCTGGGGAAGCTCAGCCAGATGGGTGGGGTATAAATAATAAATTATTATTACATGATAAGGATCCGGTGATCTACCAGGATCAGCTAGGGGTCTACCGGTAGATCACAATCTACTGGTTGGACACCCTGAGATACAGTGGTACCTCGGGTTACATACACTTCAGGTTACAGACTCCTTCTATATAGTGAGAAGGTGGGGAGGGGTATTACTCAGAAGGGTGGAGGAAAGAGAAGCTGCTGAATTGCAACTCATTACCAAACTTAAAACCATGGAGAGACCTGGTCTGAACAAAGACATTGGATTCTTATCTCATTATACATGACTAAGCCATTTTTCACCTTCTCACCCCTTGCCTTTTCCTGTAAGACCTATTACAGTCGTTAAGAGTCGTCAACAGGCTCATCTCAGCTATCTGCCAATCTCCCATTCCCACCACCCTTCTGAGTAATACCCCTCCCCACCTTCTCTCACTATATAGAAGGATCTGGCAACTTCTGTTTCAGTGTATCTGAAGAAGTGTGCATGCACACGAAAGCTCATACCAAGAACTAACTTAGTTGGTCTTTAAGGTGCTACTGGAAGGAATTTTTTTATTTCTTCTTTCTACTCTTCTCCATGACCCGTTACCAGCGTTCTCGCCCACGTCTCTGCAACAGGAGCAGCCTCTGGCTACGCTTGCCATGTGCTCTGCTGTCGCCCGGCCTCCTCCGCCTCCAGCATTGCATCTCTCCCCCAGGGGGAAAATGTCGCTGTTGTTCCAGCTCTGTGGGTGGACTGCAAGAGGGTTTTTGTATCTGCAGTTTCCACCGCTGGAATGCCTTGAGTAAAAGGTACCTCTGAGCGTCTGCAGAGCATTCTCCCACCCGCTAGGTTTCAGTCCTGGAATCGGGGACAATTCCTCCACCCCCAAACAAAGCATCACATAGAATCATAGAATCATAGAGTTGGAAGAGACCACAAGGGCCATCGAGTCCAACCCCCTGCCAAGCAGGAAACACCATCAGAGCACTCCTGACATATGGTTGTCAAGCCTCTGCTTAAAGACCTCCAAAGTAGGAGACTCCACCACACTCCTAGGCAGCAAATTCCACTGTCGAACAGCTCTTACTGTCAGGAAGTTCTTCCTAAGGTTTAGGTGGAATCTTTTTTCTTGTAGTTTGGATCCATTGCTCCGTGTCCGCTTCTCTGGAGCAGCAGAAAACAACCTTTCTCCCTCCTCTATGTGACATCCTTTTATATATTTGAACATGGCTATCATATCACCCCTTAACCTCCTCTTCTCCAGGCTAAACATGCCCAGCTCCCTTAGCCGTTCCTCATAAGGCATCGTTTCCAGGCCTTTGACCATTTTGGTTGCCCTCCTCTGGACACGTTCCAGTTTGTCAGTGTCCTTCTTGAACTGTGGTGCCCAGAACTGGACACAGTACTCCAGGTGAGGTCTGACCAGAGCAGAATACAGTGGCACTATTACTTCCCTTGATCTAGATGTTATACTCCTATTGATGAGGCCCAGAATTGCATTGGCTTTTTTAGCTGCCGCGTCACACTGTTGGCTCATGTCAAGTTTGTGGTCAACCAAGACTCCTAGATCCTTTTCACATGAACTGCTCTCCAGCCAGGTGTCCCCCATCTTGTATTTGTGCCTCTCATTTTCTTTGCCCAAGTGCAATACTTTACATTTCTCCCTGTTAAAGTTCACCTTGTTTGTTTTGGCCCAGTTCTCTAATCTGTCAAGGTCGTTTTGAAGTGTGATCCTGTCCTCTGGGATCACCTCTGGCTCCTCTGACTTTCATTTTGGAAAGAAGGTTTCTGGCATTTCATAGAATCATAGTGTTATGTACTAAGTTTGGATGCTACAACAATAGGCAGGTAGGAACCTAGAACGCAACAACTGATTGGCCTGCAGGAGCAGCCCAATCACGCTCCAGGAAGGAAGCAGAATCAGCCAATCAGATAGAACCTATTGTGTAAACAATGTACAGTGGTACCTCGGGTTAAGAACTTAATTCGTTACGGAGGTCCATTCTTAACCTGGAACTGTTCTTAACCTGAAGCACCACTTTAGCTAATGGGGCCTCCCGCTGCCGCCGCACGATTTCTGTTCTCATCCTGAAGCAAAGTTCTTAACCCGAGGTACTATTTCTGGGTTAGCGGAGTCTGTAACCTGAAGCGTATGTAACCTGAAGTGTATGTAACCTGAAGCGTATGTAACCCGAGGTACCACTGGTATAACAGCAGCTAGAACACTTACAGCAAGGAACTGGCAGAATGAAGCTCTCCCAGAGATTACAGATTGGCAGATACTCATGTCAGAATATCTACAATTAGCAAAACTGACAGGATCAGTTCGAGGAATAGCGAAACAAAAAACAACGAGAGAATGGGTAATATTTAAGAATTATGTAAAACTTTATTGTACAAATAACTCCATATTAGCAGAAATTACGTGATATTTGTAAAGAAGAAGATCAAAGGAATGTATACAAAGCAGAAAGAAATGATATTATACAATATTATATTGTGAAGAGTGATAAATAAATAAATAAATATACAATATTATATTGTGAAGAGTGATAAATAAATAAATAATAAAAAGAGGACGCATTTGCCGACTTCTACTTTTAACCTGGACAGCATCTTAAAAAGCAGAGACATCACCTTGCCGTGTATTGTTAAAGCTCTGGTTTTCCCAGTAGTGATGTATGGAAGTGAAAGCTGGACCATAAAGAAGGCTGATCACCGAAGAATGGATGCTTTTGAATTCTGGTGCTGGAGGAGACTCTTGAGAGTCCCATGGACTGCAAGAAGATCCAACCTCTCCATTCTGAAGGAAATCAGCCCTGAGTGCCCACTGGAAGGACGGATCCTGAAGCTGAGGCTCCAATACTTTGGCCACCTCATGAGAAGGGAAGACTCCCTGGAAAAGACCCTGATGTTGGGAAAGATGGAGGGCGCAAGGAGAAGGGGACGACAGAGGACGAGATGGTTGGACAGTGTTCTCGAAGCTACCCGCATGAGTTTGACCAAACTGCGGGAGGCAGTGGAAGACAGGAGTGCCTGGCATGCTCTGGTCCAGGGGGTCACAAAGAGTCGGACACGACTAAACATAGCTGCCAAAGTTCCCCTTTTTTAAAAGGAAAATCCCTTATTTCGAATAGGATTCCTTGCAAGAAAAGGGGAAAGTTGACAGCTATGCGACTAAACAACAAGGAGTGTGGTGGAGTCTCCTCCTTTGGAGGTCTTTCAGCAGAGGCTTGACAACCATATGTCAGGAGTGCTCTGATGGCGTTTCCTGCTTGGCAGGGGGTTGGACTCGGTGGCCCTTGTGGTCTCTTCCAACTCTAGGATTCTATGATTCTAACAACAACAATTTTGAACTATGGATCGCTTTGGCGACTCATGAAAAAGAGGACATGTCCGGGGGGAAAGAGGACATATGGCAACCGGACATGTCCTGGGATCCCTGGGCAGAAGCTGGAAGGTTCACCTCCCACGCTGCGTTCTGCGAGCCGATTTTGCACCCAGATAAAGTGGGGGAAAGAGGAATGGATTTGAAGGGTGCGCTCACCCCCCTGCCCGGCCCAGGTGGCTCAAGAAGGGTTTCTGGCATTGTGCCTTGTCTGCCTTGAGACTGGGGGGTGGGGGTGACGGGTCTCCCTTACTTAGACCCACACCCCTCCCGCTTCTCAAAGGCTGCGCAGGGGCTGATAAAGGAATGCGCTTTCCTCGCCCCCATCCCTCTACTTTGCGCCCTCCTCTTTCTCCTGGCTTCCCCATTGGCTGCTTCGTAGGTAGCCCTGCGCAATGGTTGGTTGGCTGCCTGGCCTGTCACCCTCCCCCCCCTCTCCTCACCCCCCCCCCGCCACCTCCAGCTCTCTTTGAATTTGAAACTTGCCTCTGTGTTGCAAAAGAATCGAGTTTCAACCTTGGACTCCGGATGCAGAGAGAGAGGCTAGCAGAAAGCGCGCCTTGGCCAAGTTGAGACATTGTCTTTCAATTAAGGGTATCTGCAACATCTTTTGGAAACAAACAAACAAAGCCCAAAGAATCTGCCTTTTCCTCAAGCGGATCTTTGAGGTTAAGAAGAGGCGGGTTTGCAGACGAGGGTCTTGCTTAGGGGGACCCGTTTGGAGGAGAAGACCCGGAGGGGTCTGCGGCTCATGTGGAAGGATCGGACCAGGTAAGAGGCAGCAGGAGCGCGCGCGCGCGCCCGCCCCGGGGCAGCAGGGTTCACACGAAACCCAAAAGGCTGGCGACTGGACAGACTTGGAGTGGATGGGCTAAGCGCACTTCCTTCTTGTCTACTTGCCAAGACGGGAGGCTGTACGCCAGGAAAAATGTGGCTGTGCGGTGGTTTTTGGGTGGTTTGCTGATGGTCATGGCTTTGCTTTCTGTGAGATAGTTTGTTTTGGAAGGGAGGGAGGGAGAAGGAAGGAAGAAGGAAGAGAGAAGGGTGGAAGGAAGGAGGGAGACGAAAGAGAGAAGGAAGGGGAAAAAGAAAGAGGAGAAGAACAAAGGGGAAAGAGTAGAAAAGATAATAGAATTGTAGAAGTGGAAGGGACCCCGCCCAACCCTCTGTAATCCAGGAAAGGTAAAGGTAAAGGGACCCCTGACCGTTAGGTCCAGTCGTGGACAATTCTGGGGTTACGGCGATCATCTCGCTTTTCTAGCCGAGGGAGCCGGCGTTTGTCTGCAGACAGCTTCCAGATCATGTGGCCAGCATGGCTAAAACACTTCTGGCGAACCAGAGCAGCGCACGGAAACGCCGTTTACCTTCCCGCCGGAGGGGTACCTATTTATCTACTTGCACTTTTGACGTGCTTTCGAACTGCTAGGTTGGCAGGAGCAGGGACCGAGCAACGGGAGCTCACCCCGTCGCGGGGATTCAAACCGCTGGCCTTCGGAATGGCAAGCCCTAGGCTTAGTAGTTTAACTCACAGCGCCACTAAAATCTCCACTGAAGCATCCATGACAGACAGCCATCTAAACCCTGCTATGGCCACGAGGTCTTACCCCGCTGTCTCCTGGCATAATACAAACAATAACTTGGCATTTCAAAGAATCATCGAATTTTAAAGTGGGAAGGGACCCCCGCGGGTCATCTAGCCCAACCCTGGAATCTGCTTTGCCCAATGCAGGGCTCGAACCCACAACCCTTGAGATTAGGAGTCACCTGCGCTCTCGACTGAGCTGCCCTCCCCAGAAACACTTTAGTGGGTCTGCTGGGGCTGGGAAGGAAGGATTAAGATCATTCTGCCCCTTGAAGCAAACAGGCAGGTTTCCATCAAGTGGTCCAGGAGAAAATGGGAGCTCATTTCTAAAGAAGAGGGGCAGAAACATGTTCAAGTTGCAATCCGAGAGCTGGAAAGAACCTCAAACGTTCAGCTGTGGGGTTCCTAAAGTGTGGTCCGTAAACATCGTGCAGGTGGTTCCATGACATGCCTGCAGATTTGCGGGATTTTTAATTGTGGTTTTTACGGCTTGTTTCATTTCCCAGGTAGCTTTTCGTCGCAATGCATTTTGAATTTTATGGAATCGCAGTTGCTGCTGCAACAGGCAGAAAAATCTTGAAGTGGTCTGCAAAGACCCTTAGCGATTTTAAAGCGGGAGTTTGAGGGACATGGGTGGCGCTGTGGGTTAAACCACTGAGCCTAGGACTTGCCAATCAGAAGGTCGGCGGTTCGAATCCCCACGACGGGGTGAGCTCCCATTGCTCGGTTCCGGCTCCTGCCAACCTAGCAGTTCAAAAGCACGTCAAAGTGCAAGTAGATAAATAGGTACCACACCGGCGGGAAGGTAAACGGAGTTTCCGTGCACTGCTCTGGTTCGCCAGAAGTGGCTTAGTCCTGCTGGCCACATGACCTGGAAGCTGTACGTCGGCTCCCTCGGCCAATAAAGCGAGATGAGCACCGCAACCCCAGAGTCGGCCACGACTGGACCTAATGGTCAGGGGCCCCTTTACCTTTACCTATCTCTCCCACACTGGAGGACAAAGAAGGGTGCATCTGGGGATGTGCAGAGTGCCTTGAACGAACCACGAACTTAGTATCAGGGCCCAACCTCATGAAGTAGTTACCGCTGGAGTGGTATCTATTTATCTACTTGCGCTGGTATGCTTTCGAACTGCTAGGTTGGCAGGAGCTGGGACCGAACAACGGGAGCTCACCCCGTCGTGGGGATTCAAACCAACCATTCGAGAAACCACAGCCAACCACCTGCAGCTGGTATTAGACTGGAGGGCTTCTAAATGAACATGGCAGTTAAGCTGTTAATTGCTTTTAAATTTATTTTTATTTGTTTGTTTCATAAAAAGCCATACACCTCTTGACAGTTTACAAGTATAATAATAATAATAATTTAAAGAATCACAACCCTAATTTAAAACATACAAAACTGAAATTACCTCAGCTTTCTAAGCATTGAAATTACCTCAGCTTTCTAAGCATTGGGGGGTGGGATGGGGGCTTGACTAAACAAAAATGTTTTTTTATGGAGAAGGCGCGATTTCAAGAGCAATTTCAATAGGCGGTGTTATGTGGCACTTGTGCCAATTCTGCGGATCCAAGCAGTATATATAAAAGGGACCTAAGATCTGTACATATGTTTGTGAAAGGAGGAAGCTTCTGTTGATGTGTGGACACAGCGCCTCTGAGCACGTACAAAGTGTTTTTACTCCCTGGTTGGGGGGGTTAAATAAGAAACAATGCAAGGACAATGACTCTGATCATGAGTTTTCTGCTCCAGAGTTACGTATTTGCTGCAAACAATAGGAACCACAGGAAGGATGTATGTGGGAGGCAGAAAAGGAGAAGACCATTCAAAATACACAAACACCTGTTTTTTTAAAAAAATTATTAAGCTCTCACAGATTTGGATGGGGTCACGTGGCCGCTTGTAATTTGAGTGCAGAATACAAACATGTATATAAATGCAACGGAGTGCATAAAAATCGCCAGACCCGATTGAAACACCAGCTACTGCAATTTGTACACGAAATTTAAACGTTGAGAACAGTGTGGAGCAGACAGAATTACCCTCCTCGGTTAGGATTTAGAAAATCACACAGTTTAAAAGTCGGCACCCTGAGTTTAACGGCGGTCGCTAAGGATTTTTGCAGGTTCTGCTTTCGCCAGCTCGTTTTCACCCGCAAAGGAGCGCCCAGGGCTGAGATCATAATTACGATCCTAATCGCCAAAATCAAAAGTAAACACCGTTTTGCATCTGGATATTCATTCGGTGTTTTAATCCTCCCAGCAGCAAGTTAGTTGTTGTTGCTTAGTCGTTTAGTCGTGTCCGACTCTTCGTGCCCCCCTGGACCAGAGCATGCCATGGCTTCCTCCAACGAACCTTGGGAACTGTAGATTGCCAAGGGTGCCAACCTGAACTATAACTCCCGACGCCTTTAACAAACCGGGGGGGCCCGCGGCTGATGAAAGCACCCTTTTGTTGTTGTTGTTGTTTAGTTGTTTAGTCGTGTCCGACTCTTCGTGACCCCCTGGACCAGAGCACGCCAGGCACTCCTGTCTTCCACTGCCTCCCACAGTTTAGTCAAACTCATGCTGGTAGTTTCAAGAACACTGTCCCACCATCTCGTCCTCTTTCGTCCCCTTCTCCTTGCGCCCTCCGTCTTTCCCAACATCAGGGTCTTTTCCAGGGAGTCTTCTCTTCTCCTGAGGTGGCCAAAGTCTTGGAGCCTCAGCTTTAGGATCTGTCCTTTCAGTGAGCACTCAGGGCTGATTTCCTTAAGATAGCAGCAAGTTAAGGTAACCCAAAAGGATGACTCGCTGTTTAGCAAACCAAGTGCCGATTCCTTTTCTGAGCAAATAATCGTCTCAGGTTCTCCTTTCCGAAAGCTTGTCCCTAAATTCCGTTGGGTGGAGAGGCTTCAGTTTGCTCAAGCCTATGCATGGCCTACTCAGGAGTAAGGCTGACTGCAGCCACACAACACAACGCTAAGGTGTGTTTGCTCTGAATCAAGTCCCAGTTCCATTCATTTTATTGGTTTTCAGCCTTTGGACACACAAAACCATGCTCAGAGCTGCTTACAACAAAGGAACAGAGATTCATTTCCATTAAACGCTACCCCCAAAATATGTCATAATAACGTAGCATCAACCAGATGACTCTTTGCGTTCCCTTCCAACTCTACAGTTCTGTGATTCTGTGTTTCTATTTAAACAACGTACAGCACCCAGTTCCAAGAAGCTTCACCGTTTCAGTGCTTCAGGTTCAGCGTCCATACATAAGGTTACCAGATCTTTTTCAATGAATCCGGGGACACTTTAACTATTAAATAAATAAATACTACACCTTCGGGATAGGGACGCGGGTGGCGCTGTGGGTTAAACCACAGGGCCTAGGACTTGCTGATCAGAAGGTCGGCGGTTCAAATCCCCATGACGGGGTGAGCTCCCGTTGCTCGGTCCCTGCTCCTGCCAACCTAGCAGTTCAAAAGCACGTCAAAGTGCAAGTAGATAAATAGGTACCACTCTGGCGGGAAGGTAAACGGCGTTTCCGTGCGCTGCTCTGGTTCGCCAGAAGCGGCTTAGTCCTGCTGGCCACATGACCTGGAAGCTGTACGCCGGCTCCCTCGGCCAATAAAGCGAGATGAGCACCGCAACCCCAAAGTCGGCCACGACTGGACCTAGCGGTCAGGGGTCCTTTACGTGTTCAGGACGTTGATGCTGCAGCGATGTCAGTGGCAGAGGGGCGGGTGCCACCTTGACTTTACCCGCCACGTTTCCCCTTCCTCCGAGGCTTCTATCTCCTTTCTCCACGAGCTTGGGCAGCCCCTGAGTTGTTGGTTCTTCGGTGGTGGTGGGGAAGCGGTGTGCGGTGGGTCAGGCATGGAAGGCGGAGAAGGAGGGCCGAGAACGGCGGCTGTGGCGAGGCTCAGGCAGTGCGATGCCTCCCTTCCCATCGGAGCACCCCCAATCCCATTCCTACTTGCGTGCAAGCAGAAGGGTTGCGGGGATCCCTCAGCTGGGAATGGAGGCTTCCCATTGCCTAACTGAGAGATCTCTGCCCCCTCCTGCTTGCACGCAAGCTCTGATCGGCAGCATGAAGCCTCCCTTCACAGCTGAGAGATCCCCGCCCCGCTCCTGCTTGCACGCAAGTAGGAGTTGTGAGGCTGCTCCGATAGGCAGCGTGAAGCCTCCCTTCACAGCTTAGTTTCTGGGGTCAGGGAAGGTGGAGGCAGCCCGGAACCTGCACCTGAGAGCCCTTGAACCACCATCATATGGGGACGTCTGAGCAGCTCCTGAAGCCAGCCAGAGCCAACTGCTCCGGGCTGCTGAGACTGCCGCTGCTGCATTTCCCGGGGACATTAGATACAGCGGTGCCCCGCAAGACGAATGCCTCACAAGACGGAAAACTCGCTAGACGAAAGAGTTTTCCGTTTTGGAGGTGCTTCGCAAAACGAATCTCCTATGGGCTTGCTTCGCAAGACGACAATGTCTTGCGAGTTCCTGCTGGTTTTTTTTCCTCCCCCCCCCCTTTTTCTAAGCCGCTAAGCCGCTTATCAGCTGATCCGATCAGCAGATAAGCCGCTAAAAGCCGCTAATAGCGCTAATCCGCTAATCCGTCAATGGGCTTGCTTCGCAAGACAAAAAAACCGCTAGACGA
Source organism: Podarcis vaucheri (assembly GCF_965113315.1). Taxonomy (NCBI): domain Eukaryota; kingdom Metazoa; phylum Chordata; class Lepidosauria; order Squamata; family Lacertidae; genus Podarcis; species Podarcis vaucheri. Next base: position 6,861,112 of record NC_138756.1, on the reverse strand, counting down.
AGAGAATCACAGAACGGATTCTTTTCGTCTTGCGAGGCACCACTGTAAAATCCGGGGACATTCCGGGGATGGAATTTGTCCGGGGACTTATTCGCAAATCCGGGGACTGTCCCCGGGAAATGGGGACATCTGGCAACCCTACTCTAGAGGTCTGTTTTATTGCAAATTCATGATGGTTTTGTGCTTTGGGAGCAGCCAGCCATGTACCCAATTTCAGCACTGCTTGCTCCTGCAAGAGATTTGGAGCAGTCGTGCTGCTTCACTTCCAGTCAGCGCATATCCTGCAGCTTCCTGCCAATATATCCTGCGCTCAGAAGAAATCCCCATTTAATTGCGTCACCTGTTTTCTCGCTGCGCAGGAAAAGAGGTTCAGGGGTTAAGCTTCAGCGAATGGTCACACAAACGTGTGAGGCGTTCACCTTTGACTCGCCTTCCTGGCCCTCCCATTGCAAAGAGAGCTTCCAAATCGTGGCTCCCGGGTGCAAGAAAGTGTGCGTTTAATTTATTAACTGCCATATCACTCAGGTTTGGGAGCAGAGGGGTCCTCAGGTTGAGGATTCGGAGGTCAAATCCCAACTCTGATCGCCAAACCAGATTGGAAAACAAACGTCAGGGCTCAGGAAAGCTGCCACGGGACGCTGCTTTGCCGACGTGATTTATGGCCCAATCTGTTATGGCGCCTAATATTTCCCTCGCTTGGTGTAACTAATTGGCTCATTAGTGGGAATATTTATGCCGCTCCAGAGCATGCCAAGTTGCCCTTCCATGGAACGGCTTCCTCCGTCAATTGTCAGCCTGCACTTGCAATCTTAGCCGGGTTTTCCAGAAAGCTCAACTTTGCCAGCAGCGCACTCGCAGAAGGGCTCGTTCCCATTGCAATCATAGTGGCGTATGATGCTTGAGAGATCTGCTAGTCCAGCCCCCTACTGGCTTCAGGGCCTCCAGTGCAACCACAACATCCCTGAGAGGTAGCTGTCCCAGAGGGCCAATCACCTCCCAAGGAAGCCTGTTCCGTTGTTGAACAGCTCTTTATAATAATAAAATAATAAATTTTTATTTGTATCCCACCCTCTCCAGCCAAAGCCGGGCTCAGAGCGGCTAACAACAGGTAAAAACAGCACAGTGTACATAAAATTGCGCAGTTAATTAAAATACGTTCCAGAATCAATTCAGAATCAAATTAATGGCAACCATCGGATTAGAGTTCTGTGAAGATTACAGAAGGAGAAAGGGGGTCAGGCTGTGCCTTGGCCAAAGGCCTGGTGGAACAGCTCTGTCTTGCAGGCCCTGCGGAAAGGTGTCAAGTCCCGCAGGGCCCTGGTCTCTTGTGACAGAGCGTTCCACCAAGTTGGGGCCAAAACTGAAAAGGCCCTGGCTCTGGTTGAGGCCAGCCTAACCTCCCTGTGGCCCGGGATCTCCAAGATGTTTTTATTTGAAGACCATAAGGTCCTCTGTGGGACATACCAGGAGAGGCAGTCCCATAGGTCCAAGGGTCCTAGGCCGTATAGGGCTTTAAAGGTTAAAACCAGCACCTTGAACCTGATCCTGTACCCCACCGGGAGCCAGTGCACTGGGTGAATGTGATCCTGTGGCAAAGACCCTGTAAGGAGTCTCGCCATGGCATTCTGCACCCGCTGGAGTTTCTGGGTCAGTCTCAAGGACAGCCCCACGTAGAGTGAGTTACAATAATCAAGCCTGGAGGTGACCGCCGCGTGGATCACAGTGGCTAGGTCAGGGCGAGAGAGGTGAGGAGCCAACTGCTCTTGTCATTGGAAAAGCGTTTCTTAACATTCAGCCAAAATCTGCTGGGTGTTACAGAATTCTCCATGGGGAACTCTATAAGCACAGCCGATCCCAGCAAACAACAGCACTCAAATTCAGTACCTATCAGCTGATCAGCGCTGACTCAAAGCCCTCGGCTGTGGTGCATAATTTCTACAGGGAGCACCACAGCACAGCCGATCCCAGTAGCCAAAGCAGAATCTGAAGGCAGTGCTCGCCCATCAGGGATCACCTCTGACTTCAAGCCTGCTGGGATCAGCGGCATTACAAGATTCCATAGCACAGCTGATCCCTGCAGAGAGCAGAGTTTGAAGTCAGTGCCGATTAGCTGACTGGAGGCAACTTCCAGCTGTTCCTTTGCAACACAGTCTGTAGAGCAAACTCACCTCAACTGAAAAGGAAACCCATCCAATTGGGTCTTCAATACAGTCATACCTCGGGTTACAGACGCTTCAGGTTGCGTGATTTCGGGTTGTGCACCACACCGAACCTGGAAGTACCGGAACGGGTTACTTCCAGGTTTCGGAGCTCGTGAATGCGCAGAAGCGCTAAATCGCGGCACTGCAGGTTGCGAACGTGCCTCCCACACGGATCACATTCGCAACCCGAGCATCCACTGTACTGGATACAGTGCTCTACCTGGGGCTACCTTTGAAGGTGACCCGGAAACTAATCCAGAATGCAGCAGCTAGACTGGGGACTGGGAGTGGCCACCGAGACCACATAACACCGGTCTTGAAAGACCTACACTGGCTCCCAGGACGTTTCCGAGCACAATTCAAAGTGTTGGTGCTGACCTTTAAAGCCCTGAATGGCCTCGGTCCAGTATATCTGAAGGAGCGTCTCCACCCCCATCGTTCAGCCCGGACACTGAGGTCCAGCACTGAGGGCCTTCTGGTGGTTACAGGGAACCAGGGAGAGGGCCTTCTCGGTGGTGGCACCCGCCCTGTGGAACACCCTACCACCAGATGTCAAAGAGAACAACAACTACCAAACTTTTAGAAGACATCTGAAGGCAGCCCTATTTAGGGAAGCTTTTAATGTTTGATATATTACTGTATTTTAATATTTGATTGGAAGCCGCCCAGAGTGGCTGGAGAAGCCCAGCCAGATGGGCGGGGTATAAATAATAAAATTATTATTATTATTATTATTATTTATTATTATTATTATTATTATTATGCATACAGAGCTCTAGTCCCACCCCCAAAACGAACTTAATTCATGTTCAGTTCCGCTGGGGCTGCTTTCAAGGGGAGGTCCGGAGATCTTTGAATGAATTCAGCAAACTCGTTCATTCAAAGCTGAGTCAGCCCTCGTTCCTCGGGACAAACCACACACATCTGGGTTTAGCAACAGTGCGGATGGAGGTGGTCACCGCTGAAAACAATTGAGGCCTCCTTTTTTTATCTTTCTGGTCTGCTCCTGTCCCTCCTTCCCTGCATCTCTCTTCCACAAGCTGCTCCGTAAATTATTCAGGTCCTCTTTGTACAGCTGTATGAAAAATTTATCCCCTTGGCAAGAGAGATGGCTATGTAGAGCAGGGTCTCTGGTTGCAAGCGACAGGAGCCAGCAGTCGCTCCGGTAATTGAGCCCCAGAGATGTTGGCTTCCAAAACGAAGCTAGAATCATACAATTGTCAAGTTGGAAGGCGCCCTGAGAGTCGTCTTGTCCAGCCCCCTGCAAGTTGTAGTTGTTGCTATTTCAACGAATTAGTTGCTGACTACAGAAAGAGGGGGACGCGGTTAAACCACAGAGCCTAGGGCTTGCCGATCAGAAGGTTGGCGGTTCAAATCCCCGCGACGGGGTGAGCTCCCGTTGCTCGGTCCCAGCTCCTGCCAACCTAGCAGTTTGCAAGCACACCAGTGCAAGTAGAAAAATAGGTACGGCTCTGGCGGGAAGGTAAACGGCGTTTCCGTGCACTGCTCTGGTTTCACCAGAAGCGGTTTAGTCATGTCCTAGGCTCTGTGGTTTAGACCACAGCGCCACCCGCATAACTTTAAATAACAAATTACTATTATTATTATTATTATTATTATTATTATTATTATTACTATTATGTCTGTGTGCTCTCGCCTTTTCCAGAAAAGATGGACACTTTCAGCACCAAGAACCTGGCTCTGCAAGCTCAGAAGAAACTTCTGAGCAAGATGGCGTCCAAAAACATGGCCAGCGTCTTCATTGACGACACCAGCAGCGACATCCTGGACGAACTCTACCGGGTCACCAAGGAGTACACGAGGAACCGCAAGGAAGCCCAGAAGATCATAAAGAACCTGATCAAGGTGGTCATGAAGCTGGGTGTCCTCTACCGCAACGGACAGTTCAACGCGGACGAGCTGGCCCTCATGGATCGCTTCCGGAAGAAGTTGCACGCTTTGGCCATGACCGCCGTCAGCTTCTACCAAATAGACTTCACCTTCGACCGGCGGGTCCTGTCCAACATGCTGAAGGAGTGCTCTGAGCTGCTCCACCAGGCGGTCAACACCCACCTGACAGCCAAGTCCCACTCGCGCATCAACCACGTCTTCAACCACTTTGCGGACTACGAGTTCCTCTCGGCCCTCTACGGGTCGTCCGAGCCTTACCGCACGCACCTGCAGAGGATCTGCGAAGGGCTCAACCAAATGCTCGACGAAGGGAACATCTGAGAGCCCGGCCTGCCAGCTTCCAGAAAGCTTTCTGTGTTGGCAAGGGAACATCAGGAGATGGTTGTTGATTTTGGTGGCCTCCACTTGGACTTCTCCATGCCGTATGGCACGAAGCAACTTGTGGTCTTTTGGGGTTCGGCTTGGTCATGCTTAGGGGCTTACAGGGAGGGTGTTGTTCCTGGTTCAAATGGTCCGTCCTCCTCCTCCACTTCATGTGGTAATGTTAATGATAGTAGGAGAGGATATATTGATGAAGTATTATCCTTCCTTCACTCACGTTTGAGTCATGCAGCAGAGCAGATTCCCCTCAGTTTTGAATCTCTTTAGTTAAGTACAGTGATACCTCGGGTTACATACGCTTCAGGTTAGATACGCTTCAGGTTACAGACTCGGCTAACCCAGAAATAGTGCTTCAGGTTAAGAACTTTGCTTCAGGATGAGAACAGAAATCGGGCTCCGGCGGCGCAGCAGCAGCAGCGGGAGGCCCCATTAGCTAAAGTGGTGCTTCAGGTTAAGAACAGTTTCAGGTTAAGTACGGACCTCCGGAATGAATTAAGTACTTAACCCGAGGTACCACTGTCATCCAATCTGGCTTGCCCAGATGGATTATTCCTGGTGTCCCCTTTTTATCCCTCTTAAAAGAATAAAGGCACAAGAGTCTTTCCATAAAAGTAACAAGAAGTTTACTCACATTCAGTTCAGTTTGATCCCTGAAGGCAGACTTCAGCTTGTGGTTACAGAACACAGTGTGAGTTCATCTCATATGGAGATTAAGACCGTGTGCTGCTGGCTGAGAGCCGGCAGACAGCAAAATACATTAAGAGAACAGTATCAAGAGAAGAAAATGGCTGTGTGACTTGGTTCTTTTATGGAGTCAGTCTGGGCTGGACCCATCTCCCAGGTCAAATGCAGGGGAAGGATCCTCCAGACCAGCAGAACAGGAAGTTACCGTGTTTTGCGCCCCATAAGACGCTCCGGCCCATAAGACGCACCTAGTTTTTTGGGGGGGAAATAAAGAAAGAAAAAATATTTCCCCCCCCAGGTGCGGGGCTGGAAGAACCAGGTCGGGGAACAGTGGGAAGGCACGCTCTGCCTCCCCGCTGTCCCCCGAGCTTGTGGGGCTGGCGATGGGGAGAAGTGCACCAGTCCCGGGACTGCAGGCAGCTCTGCGCAACCCTCGGAGCCGGTCTCCCGAGGGTTGCGCAGAGCTTCCTGAAGCCTGGAGAGCGAGAGGGGTCGGTGCGCACCGACCTCCCTCGCTTTCCAGGCTTAAGCGAAAGCCTGCATTCGCCCCATAAGACGCAGGCACATTTCCCCTTCATTTTTGGAGGGGGGAAAGTGCGTCTTATGGGGCGAAAAATACGGTATACTGACTGGAGTACTATCCCCTGCTTGTGCCCATTCTAGGGAAACAAGGAATGTTGTATTTGACTGCGCCAATGGATCACATCCCACACCTCATTCCCACAAAATGAAATGGTTTTGCAAAGACCTTCCCTTACCACCAGATGGAAGGTGGGTCTGAATCCGGCCTTCTCCAAAGCAGAAGGTTTGCTTTGCAGGGTCATCAGGCTGAAAGACTCCCTAGCTTAGCGTCCTGATTCCAAAAGCGGACAGGCAGGTTCTTTGGGGAAGCCCTCGTGGCAATTTGGGCTAAGAGGTTGTCTCACACACACAAAAACAACCAACCCCTTCCTCTTCCTAAACATTGCAGGCTGGGAGGAAAGCATAGCTGTCAACCGTCCCTTATTTGGCGGGACACTCCCTTATCCCAGCGCCGTGTCCCGCTGCTGTCCCGGATTGATGATGTCCCTTAAATTTCCCGGGTTTCAATGCTGCCTGGGAGAAAAGGGCTACTACCCCCCACCTCCCAGCCACCCCCCACTCGCAGGGATAAGACCCATCCCCACAAGGGTCTGCTTACATCGCAGCAGGGCCTCAGTGAGCATCCGTCTGTCTCGGGAGATAAGGGAGGAGCGTGCCTTCGGGGGAGAATGTCAGCTTGTTGGAGAGTCACAGCGCCCTCCACCCAACACACCCAAGAGTCCGTAACTCCCGGGGCGCACCAGGAGCTGCAAAAATCATGTGCACTTGGGGGTGGGGCACGACTATGGTGCCATCTGGCGGCTTCCTCATAGAATCATAGAGTTGGAAGAGACCACAAGGGCCATCGAGTCCAACCCCCTGCCAAGCAGGAAACACCATCAGAGCACTCCTGACATATGGTTGTCAAGCCTCTGCTTAAAGACCTCCAAAGCTGGAGACTCCACCACACTCCTTGGCAGCAAATTCCACTGTCGAACAGCTCTTACTGTCAGGAAGTTCTTCCTAATGTTTAGGTGGAATCTTCTTTCTTGTAGTTTGGATCCATTGCTCCGTGTCCGCTTCTCTGGAGCAGCAGAAAACAACCTTTCTCCCTCCTCTATGTGACATCCTTTTATATATTTGAACATGGCTATCATATCACCCCTTAACCTCCTCTTCTCCAGGCTAAACATGCCCAGCTCCCTTGGCCGTTCCTCATAAGGCATCGTTTCCAGGCCTTTGACCATTTTGGTTGCCCTCCTCTGGACACGTTCCAGTTTGTCAGTGTCCTTCTTGAATTGTGGTGCCCAGAACTGGACACAGTACTCCAGGTGAGGTCTGACCAGAGCAGAATACAGTGGTACTATTACTTCCCTTGATCTAGATGCTATACTCCTATTGATGCAGCCCAGAATTGCATTGGCTTTTTTAGCTGCCGCGTCACACTGTTGGCTCATGTCAAGTTTGTGGTCAACCAAGACTCCTAGATCCTTTTCACATGTACTGCTCTCAAGCCAGGTGTCCCCCATCTTGTATTTGTGCCTCTCATTTTTTTTGCCCAAGTGCAATACTTTACATTTCTCCCCCGAACGAAAAGCGGCCAGCTAACTCCCCCCATCCCTGGACTCCAGTGAGACTTTGGGAGCTCTAAGCATGCGGAGGTAACCCCGTCCAGCCCATCCTGTCGGGCGGCAGGGCTCACCCCCTTCTTTAAAGGGCCAGTGAGGAGAGAACTATCGCTACTTTAGCCGCCCAAGGCATACCTTACGACTTTAGCATGCACGGCTAGATATGCAGGGTCTTGCTCGGCACAAGATCTAGGGCAGGCATGCACTGGCGGAGGAAGAGGAGGCTGGGGGGAGCACCCAGCCCCCGGCAGCGCGATCCCGGCAGGGTGCAATCGCGGCTGCCCCTCTCGCCCCCCTCCCCCGTGCTGGATGCCCCACCCCCAGGACGCGCGCCAGCCTGCCACCTGTGCCACAGCACGAAGCTCCGCCACTGCAGGCACATGCAACAGGTCTCTTGGGAGTTGGGTGTCCCTGATCTAGGGGGATGGGGATCCCTTTAGATTACCTGCTGCGCTGTTTTTCTCTGGGACATTGTCACCTCTCGCCGGGACCTGGTGACGATCCTGAAGCCAACCTGCCCGAGCTGATTTTTTCTTTTAATGACCATTCCCCTACATATTTCTGTTGTCGTATCACAGCACTGTACACATCCGACATGGGGGAAAGGAAAGGAGATGGTTGACTAAAATCACTTATTTTGGCTGCTGGTCCCTTATTTTCGAGGCTGCTGGTCCCTTATGTACCGTATTTTTCGCCCTATAGGACGCACTTTTTCCCCTCCAAAAATGATGGGGAAATGTGTGTGCGTCCTATGGGGCGAATGCAGGCTTTCGCTGAAGCCTGGAGACCGAGAGGGGTCGGTGCGCACCGACCCCTCTCGCGCTCCAGGCTTCGTGGACCTCTCCGCAAGCAGCGGGAGCGCTCCCGCTGCTTGCGGAGAGTTGCCGGCATGCCGAAGCCTGCGCGCGCTGGGATCAGCGCGTCCAGGCTTCGCGGACCTCTCCGCAAGCAGCGGGAGCCAGCGCTGGGCTCCCACGGCTTGCAGAGAGCTGCCTGTTTGGGGGCTGGGGTCGGGGGAAGCTCGGGCCTCCCCCGCCCCAGCCCCGCGCCTGGGGGGGGAATAATTTTTCCCCCTTTATTTCCCCCCCCAAAAAAAAACTAGGTGCGCCTTATGGGACGGTGCGTCCTATAGGGCGAAAAATACGGTAAGTCCCTCTGTAAGTTGACCGCTATGGAGGAAAGATTTATTCTGCCCTGCAGTTTGGCAGCACTCAGATACAGTGGTACCTTGGTTTACAACCATAATCCGTTCTGGAGGTCCGGTTGTAAACCAAAACCGGTTGTAACCCAAGGCGTGCTTTCGCCAATGGGGCCTCCAAAAAAATGGGTTGCAATCCAAAAAAAGGGACACGCAGTTCGGGGTCTGACGTGGTTGTAATCCAAAACACTTGCAAAGCAAGGTACCACTGTACCTTTGGCCAGTTCAAAATCCCGTTTCTCGGTCCTCATTCCTTCTCCATGAATTTGGCCGACCCTTTTTCAAGGCGTCTGAAGGTCACAGCATTGCATTCAGAGAGAAAGTATACCTAGCACTGTGCTAGTTTGGCAATATTCACTGACGTAGTTCAGAAATCTCTGAGCTGCACCTGGAAGCAGTTCCCAGAATTTCTAGGTGAACAGAATGTGAATTAAGTTCATTTTGGGGTATAATCTGGAACGATTTCGAGGTCTTCTTCAAGTTTATTCTTTTACATGTGTTGTTGAGTTTTGATTTGCTTTGCTTTCTACTCTTTAGACTCTTTGAGCCTTTAAGCTTAAAGATCATAATCGCCGGGGGAAATAAATTAAACCATCCACATTCCGCTGTGTGTCTTTTGGTGTTTTCGTCGTCTTCTAGAGTATATTTCATACTTCAGTGAAGCACATAGGTGGGCAAACTAAGGCCCAGGGGCCGGATCCGGCCCAATTGCCTTCTCAGTCCAGCCCACGGATGGTCCGGGAATCAGCGTGTTTTTACATGAGTAGAATGTGTCCTTTTATTTATAATGCATCTCTGGGTTATTTCTGGGGCATAGGAATTCGTTCATTATATATTTTTTCAAAATATAGTCCAGCCCCCAGCAAGGTGGACCAGCCCCCTGCTTTGTGAAAGCCCTCCATCTTTCCCAGCACCAGGGTCTTTTCCAGGGAGTCTTCTCTTCTCACGAGGTGGCCAAAGTACTGGAGCCTCAGCTTCAGGATCTGTCCTTCCAGTGAGCACTCAGGGCTGATTTCCTTCAGAATGGAGAGATTTGATCTTCTTGTAGTCCATGGGACTCTCAAGAGTCTCCTCCAGCACCATATGAGATTGTAAAACTATAATTTGAAAAACCAAATTATTATTATTAATAATAATAATAATACAGTGGTACCTCGGGTTACATACACTTCAGGTTACAGACTCCACTAACCCAGAAATAGTACCTTGGGTTAAGAACTTTGCTTCAGGATGAGAACAGAAATCGTGCTCCAGCAGCAGTGGGAGGCCCCATTAGTAAAGTGCTGCTTCAGGTTAAGAACAGTTTCAGGTTAAGAACGGACCTCCGGAAGAAATTAAGTACTTAACCCGAGGTACCACTGTAATGAAAGGGACGCGGGTGGCACTGTGGGTTAAAGCACAGAGCCTAGGACTTGCCGATCAGAAGGTCGGCGGTTCGAATCCCCGCAATGACGGGGTGAGCTCCCGTTGCTCGGTCCCTGCTCCTGCCAACCTAGCAGTTCGAAAGCAAGTAGATAAATAGGTACCACTCCGGCGGGAAGGTAAACAGCGTTTCCATGCGCTGCTCTGGTTCGCCAGAAGCAGCTTAGTCATGCTGGCCACATGACCCGGAAGCTGTACGCCGGCTCCCTTGGCCAGTAAAGCGAGATGAGCGCCGCAACCCCAGAGTCAGCCACGACTGGACCTAACGGTCAGGGATCCCTTTACCTTTTTACCACTGTAACAATATTAATGAATAAAGATTTACATTGGGATCTGCTGCCTCTGTGAACCTTGCCACCTGAGGCGGTCGCCTCACCTTGCCTCATGGGTGAGCCGGCCCTATTGGGAAGATATTCCTGGACTTAAGCCGACCCTTTAAGCCCAGGAGGTCTCCCTTCTAAAAATGAAGCAAGTCAAAGCTTGCTCGTCTCCCAGAATCCTGGAGCATCTTTCTTGCCAACCCCACCAGCTGCCGGCGAACGCTGAGCAGCTGGAGTGTCGGCAGCTGCACGGAAGCGCCGCAGAACGACAGGTGATTGATGCTGCCAAGGAAGGAGGCCAGAGATGCAGCAGCAATCCCTTTCCACTCGTTAGTCAGCAATCTGCTGAGAGCCTCGTTAATTACATGCCAAGGAAAGCGGTCCTCGGAGGAAGGACGGCTGCTCGCGGCGAAACACAGGAAGATTCCCTACCCAGTCAGACCAAAGCTGGTTAAAGAGTGTGGTTGCTGGTAACGCCAAGGTTGCAGGTTCGAGTTGCATATTCCTGCACTGCAAGGGGTTGGACTAGATGACCGCCAGGGTCCCTGCCAACTCTACAATTCTATGGTTCTATCTGTCCGAGAGGCTAATCTTCCCTCGGTAGAATTACGGATCTGGATTAGGACACTTAACTATTGGCTTCGCCTAAACTCAAATCCCCCAAGTCTAATATGCCTAGTGCTGCAAGATTGTCACAGGAGCGCCCGGACTAAAATTGCCTATCAAAAACTTCACTCCTGTGGTTTATCACTGCAACAGCGACTCACTTTGGGTTTTAGCAAAGCAAACATTCCAAATTGTCAGCGCCTAAATGATCTTGAGTCGGAACAACTTGGCCACAATAAGGAAATTTTGCCCGTGGTATGACTATTTTCCACCTTCCCATTTCGACTCTCTGGCGCACCATCTGCATCACCTAGCAATTCTAAAACATAGACGCGCTTTTACTCTCGCAAGGTTGAATGTACTGCCCTCGGCTGGACTTGAGGGACGATTCCAACAGATGCCACACGAGAAACGCTTATGTCCCTGTGGAGATGGCAGTCGTGAATTGGTGGCACACGTCTTCTGGGTTTCTGGGGGTTTTCCTATTGTTATTCTGCCTCTCACAGCTACAATAAACCTACCATTAAAATTACGGACTGGTCATTTCTTCGTCAGGGGGCAAACGGGCAAATTTAGCAGGGGATCAAATACTTCCCCCCCCCTCACTGTATGTTGCTTTGAATGTATACTTTACATGTGATTTTCTTCAGTAACGTCTCGTTCTGGGTTTTGGGGGATGTTTCAACATGTTGTAAATCACCTTGAGATTTTTTTTCTTTAAAATACATAGTGGTTATGGAAAGGGGGGCAGCTCTGGCTTTTGCTTTTAAATTTTTCTGATGCTGTGGGTGGGAATGTATTCATGTGGTAGAGTCATCATTTATCGTCCCATGTCATTCTACAACATAATCTTACAAGTTTATTTTGACCTTGCACCAGGGGTTTGGTTGCTTTTTATGGCGTTTTGAGTTGCATTGTTCCTTCAAGAAAACTCTTCAGTACAATATATATACAGTGGTGCCTCGCAAGACGAAATTAATCCGTTCTGTGAGTCTCTTCGTCTTGCGGTTTTTTCGTCTTGCGAAGCACGGCTATTAACGGCTTAGCGGCTTTAAGAAAAAGGAAACAAACTTGCAAGAACTCGCAAGACGTTTCGTCTTGCGAAGCAAGCCCATAGGGAAATTCGTCTTGCGGAACGACTCAAAAAATGGAAAACTCTTTCGTCTTGCGCATTTTTCGTCTTGCGAAGTACCACTGTATATTTAAAAAGAACAATACTAGTAACAATAAGACACTGCTCTTTTCAATGCTCTTCAGCATGGGTAAGCAAACTAAGGTCCAGGGGCCGGATCCGGCCCAATCGTCTTCTAAATCCGCGGACGGTCTGGGAATCAGCATGTTTTTACATGAGTAGAATGCGTCCTTTTATTTAAAATGAATCTCCGAGTTATTTGTGGGACATATGAATTCATTCGTTGTTGTTTTTCTAAATTTAGTCCGCCCCCCCCCCACAAGGTCTGAGGTACAGTGGACTGGTCCCCTGCTGAAAAAGTTTGCTGGACCCTGCTCTTGAGAGCAAGATAGACGAGACTTGCACACCAATTTTTATTAGCGCCCAGGAAATGGACGCAGCAGCAGCAGCAAAGAGACGAACAGAGGCAAACTGTAAGATATATATATTCTGATTTATTCGAACTATTGCCCTTTTTCACCAAGGAAGAGAGAAGGTGGGATTCTGTTGTGGTTATTAATCTGGCTTATGGAGGGGGAAGACAAGGTGGGGAGGGAATGCGCCGGTGTATTTATTTGGTCCTTTCTGGATGAAAAATGATCAGAGGAATCGAAACTTCTGTGATGGTTTTCGGACGCAGTCTCTCTGTGACAGCTGCCGCTGGAAACGAAGGTTGCTAGGATGATAAACGGCGCCCCACATTTATTCCCCGCACCGCCGGTGACAATTCGTATTCCAAAGCAGAACACCAGAAACATCTCAAGAGGAGCTTTCAGGGTTTGTGGCGCCGAAGCACTGTGCAGTTTTGCAAATGCCTCCCCCAATTCCTACTCCAGCGTAGCACAGGAGGTCCCCACCCCTGCAAGAGTCGACCAGAAAATCCGCTTGCAATGTCCCCGGCAAAGCACAGCACCTTCTAACAGGCAAGGGAACTCGGCGATTCACAGCTCGTCGTGGGCAGTTTTGGCGACGATCAGCAGCTTGGAGAGTTCTGAGCGGAATTTGCCTTCCTTGTGAGACACTGCAAAGGGGAGAAGACGACAGAAGGGTGAACAGAAGGGCAGAAAACACAAGGAAAGGCAGGAACACAGCTGCTCAACAGCGGAAAAGTCTCTCCTTTTTAAACAGAGGTTGGATGGTTGTAGGATCACGCAGGTGGCGCTGCGGAGACACGATTTGTTCTCAGACCAAAGGGGCACAGGTAACCAATTTGCCCACAAGCAGTCTCTTGAGAGGGACGCGGGTGGCGCTGTGGGTTAAACCACAAAGCCTAGGGCTTGCCGATCAGAAGGTCGGCGGTTCGAATCCCCACGACGGGGTGAGCGCCCATTGCTCTGTCCCAGCTCCTGCCCACCTAGCAGTTTGAAAGCATGCCAAAGTGCAAGTAGATAAACAGGTACCGCTCTGGTGGGAAGGTAAATGGTGTTTCCGTGCGCTGCTCTGGTTCGCCAGAAGCGGCTTAGTCATGGTGGCCACATGACCCGGAAGCTGTATGCCGGCTCCCTCGGCCAGTAAACCGAGATGAGCGCCGCAACCCCAGAGTCGTCTGTGACTGGACCTAATGGCCAGGGGTCCCTTTACTTTTACTAGTCTCTTGAGAGTCCCATGGACTGCAAGAAGATCAAACCTCTCCGTTCTGAAGGAAATCAGCCCTGAGTGCTCACTGGAAGGACAGATCGTGAAGCTGAGGCTCCAATACTTTGGCCACCTCATGAGAAGAGAAGACTCCCTGGAAAAGACCCTGATGTTGGGAAAGATGGAGGGCACAAGGAGAAGGGGACGACAGAGGACGAGATGGTGGGGCAGTGTTCTCTAAGCTGCCAGCATGAGTTTGACCAAACTGCAGGAGGCAGTGGAAGACAGGAGTGCCTGGCGTGCTCTGGTCCATGGGGGCACGAAGAGTCGGACACGACTAAACAACAAAGTCCCAGTAAGCAATTTGCCCACAAGAGGACAGAGCCGGCGTACGTTATCTGAGCTACAGAACAAGCTTCAGAAAACCGACCGCTGCTTAGGAGCCACAGATGTGACAGTTAAGCTCCCGTTCTCCATACATGCGAAAGGTCAGAAGCAACAGCCTTCTCCGGCACATCCCTTGCAACCGGTACACTGCCATCAAACATGGAAGCTTGATTTATTGATAGATAGATAGATAGATAGATAGATAGATAGACTGATGCATGCATGCATGCAAATTGCATTGATATCCCACTTTGCTCCATTGAGCTCATGATGATATGCAGTCTGACTCTAAAAAAATATCCTTCACTCCAGGGAAGCCGTTTAGGATGCAACCCCAAAACCACCTAGCGAGCTTTGAATCGGGTGATGAGACACCGGACTAAAGATTTTGGATATAATATTCAGTTAGAATCCTGGGAAAGATTATGGAAGGAAGGTATCGATTTTACTGCATGCAGTGCACTTGAAGAAACTGTTGTGAAAATGATGTACAGATGGTATTTAACACCAGCTAAACTGGCTAAAAGGGGATGCAGGTGGCGCTGTGGGTTAAAGCACAGAGCCTAGGGCTTGCCGATCAGAAGGTCGACGGTTCGAATCCCCGCAATGACGGGGTGAGCTCCCGTTGCTCGGCCCCTGCTCCTGCCAACCTAGCAGTTCAAAAGCACCTCAAAGTGCAAGTAGATAAATAGGTACCACTCCAGCAGGAAGGTAAACAGTGTTTCCATGAGCTGCTCTGGTTTGCCAGAAGCGGCTTAGTCATGCTGGCCACATACCCGGAAGCTGAACGCCGGCTCCCTCAGCCAATAAAGCAAGATGAGCGCCGCAACCCCAGAGTCGTCCGTGACTGGACCTAATGGTCAGGGGTCCCTTTACCTTTACCTTTAAACTGGCTAAAGTGTACAAGACAAGAACCAATGAGTGCTGGAAATGTAAGGAAAGGGAAGGTATATTCTACCACATGTGGTGCTGAGCTCCTCTAACTTCTCCTGCCGTGAACGATCTGGGGGCTTTGTCCCCACCAAGCAGCCCTCTGTCCCCCAGAGTAGTGTCATCAGCCCCTCCCGCTGCCACTCACCTGCCGTTTCGGTCACCTGGAATTCCTCCTCCTTTAAGGGAACGTCACTCTGCCCTCCAGCCGCAGCCGTGGACTGCAACAAGACAGAAGGTACTCAGACGGGCATGTCCCAAAATTTCTCTCCCGCCTGCTGCTCAAACTAGTCGTCACAGGAACACAGGAATCTGCCTTCCACTGATTCAGGCCGCTGGGTCTATCCAAGCCCAATGCCATCAACACCAAGTGTGGGGAAGGAACCCTTTGGACTGCCAGGTTTTCTGAGAAACCAATTCTTATCATCCCAAGCAGCAAGCCTTGGCCAGTGGAGTTGTGGCCAAGCAATGTTCGGCAGAACAAATTTTCCCCACACCTGGTCTACACTTCCCCTTACTACCGAGCCAGGTTCAAGTCTGTTGTATGATAATAATAATAATAATTTATTATTTATATCCCGCCCATTTGGGTTTCCCCAGCCACCCTGGGCGGTTCCCAACAGAATATTAAAAGCATGATGAAACATCAAACATTAAAAGCTTCCCTAAACAGGGTTGCCTTTAGGCATCTTTCAGATGTCAGATAGTTGCTTATTTCCTTGATATCTGATGGGAGGGTGTTCCACAGGGCGGGTGCCACTACCGAGAAGGCCCTCTGCTTGGTTCCCTGTAACTTGGCTTCTCGCAATGAGGGAACCACCAGAAGGCCCTCGGAGTTGGACCTCAGTGTCCAGCTAGAAAAATGGGGGTGGAGACACTCCTTCAGGTATACTGAGCCAAAGCTGTTTAGGGCTTGAAAGGTCAGCACCAACACTTTGAATTGTGCCCAGAAATGTACTGAGAGCCAACGTAGGTCTTTTAGGACCAGTGTTACATTGTCTCGGTGGCCGCTTCCGGTCACCAGTTTAGCTGCCGCATTCATAGAGCGCATGGCAGTAGTCCAAGCAGGAGATAACAAGAGCATGCACCACTCTAGTAAGACAGTCTGAGGGCAGCGAGGGTCTCAGCCTGCGTACCAGATGGTAGACAGCTGCCCTGGATGCAGAATTGACCTGCAATTTTGGACAGCTGTGAGTCCAAAATGACTCCCAGGCTGCGCACCTGGTCTTTCAGGGGCACAATTGCCCCATTCAGGGCTAATCTACTAAGCCCTGCACAACTTAGGTCCAGGGACTGCCCAAACCCCGATAACCCAACTCACTACAGGGGTGGGGGAGGCTCATTTGATAATAGCAAGAGTCGCCCCAATCCTGTGGAACTCCCTGCCAAAAGAGATTCAGGAGGCGCTTCCTGTGCCAACTTTCAAATGCCTGATGATACATTTACTAGGCTATCAGACCTATGAAGGCCATTAAGAATACAATTATTTTCATATTGAGATATTTGTAGAATTTGGAAGAAATTCTTCCAACTTTTCTTCTTTTTTTCTTCTTTTCTTTTCTTCTTTTTTCTCTTTTCTTCTTTTTAGATATATGTGTGTGCTCATCTGAAATATATATATATATGTATGTATGTATGTATGTATGTATGTATGTATTTAGGGACGCAGGTGGCGCTGTGGGTTAAACCACAGAGCCTAGGACTTGCTGATCAGGAGGTTGGCGGTTCGAATCCCCGCAGTGACAGGGTGAGCTCCCGTTGCTCGGTCCCTGCTCCTGCCAACCTAGCAGTTCGAAAGCACGTCAAAGTGCAAGTAGATAAATAGGTACCACTCCGGTGGGAAGGTAAACGGCGTTTCCGTGTGCTGCTCTGGTTCGCCAGAAGCGGCTTAGTCATGCTGGCCACATGACCCGGAAGCTGTACGCCGGCTCCCACGGCCAATAAAGCGAGATGAGCGCCACAACCCCAGAGTCGGCCACAATTGGACCTAATAGGCAGGGGTACCTTTACCTTTACCTTTACATGTCCAGGTAAATAAAACAGGAATCAAGGAGGAATGCGGAATGCATTTAGCAAATCCCAGAGGTCATAAACAGGAAAGGAAGGATGGCAATGAAAGATAGTATTTACCATCTCCTTGTGAACTCTTGACTGGACCTAATAGTCAGGGGTCCCTCTACCTTTACCTTTATGTATGTATTTGCAATATTTTGCTTATATTTTATAATGATTATGTTAAATTAATTAATTAAAAAAGAATACAATTGAATGACTGTATTCAATAACTAAGAACAATTGGTGTCTGTTTTTAATATCGTTAAGGTTTCTATTGTGTGGTTTTATTGCTCTAAACACTTTTGATATGTTTTTTAATTTGTATTTTTTTTATGATGTAGCAGCATACAAACACTGCTATAAATAAACACAATGAAATTTGGACAGGGCCGTTTCTACGTGGAGATGCCAGGGATCAAACAGGAGACCTTTGGCCAGCCCCCCACCTCACCCTAGAAACAGAAAAGACTTACGTAGGCCATGCCATACTCGATCTTCGCTCCTTTGACCTCGCCTTTAAACTGGGTGAAGAAGAGGTAAGACTTCCCTTGGGGCCTTGGACATGAAAGGAAGGGACAAAATGTAAAGCCACAGGTTGTATGCGGGTTATATGTAGGGATGCAGGTGGCGCTGTGGTCTAAACAACCGAGTCTCTTGGGCTTGCCAGTCAGAAGGTCGGTGGCTTGAATCCCCACGACGGGGTGAGCTCCTGTTGCTCTGTCCCAGCTCCTGCCAACCTTAGCAGTTTGAAAGCACACCACTGCAAGTAGATAAATAGGTACCACTGCGGCAGGAAGGTAAACAGCATTTCCGTGCACTATGGTTTCCGTCACAGTGTCCCGTTGCACCAGAAGCGGTTTAGTCCTGCTGGCCACATGACCCGGAAAGCTGTCTGTTGACAAATGCCGGCTCCCTCGGCCTGAAAGCTAGATGAGCGTTGCAACCCCACAGTTGCCTTTGACTAGACTTAACCATCCAGGGGTCCTTTACTTATGCAAAGATTTCAGGCTGGGTGATTAAGAGGAGATGTTCAGGTGCTTAAACTAGGGGAGGGGAAGAGCAGGAACGTGCTTGTTGGTCTTGTCATCTTTGCTGCGCAGCCAACAGACTCTGGCCTCACAGCCCTCCCCACACTGAACATGCACAGCAGGGAGCCCACCGTAGTCGAAGAGGCTATTTGTGTGATTTAGAACCTGCCACAGTCCCAACCTACGCAGACTTTGGCCCTGCGATCCACGGACAGTTGTGAAGCAGAGAAAAAGTGATGCAATCTACAGGGCGGGGTTTGTAAGCCCATCCCAACACTTCTCCTATCCCAGGGATGTCCAACAGGTCAATGTCCAAAAAAAGCTCAACAACTGTGGCTGATCCTCCCCCAAGAAGCTCCACAACTTTGGTCAATCCAATGGGTAGATCACTGCCAGTTTTTTTTTATAGTGAGAGTAGATCGAAGTCTCTTGGAAGTTGGATGTGCCTGCCCTATACAAACCAAACCAAACCTTTATTATGGTCATATTATGGGGGGCTGAAAAGGTAAAGGTAAAGGGACCCCTGACCATTAGGTCCAGCTGTGACCGACTCTGGGGTTGCGGCGCTCATCTCGCTTTATTGGCCGAGGGAGCCGGCGTATAGCTTCCGGGTATGTGGCCAGCATGACTAAGCCGCTTCTGGAGAACCAGAGCAGCGCACGGAAACATGTTTACCTTCCCGCCGGAGCGGTACCTATTTATCTACTTGCACTTTGACGTGCTTTCGAACTGCTAGGTTGGCAGGAGCAGGGACTGAGCAACCCCATCGCAGGGATTCAAACCACTGACCTTCTGATTGGCAAGTCCTAGGCTCTGTGGTTTAACCCACAGCGCCACCCGTGTCCCAAAAGGGGGGGTACAGTCATTTAAAATCTGAAAAATTATTAGTTTGTAAAAATCTAAAAGAAGCTAGGGAAGTCTAAAAGAAGGGTTAGGAACATTAGACGGATGTGGCAGAGCATAAGAGGTTAGTATATACAAGACTACAGCTATCAGTCTACAGAGCACTCTGATGCGAGTGCTCATTAAATCTAGTTTGAGGCACAGGTCATCATCGTCTGATGAATTTTGAGTGCTGCTGTGCAGAATCTGGCAACACTGCATGTTGTTGCAAGGTTGGTATCTGAAAGCAGCGAGAAGGTATAGAGTTGTCCTGTGCACCCTGGGTACTTATACAGTGGTACCTCGGTTTAAGAACATTTCTGTTTACAAACGATTCACTTTACGAACTCCGCAAAACCGGAAATAGCATCTTGGTTTGAGAACTTTACTTCGGTCTACCTACAGGACCACCACTACTGGTATGTCCCGCAGAGGACCTTAAGGTCCACAAATGACAACACTTTGGAGGCCCCAAGTCGCAAGGTGGTTAGATTGGTCTCAACTAGGGCCAGGGCCTTTTCAGTACTGGCCCCTGA